>NW_009258620.1:634274-685200 GCF_000687185.1 Egretta garzetta | reverse complement strand
GCGAGGCTCCCCAAGGATTCCAGACCCAAAGTGCATAGAGCAGTGACAGACACGGCGATGCTCTGAATATCAATGAAGCTCTGCCTGGGAATAATGCTGAGGCAATACAAATTGCACATGTTCAGCTGGAAGGTTATCACTATCATTATAGTTATTAATTATTGTTATCATTACTTCTATTATTAAGACACAGAAGAAGCCAAAGCTCCTCTTGGTCTCATAGAAAACAGATGAGTTCTCAGTTCTGACCCCCACACTGCCCTCCATGTCACGCAACCCTATCGATGTCAGTGGAGCTACAGAGGGTTAAGATCCTGCACCATAAAAAGCTACAAAGCTTTCTGCTAGTTAGAAAGGGAATAGTACTGGGTCTGAGGTCAGGGAAGAAAGTGACTCATTTGGACCTGACTTTCCTGTGTCTTGCACAGAGCCACGCGGGGGGCACAAGTGCTTTCTCTTCTCACGGTGCTGGTAGCCGCGCCGTAGATCTGCGAGTGATTAGACAGGATGCGAGGCAAGGAAGATCAGAACCAAAGTGCAAGAATGAAAGTATACACAGTTCTGGTGTGCGTTCAGACCAACACCACCAACCTACTGAGCTGGTAACTGCAGGTCTCACACCAGGATTTGGCCCTCAATGTCTATCACATTGCAGTTTCTTAGCTTAAAATAACAACCTACAAGTCACTTGTTCTTGGACGGGTGGCAGTAAAACGGAACATCCTTTTCTGCCACTTGCAAATACAGGTGATCTTGTGCGAAAGCCAGTTTAGATTCTTTGCTTATTCTAACGTCTCAGGCTTTCTTGGGAAGTCTTGGGCAGTTGGCTCGAAAAACCTCTAAGCAAAATGGCTTTTGTGCTCATATTCAAAACGATTCTTTTTTTGCCACTGGGGAGAAGAGAGGTCAATTAAAGCAATATACTAGAACCCGCTTACATAGCAAATTCATTCCTGAAAAATAGATTTACAAGGGAAACTAAGCTCAGTGGCAACACCATCAATTCAGTCAGAAGAAGCACAATTGTTTGGCTAAAACTATGGCAACTGTACAGATACTAACATGCAATCCTGCTTTATTAAATCAAACCTCTAGTGAATCTGTTATCACCATAGTAACACTGTAGTTATTACATGGAAACATGTTGAACTACAGTTTGATATTAGCATCTGGTTAGCATCTGCACAGTTTCTTATTCACATTACTAAAATTATAATCCAGGCAGAGAAAAACTTCAGTAAAACTACAGCTTTAAGGCCAAATCCTAGTCTCAGGTGCATTATATTTAACATACAGGTCCATAATACGTACCCGGTTTCTGGATTTATAATTAGGGTCTTGGTGTGGTATTTAGAGGTTAGTTTATGTATCTCCTAGGATGCAAATGCACACACACTGTGTTGTTCATAATAGTAATACCCATGTAAAAAAATTGCAAAACCATACAATAATTGCAACTGACCGTCTCACAAGCGCTCTCCAAAGCAACCCAGGTTTGCAGAGACTGCTTCAAATATTTCAAACCTCCAAGCACTTTCAAACAGAGCTTGTTTTATTCTTATTTATTTAAAGCCACCTGCCACAACATTTTTCCTGTCTTCTTCCTCCCACATAAAGTGTGGCACTTTGTATTCAGGCCAGTGCCATTTTGTGAATAAAGTTAGGAATTCTGCAATCTGAGAAAAGTGATAGGTTTAAGGCCCAAAAATCTACACACAGTTGGGATGGGAAGTGGCTGAGTTATATCATGAGATATTCCTGGGTTAAAAAAAAAAAAAACCAAACAGGAAAAAAGGAAAAAAGGAAAAATAATGGTTTTCTTTTGGGCTAAGAATATGTTGTGGTATACTTTTTCCCCTCCCCAGAAGTTTTTAAAAAACACAGTTACGTTTCCTTTGCCACCGAAGGCCACAAACTAAAGACCCCAGTAATCAAGTTTCTAGATTTATAGATAGAAGATGGCAATGAGTAAATAATTCTTCCAGTTATTAAGACATGATTTCTTTTTTGAAGGATGTTGCTACAGAAAATGTAAGACGGAACCAGGTGTTGCACATGATTCAAAATATGCCTATCCTTGCCTGGGCAAACTTTGCTGTTCTTTGTCATGCTGAACACAAAGACAGAGGAACAAGTTCAAGTACACGACAGTTTTAAGGAAGTGACTTGAAACACTTTCTTTCTCAATGTGTCTTTAACCAAGTGAATAAAGTATCAGAAGTCAGTAGAAATAATCATACAAGTAAAGCCTGCAATATCAAATCAATTATACAAACAACAGGAAAAAGTAGTATGTAATTTTCACCCAAGAGTTCGATTGCCTCTCTGCCTTCTCCATATGTCTCCCTTCTCATAACTGGGTATTAGACCGTATGAGAAGGCAGCACAACACAGAAACAGAAGTGACAGAATAGAATACAATTTCTAGTAACAATTTGCTGCCTCAAACCCCACCATATATAAAACTGGGTATCTTTTTCACTTGCATGGTCTAGCGAACTTACCCTCTACTCAGCTGATTCATTTTTAGCTTCAATCATTATGAGCAACCTGTCTGCTATTCCTGCTTGATCTCAGCTGGGTAACGTAGACTTGCCTTCTAAGGAACACAGCCTGCTTGAGGCAGAGCAACACTACAAACATGCCATCACGAGACAGGTTGTGTCATTTTCTTTTCTCTTCAATAAACTAAAGCTCTCATAAGCAAGGAAACATAATTGCGTAGCAGCTGGGTATTACCATCTAGACAAAAGATACATCCAAAGATTTTTCTCAGAAAACACACCACTTTTCAGAGACCGTATATCGCCAACAACTGGAATAGGTGGCATTTCATTTCTCTCCCACCACAGAAATCGGTTACACATTACAGATTTCACTGCATGTTATGTTGCAAAGGCAACATACACAATCCCTGTATCCATATGAATCACACACCCAGTTCTTTGAATGTGTGCAGGAAAGATGCATAAATTAAGCTAAACTGACTACATGGGCTAACTTGGTACTTACCCTTGAAGGCATACAGTATAGATGCAGAATAAATTACAGATAAATAGTTGGATTAAAATAAGCACTATCTCAATATTCCAATTTTCAAGCAAACCAGAACATTTTGATTCAATTGCACCTATCTTCCACATTTGTAATGAGGTAGAGTACATGGCAAGTGGCACAGGATTAAGCACATGGCTTTGAAAAGTGTTTTAAGTATCTAAACCTGTAGATAATACTTGGATCTTCAACAGCGCACCAAACATCTTCAACCCGCCACCAAAATCAGTGGAGAGCAAGACATCCCGGGTGATCTCCAAAATCCTGCCATATATAGCAGCTTTTCTAAAGAGACTAATACCTTTTAGTTAATCTAGTCCTATGCATTCACCAAGTAAGAATATATTCAAACAAGTTTATTAATGCTTTGATGATTATAGTTGTCTGAGGTTTTATCAGTTACTTGATTATTGGTAGGGTCCATGGTTTCAAATGCAATGGGAGACTAACGTCTATCAGAGCTTGCCTTGCCTTCAAAATTTAGAAAGCTTATTCCACTTCTCTTCTTTCTGTGTCTGCTACCATGGAAGGTTTGATGGACCTTATGAGTGACAAAACCACAGAATACTTGAACCCATGAAATATACAGCCATGAAGATTTCTGATCTTTCCAGAGGGTGTCCACTTCCATAACACAGCACACAATATACTTGCATAGCCCAAGCCATGTGGCTATAGCAACAACAGAGCTCAAAGGGGCCTTTGGGGTTCACAGATAACAAGTCTAGAGAGCATTTTCAAGGGCATTTCGTCCTATTTCCTATATAACCCAGGTTAAGCAGTTCCACTCAGTAATTACTGCCACTCTAGTGCTTACTCTTCCCAGCTGCGTTATGTGAAGATGAGCAAGCCTCCACATAAACCTGCATGGGGGGAGGAGTCTGTATTGCTTAACTACTACAGCAAGCGAAGAAACATTGGCACTATTTTGGGATGAGATTAACATCACTAGTGTTTTACATACACTTACTTTCTGCAGTCTACAATGAAAAGCACTATTTTAGCTCAAACTACTGCCACAAACTGAAATTCAGAGCAACAGACCCTACAATAACTAGATGCAAGCACCGAGCAGCACCCATTGCCACCTGCAAATCTGAAACAAAGCATTTTTGTTAAAAAAAAAAAAAAAAAAGCAGTGAGTATCGAATTAGAAAGATAGCATAACAAATGCCACCACTAAGGGCAGACAAACAGAAATAACAGCGGAGAAAGTGATTAAAACCTACAGCTTTTTTGTGCTTTTAGTCACATGTCAAGTTTATAGATTATTTTTCTCCTCAAATATAGGTTCTGTGACTCCTTCCTGCCTGCCACATAGAGCAACAGGCTGAAGCTGAAGACATGATCCTTCTCTTCATCGGATGAGAAGCAGCTTTGACAAACACAACAGTTACACCAGTTAAAAGCCAACATAAGAAAAGGTCAGACCCTATACCTTACTTAAAGAGTCCTTAAGGCAACTCAAGTTGAACTTACCTAATGCACACGCACTTTGCAAGGCAGACACACCGCTTCAGACTTACTATGAGGTGAACCAGGTGAGGTCAGGAACCTGCTAGGACTGATGCTGCCTGGCTCACTTCATGGTAAAACTGAAGCGCTGCGTATTCACTGGGCTTTTCTTCAGCATAACTCATGCACATTGGTTACTCTAAGGTTACTTCTTGCTTGCCTTTTTTTTTTTTTTTTAAATAGGAAGAAAAGCCCAACAAGGACCCACACTGAGCAGTCACATCTCTGAAAGAAAGAAAGAAACCTCATACATACCCCTGCTTAAACAAAAAGCAACACCATACCAGGACTGATCTTTTGCTGTTTCTTGTCTCGGTCTCATCTTTGGTGTTCCTTTCACCACTATTCAGCTCACCTTTCAGGAAAAACTGCTGCTTCCAAATGGCAATTTCATAAACACCTGTGAGAGAACTTAATTGGAACTAATTATCTGTTGGTTGTCTGGGACCTGAGGAGTCACAGCAATTACTTCAGTCAAGAAAAAACCTGGGGGAAGGCGTTGCTTCTTTTCAGAAAAATGAACCAAGCTACTCCCTAAAGGAAAGTTCTTAAAGAGATGGAACCTCTCACATACAAGTTAAGTACAAGTCAGTGAAATCACTGCAACCAATGATTTATTCTTACCATTAATAATCACACCTCTAACACTTAATATGTATATGCTCACCAAAAATAGGTCATCTTGTGCTAGTTTTGATAGGACTACAGAATTGTTTATCATCAACATAGACAAGGCAGATGCTGCCATTAAGATACATAAGCAAAGGCAATAAGAAGATAGCAAGCAACCCTGGATAATTTTGGGCATGGGTCTAACTGGCAGTTATTTATCTACATGGAGAAAAAAGGAAAGGCAGAGGTGAGAGGTTAAAGAAAGAAGGAAGCTTAATAGAAAAGGCTGTGAGTTGGAAGAAATAGCTGTGAGCCCAAAGCAGAAAGAATTCAATGAAAACTGCTGAAAATTCTCTGGTGATTTATAACTGTACAGTTCTCATTCTATGAAATAATGATAACTGAAATTAAGTCCTCTTTCAACACTACAGGACATTTCCTTTGTGATGGAGATGAATCCCTTAAGAACCGTGAGGAGGAGCATGAGCCACAGTGAAATATTACTGTTTCAGCCAAGAGAGAGCAATATCAACTTTGTAATATATGTTTGCCTGTGTAGCACAGGTGCATTTTAACCACGTCTCCCAGGAGATTTGCCTAAGGCCAGACTGTTGCCATATAAAAAGAATAGAAAAGAAGTATGTTTAAGTAAAAGCAAAGGTAAATTTGGCTGGACTTCTGCCTAATGGGAGAAAGAAGGAATAATACAATTTTTTAGAAGCAACTCTCCAGAGGCTGGCTCCCCTTAAGTTAGACTTCCCTGCAGCACACATGCTTGGGAAGATGGAAACCAGGTATTTATTTTCAGTTCTGTTGAAATGCCAAAAAAAAAAAAAAAAAAAAAAAAAAAAAAAAAAGAGAGATAGCCCTTCTGGAACCATAAATAACTAGTTCAGGACAAAGCAAGAAAGTTTACAGAGTACACAGTTTTAGTAGCAGCCAAGGTAAAGGCTGTAAGTGGATATCAAGAAGCATTAATGCAATCTTTACGCTTAGCAACTTCAGTCTTAAACCAATTTAGCTCTGACTTCAGTGTCTGCAGAATCAAGCAGAAGATGACCAAAGGAGGAGACAATGTTGGTATTCAATGATGGGAAAAAATGCCAGTGAAAGGAATAAAACTGTGAATACATTTTTAGGGCAGGAGTTGTTTTGCTGGAGGATGCCTGTGTCAGTGTTGATTATGGCTGGATGACAACAGGCACGGTTTTCTTCAGATCCAAAATATTAGCCATTTCAATTTTCTCAGAAATCAGCAGTGTCTCCTTGACAGTAAACCAGATAGCAACTATGGGCAGTTCATGAGGTCTTACTCCCACCACGTTACCGGAAGAAATCAGAGGGCCTAGCCTTTCCTCTTTCCTTCAAGACTGGACAAAGTCCTTCTCTACCAGCTGACAGTTCATAAGGTCCAAGAGCCCATGGGGATTCACTTAGCTAATGAGAGTTGAAGACTTGGGACTTTGTAGGTAGCTCTGAGAATCTTGCTGGATAGACCCTGTATACTTGAAATCAAAAAGCATGGCCTGTTTCATGGTAGACCGCATCAATACATTTTTTTATCATGCCTTCTGGTCTGTTGGGTAATCTCCATTAAACTCAACAAAAACTTCTGATAAAACCCACACTGAGAGCAAAGAACAATGAAGAGGAGGAGAAAAGGCCAATTTTAACAGCTTACATATGACTTTCCATAAAATCCATGGTTTTCCTTTCTGCCTTAATTTACACAAAGACCTTGAAGATGATAAATTCTTCATGATTACATGAAAGGGAATCAAAGATTATTTGCATAAAATGGAAACAGAAAAAATAAAACTATACAGAATACATTATATTCTACTCCAAGGAAATTCACAGACCTGTTTCTATAATCTTGGGAAGGAAGCCAAAGAAGGCTGGAAATACACAGAAAGCTTTAAACAATTGATCTTACTGGGAGGTTACACTTGATACCTTTTATCCTCCTGGTACCCAGATGTTTCAGAAAATAGTCAGAAGTTAAATGCTTCTAGGTTTCTAGGAAATAAAGTGGAGAATCATTCTCTTTCCATTCCAGCCTGCTGTCAAGCCATCTTACCTGGCCTCCAGTACATGCATCTAAGTTCTCTGTAATACTGCAGCCAGCCTGCCTCAGGCTTTTGATCTCAGATCTTACAAAAGCCATGCAAAGGTGGATGGAGTTAGCAGTTGAAAAGGAACATCCTGAGGAAGAAAATGTTTGTTGCAGCAATTGCTGCAGCGATGTCTGGAGTGTTTTTCAGAGAAGAGGTAAGGAAACCGTTTTGACAACCTGCACTTTTAATACCTTGAGTACAGAGATGTTGGAAATGGCTGTACTTTAGTGATGGCTGATGTCATGCCTTTACAGATTTAGACCTAGTGCTTCAATTGCACACACAAGATTATTGCTCCAGCTTTGCCCCCTGAAATCTAACTGCAGTGGGCCAAATGCTAGATGCAGACCCCAATCTGTAAGGCATTACAAAACATTCCAAGCTACTATTTTAACTACAACTGCTAAGAGGTGAGCATTACTCTACCCTATTAACTACAATCTGACGTGCCTTTTTGAGACAGATTTCAATGAACAAAAATCCTCTGACAACCCCCGCCCCCTTCCAACGTAAAAACTGGAGCATGCCTCTTTAAAACTAGCCTATTTAGGCCACAGATGCTAAATGAGTTCAGCAGACAGACGGAGTAATGGAATGTCAGTGTTCCAGTCTGCTGCCTTGAAGCAATAGGGGTTTTTTTATTATTAATTTCTCTTCTCATTTTCCAATGCTGCCTCCGGGCTCCATGCTTTAGACGCAGTATTCTTGTCAGTCTCGCTAACCCAATTTGGAAATAATTAAATTTTAAAATATTAAAGGGATTATAAATACTTCCCACCCCACTTCCCCCGCCCCATTCCCTTTTATGCTGTCCCTCTAAAACTGCTGAATTTTGCTTCAGGACTTAAAATGTGTTACTGCAGAATCTGATTTGTTACTGCAGTTTCCTTTGCAAAGGCTGGAGAATATCTGAAGGGAAAAAAGCCCAGAGTTAATTCCAGTAAAAGGTGCCCAGGAGCTTTATGAGATAGCTTTCTGCCATGCTGACATCTTGGAACCTGATCTCACTCCAATTTAAATTAATGTTAAGACTCTCAAATTCTTAGAACAGGAAATTTTTGAGTCATACATGAGTCCTCATAATGACACAAACAAGGACGTAGTATATCACAGAATCACTAATCCAACCACCCTGCTCAAGCTGGGTCAGCTAGAGTAGTTTGCTCAGCACCACGTCCAGTTGAATTTTTAATATATCCAAGGATGAAGACTCCGCAACTTGCCTGAGCCACCTGTTCCAGTGTTTGACCACCCTCACAGTAAATAGCTTTTTCTTGTGTCTCGACCGAACACAAGAAGTCCATTTCTTTCTTGTACTGGGGAGCCCAGACCTTGACACAGTACTCCAGATGGGGCCTCACCAGTGCTAAGTAGAGGGAAAGGGTCACCTTCCTTGAACTGCTGGCAGAGCTCCTCCTAGTGTAGCCCCGAATGATGTTGGCCTGCCTTCCTCCGAGGATGCACTGCTGGCTCATGGTCAGCTTGTTGTCTACTGGGACCGCAAGATTCTTCTCTGCAAAGCTGCTTTCCAGCCGGTTATCCCACAGCATGTACTGGTGCATGAGGTTACTCCTCCCTGGGTGCAAGACTTTGCATTTCCTTTTGTGGAGCTTCATGAGGTTCTTCTTTGCTCAATTCTCCAGCCTGTTGAGGTCCCTTCTGAACGGCAGCACAACCATCTGGTGTGCCAGTCATTCCTAGTTATCATCTGCAGAGTTACTGAGGGTGCAATCTGCCCCACCATCCAGTTTATTAATGAAGATGTTAAATGCTGTTGGCTTCAGTATCAACCCCTGGGGTACACCACTACTGATTTGGCTCCAACTGGACTTCGTGCCACTGACCAGAATCCTCCAGGCCCAGCCATTCAGCCAGTTTTCAGTCCATCTCAATTTATCATAACTAGATTCTTTTTACCATTATGCTACTACTTAAAGAAAATAACTTAAACTTGGCACTGTCCCTATATACAGTATCCTGCTCTGGAATACTATCATAATCATCACAGCCCTTTGCTGATTTAATTTTAGGCCTCACAGATCCCAGATATCCTTACAGATACAAATGTACACTTTGCATTTCACTGCTGTGAAGATGGAGGCAGAAAAGCGATGTAACTTGCCAAAAATCAAACAGCAAAATGAATGGCAGAACTACGAACAGATACTAGGAGCCCTGTCACACAAACCCTAGAAAGCACACCATCACTGCAATGTATGGCTGCTTCAAACTGCCCCCAAACTACAGATACCTGCTTGGTAACTACTTCTGTACAGTTTGGCCAGCAAGAAACAATGAAGGGTGTTCTAGTTGTTGCCTTTAATTATTTAAATAACAAACTTTTAACTTAAGTAGGTGTAGTGAACTCTGGCAGTTAGTGGAATTTAGCCTCAAAAAAGAACAAAAATCTCATTAGCCCTTGTTTAAAACCTGAGATAACTGATGCCAAAATTTTCAAGCTGGCTTAGCATCTACACCATAAGTCAGAATCCAAACCCCCATATTTTAGCATCTGTGAGAAGCATCCAGATTTTCCGAAGTTCAAACCCAAGTATCTCCCATTGAGAACACCACATAATATCCCCTGGTTATACCCCGTTTCTTGAGAATACAACAACTTCCCTGTTCACCTTCTGCTAATGGATAAAGCCTGAAGCTTCTGGCTGCTGAGTATCTGGACACTTAGACAAACTCAGATTTTTAAGGCTGGGAAGAAGTGTCTCTCGTGTGTAGCACGTCTCAGGCATTAACATCAGTTATCTTCTTTTTACATGTCTCACAACTAGATTGTAAAGTCTTGAAATGAAAGCTTAATTTTTCTGATAAAGTGCCTCCAGTAATTCTCCAGGTTTAGAAAGACAAAGTCACAATGTGAGTCTCACAATAGATGAAGGTTTCCTAACTCTCAGGCTTGCCCTTTTGTGGGTCCAACATGCTGCTATTGTTCTAAAGCTACATCTGGAATAGAGTCTACAAAAGAAAAGATGAGACCATTACCAAAATCATCTATGCCATCTTTGTCCCACATTTCCATCTTGAAAGCATTCTGTTCAGCTTCAGATCTTTCTGGGTCACCAGTGGTTTGTTTCAACAACTGTACTCCAGACCTCACTGAGGCTCAACCAGTCATTTTTGTTTATGGCTTCTATTTCCTGTATATTCTTCTCACTGATTGCATTTCCCAGTTCACACCACGTCTCAGATGGAAAATAAAAAGTGGGAGAAACAAAGGGAATCCAGGGTGTCACACAGATCATGTGTAACACATAAGCTGAGGTTAACTGGAGCATGAGAATGGCTGTCTAGGAACTCAGACTTACTTTTGCCTGGAAGGAAGTCAGTAGTATCCAATCTAACCCAGGTTCATCTAATGATTTAGAAGCAAAATCCTGACACCATTGAGAAAAAAACCCAACAAAACAAACAAGGTCACTGGACTACTCCAGAGACTCTGGGAACATACTGAAGAGGGCAGATTTGTGGTTTTTCATATCCAGAAAATGAAGTTATAGAACATGGACATAGTTTTATATTGAACATGGGCAGGGCTTAGTGACCTGGGTGCTTCAGACAAGGTACCAGTCAAGATGTCACTGAGAATTGATACGTATAAAGATGTATACATGATAATCTTCTCTGAAACTCAGTTACAATGAATTACTGCTTGTAGTTTATACTGGAGCAAAACCTACTTAACTTTTTTCTCTGTTTTACAATACTGAGTGAAGTAGTTTGGGTTAGGCACCAGAACTCAGAAGAATATAGTTCTGTTCCTCGTTCGAGCAAAATCACTAGGTACTATTGGGCAAGTAGCGTTATACTGCACTTCTAGAAAAGCCAGACACTGGTACGGACCCCATAATAATTGGAAATGTTGTTTATCCAGCTTTTCTGAAGACGCCTCCTCTATTAAGTCTGTTTACCTTCCATAAAATAACTGTTTCTTTGTGAGAAAATACAAAGATACATTCTTCATATTGCTTGAATTTCTCAGTTCTCACAGAATCAGTGACTGTATGCATCACCTGTTACACTGAGTATTTAGGTCAGGAAAAGCATGCAAACTGACAACGTAGTATGTAACATTAAGGGCATTCTATCAATTTCTCTGTGACTTCTAATTAGCACATCTTCCTACATTGTTTCTTGGTTTTTGAGAATCAGTATAGTTGGATGTTAAGAAAGCAAGTTTCTTATCAGTGTAAAACCTCTGCATTTTTCAGAATAATTTTATTACATGACTTAGGAGGGAAACAAGCCTCAGTTGAAGTGGAAGTGAAGAGAACATCAGTGGCAGCATCAAATGGACAGGAAGGCTACACTTACATTATTGTAGGATTATGCAGTTGTAAAAGCATGAGCTAGTCTGTCTTGAAATAAAGGAACTCCTAGCTCAGAGTCCCTTGTTAGGCGTATGACAGATACCCATTTTCCCTGCATCAGGCAAAGAAGGGATCCATAATACAGTGAGCTATACTTGGGCTGAAGAAAAAAGCTTTTAAAAGATAGCAAGTGATGCCATACGTTTTCATTATGGAGCATGCTATGCAAAGATCTGGGTAGTCAGCTCCCACCAACCATCTGGAGAGAGAAGTCACTCAAATTTAAGTGCTGAACCTGCTGTGGTAGACAATCGGTGCCAGTGAACCACTCACTACTCTCCCCCTGTTTTCCTGCCTTTTGCTGCAATAGAGCCTTAAAATAAAATAATCTGGCTACCACTTTCCAAACACCCGCTTCCCAAACACCCCAGCTTCCATCTGCAGAGTGCACTTCATTCATCGGACAAAGCAAGCCAGTTCCACAGAAAAAGCTACATTGAAGGTCTGACCAAAAGGGAGGTGACACAGAAAGGAAATAACACATGAAAAAATTGCCTCCTCTTTACTGAGCTCCTCGTAGCCCCGTGTTAAACCCTAATTTCTGTTTTAAGTCTCCCTGATTCCTCCCCAGTGCTTAATGTCTTTTTTGACTCCTGTTAAAAGCTTCCTGGGGCTGAGATCTTGGGAACCCAGCAAGCTCACTGGGTTTGCCTTATGAAAAGTGACTTTAAGTGCCAGGGAGGGCTTAGCAGCTTTGAAATAAAAGCAACTTTCAACCATGTTGCCATAAATTGCTTTGTTGCCTGTAGTCAGCAAGAATCAGTTTGAAGACTTCTGGAGCCTGAGGGTATCAATTGCTTTGTTTTTTTCCTCTATCAAATCTATCCTCCAGTGACTTGTGTTACACTGCAGGCTGCTCTGGGATGCTCAGCAGATGCTAAATGGGGCACAAGAGATGTATCAAGCCCCTTGGCATGTATATATTTTTAAATCAAATAGGCAGACATGGGCAAAAGAATCTGTGACGGTGAATCAAATGTTCCTAGCTTGCTCTGTTGTGTACAGTCATCCTGCCTCCCTGTAGGACTAGACAGCAACTGAGTGACTAAAGTCTAAATAGCTTGGGATCAAGTGCTATAAGCCTTACTCATGTAAGTACCAGTTCCAGTGGGCTCACTGGGACAGCTTGTATTATAGCAGGTCATTTCATGGATGAAGACTTATGAAGAGTATTTGTAGGTGGGAATAATCTAATGAGAATAGAATACAGATCATGTCAATTACAGAAACAATTTGGTGCGTATCAGCTGTGAAGAAAAAACAAGCAGGATATGGAGTGCTGTTTCCACAATAGCAGCTCCTAAACAGAAGAAGGAATACTGAGCAACTTAGTAACACTGGGATGCCCCTGCTTTTTCTACTAATCAGTAAGATAAAAACCTTACCAAAGAAAGGGGGCTACTGATGGCTTTTTCTCCTTTGAACTCCTCTGCATGCATAAATTGCACAGAATTAACCTCAATTAGATAGGGATACTGGTAGCAGTCTTATCTATAACTTTTTCTAAAAACCAAATAGGAGAAAAAGACAAATGAAGGACGATGAGCTTGCTTCATTTTAACAGTTGACTGGCTATCTGAATACCTACCTAAAGGTCGAAGAATAAAGCCTCTTTGAAAAAACCTCCGGTATAAATAAAACTTGCTTGTGAAAAAGCAGCTGACGTAACTGAAACATAAATAATTAACGATATGTACAGATGCTGTATTTGCTGGAAATTATCACCTATGGAGAATGTTGTATGGACAAACTGAAGCATTCAAAAAAGCATAACGTTTTTAAAATTTGGATCTGTGCTGCTGAAGTGTGAGAGCTGCTTAGCAAAGCACAGTGAAGTCTGGTGCAATGATTACAACACTAATGCAGCAGCTGGGAGAGCTGTATTCACTCTCCTTTGTCAACACAGATCGTCCACAGGAGCTCTGCCAACTGATTTAGCTTTCCAGGGTGTCAGATTCCTATCTAAAAATGCTGGAAGAACAATTCTCTCCATTGTAGCCAGGACAAGGAGTAGACAAATACACTCTAGATTGTGAGACAGTCGGGCACTACAGTAAGGATCATGAAAGCCCCTGACATGGGCTGGGAGTGTTACTTGCTTGAGGGCATGTACTGAAGAAATGGTAGAATAAGGTTGTCGGAGTCCAGCATTCTGTGCTTTAATGCCACTAAAAAGAACGTGCTTGCTGTAACAAGCCTGATAATTCCAATTTCACATATCAGAAGTTTTTCACAATTGGTTAATATTGTTCGTTCTGGAGCTTCAAAGTCAATGGAGATCATATGTATTTCACTAACAGAAATAATAGCTGATTCAACTACAACTATGCAAATGAACTCAGGGACAAATCATCTGCCTAGAACTCCACTGAAGTCAATACAGCTTTAAGAAACAGCTACCCTAAAAGACCCGTTCTTAGTAAATAAATTCCTGCTTGAACAACTCATGAATGTTGTTCCTTTTTCACTTCCGTTACAGCCTCATAGAAAGGCATCAACTTGCCTTGTGCACTGGTGGTAAGTTACTGCATGGCAGCAGTAAGTAGACAGTCCCGGCTTGCTGCTGCTGCTGCACTGTCTGGCTGGCTCCACAGCTCAGAAACATGTGCAACTCCTATTAATAAAACAGTGTGTACTGGTGGAACAATGCCAAATTGCTCTCATCTCTGTGTTTCTTAATTCCTCCCACAGCCTTCGCCCTCCAAACAGGAACAAGTATCTCCCCTGTCTGGTGTTGCTAGCTGTGGAAAGGGGCTGTTAATTACTCAGCACATCACTTTGATGAAGGCAGAATGTTGGGAAGCAAACTAGCCTCTTGCATGACCACTAGCCCAGCCCTTCCTCTTCCTCCCTCTTCCTCTTCCCCCACGGCAGACAGATGCTGAGTTCATGGGCCCAGGTACGTACACACAGGAAATAACTGCAGTCAGCATCTCAGCAGTCATCGGGACATCTCCATAGGATTAGGCTTGGCTTTTGTGTGAAACAAGAATGAGACAAGATGACAGACATAGGTGGTCGTTTCCTGTATAGAAGTTGTACGGTAGCAGTTGTCCTTAGCCCCATGAGTGCAGGGCCAGATGTCTGCCCAGGAAAAGGAGTTGCAATTAAATAGCGGGATCCATGCTGCTGTCGCTCATGTACCCAGTTCTGAACACGGCACCTTTACTCTTTACAACATAGAAAGTTTAAGTGGAAAGAGAAACTCTGAAAACTTTACAGGAAAGGGGAGCATGGGGATGTTTAGTGTTTAGGGAGGAATGAGCTGGGAAAATCCAGAAACTACAAGATACGGACAATTAAAACCTGATTCAGGCTTTCCTCACTGTTTGCTCAGGCAATCTTCCCAGAGAAGTCAAGGTGCATCTGCCTTAGTAAAGAAGAAATAGCTATACCTCTGATAAATGGTGACACTACCTTCCTGCAGGGAATTTTCCCAGAGGAGAAAAGCACACCGTCAATAATAATAATATGTTTCCTGAGAGATTATTGTGCATTCTGCAGAGAGAGAAACTGAGGCACCAAGGTGCTATGACTTCCCCAAGGACACACAACAAGCTGGGTGTCCTTACATGCACCTCTGCATATTAGCTGGTAGTGAAACCTTTTTTTCACCATTGAAAACAAAGTAAGATTCACTGCTTTGGCATTTGTATCTGATGGTGGAAACACAAACCTCATCTTCCAGGAACTGTGTGTTAATTCTTTAAGGAGAAAACATTACAGAAACCAAGCAGTTAGAACAACCAAACAGGGTCCCTGCCACTTGTATATAAACTAAACAATATTCAACTTTTAGTACATACTCCTGGATTAGCAGTAGCAAGTTTTGCAACAGGAGAACAGGAAGATGATGCAGATATCTGAGTGATCCCAGCATGCTAAACCTTCATCAGACAAGCTAGCTACCCATAGAGGAACTGTAGCATGGCAGCAGACTAAGTACAACTAGGCTGCTGATTTCATGCAGATCTTCATTGGCTAGAAACTTACCTGGCAGAATAAAAGAAGTCAGTTCAAGATAAAGATCCTATTTGCTCTATCATGGGAATATTAAGTGTCATTGACTATGAGGTTCTCATTTAGATCCAACATATGAAACACTGTACAAGCATAAGAAAATTAAATCCAGATACAAACAAGGGGGAGGGAAAAAACACATGGTCCTAGAAAGTCTAAGTAGCTCTCTGTGATAAAACCAATTTCAGAGAGGCATTCAGAGAGTGATTATGACATTCTGAGCATCTATCAGAATTGGATTTTGTGTTGATAACAGCCTGTTAAAGGCACAAGGAAACAAGGACTTATGGGTAGACTCTTCTAAACCTTTGAGGTTTTCTAGTGCCAATCACCTCACATAAAGCACACCTGGGGTAGCCTGAAGCCCCCAAGTGACTTACTAAAGGCTATGAAAAGAACCAGCAGTGGTTTTCAACAGAGCTAAGACTGCTCATTGCCTTGTCTTGGTGGAACACCACACTGTGTCCCCCATGCTTGTCATCTTCAAAGGGTTGTGCACAATGTAGGGGGAGAGCAGTGAGGTAGTAGTTTGTGGTAAGCCGCTTATTAATCTTTTCTCAGTTATAGAATTAGGGCTCAAGGAGTTAAGTGGTCCTCAAGAGTTAGAACTAGCACAATAATCAAATCAGCAATCACAGTTAATCTTGTTGTACAGTATCCACCTTACATGGCTGTTTGCGTCCCACAAGCAGTAGCCAGACATGACGATTCAATCATAGTAGCCTTCAGAGCCTTGGGGTCCATCCAGGACAGTTAATGGGGGCTCTGTGAGCAAAAAATGCACAGTACAGGCTGTGTTACAGCCTCATTTCCCCTCCTCAGTTGACAGAAGCATCAAGTGCACTTGTGCTCTGAGGTCTGCCCTATATAAATATCCCCAGGAAATAAATGCCAGTGCACTTGTGCATTTCCCTCAGATATTCTTCTCCCAGCTGCTGTGCTGACAGTACTTACTAGGAATCAAACATTTCATTCTGGCTCACTGTTCTGCTGGAGGGAGATGGGAACAAGATGCTCCCGAGGCAGGGAAGGGGAGGGAAGCGATTCAGTCACCAGAATATCGGTCTGTTTATTTATAGATGCATGCACACACACAAACCTATGTAGAAAAGTGGAAACTGATTTGTTCTTACCCTGCAACTGCAGGGGGGATAGCTGAAGGCTGAGATCTTATTCATGGCAAGAGCTGTAAGACAGTAGTGGGGAGAGTTTAGGACTAGAGTTTTGATTATCATCCAGATGGGTGCTGAGACTAGATACCTGTTGTGAGGAGTAAAATAGAAGGGGATTGTCTTAGCGATTCAGTTTTCCAACAATTCTGGCCACAAGCCATCTGGCTATGATTGGCTTGAGTCCCCACAGGACACTGCAGATGACAAATAAAAGTGTCCCCAGGACAGGAGTCAGCCCACCGTGGCATAAATGGGAACTGAGGTATTCAGAAATCAAACAACTGTGACTAAGTACTAAGCTTGCAGGCTACTCTTGTCTCAAAAGCAAGCCAGACTTAGAGCCGCGTCCATTCCCCAGCCACCCTGATCCAACAAAACTGTGCTAGAGAAAAGAGACAAACAAAAAGGAGAATATTGAAGGGAAGCTGAGAAGCCATGTGGTCCTGGCTAGAGACCCAGGGAAGCCTGGTTCCATTTCCTTGGGGGCAGAGCTCTGAACATCTGTGTCTTTTCCTACCCTCTATCTTATACTGTACATTTAATTAGACTGCAAATTTGTTGAGGCTGGGACTGCCTTTCACTGTGTGTTTAGCACTTAGCACAGCAGTTTTGACTTTTTTGGATCCTTAGTTTATGTTCTAATATGTGATCCCTTGCCCCACCTTGCATGCAGTAAAACAGAATGTAATGGTCAGAACTGTCCAGAACTGAATACACATCTGCTTAGCTGTGTTTACCTGCAGAGTCACCAAGTTCTTGGGGCCTGACCCAGAGCTCTACAAATACCATTAAAATCACAATAGATTGAATAGGTATTTCTGAACATCACCAGAAGACGAGTCAGGCTTCTATTCCATACTCTGTGTCTTTTATGCCCTTGGTAAATCATGTCACCTTTGGATGCCTTGGTGACCTATCTAGAGAGTAAGAACACTCACCTATCTTTCTAGAGGTTATTAATTACATTACTGAAATGCAGTGGAGTCCCTTGGAGCTGAGTTGCTGAGAACACAAACATTAGGGTTATGCCTCCAAGAGGAACTGTGTTCCTGTGCCAGAGCAACCACTGCTGATCAGGTCAGCACAAAGTCTTTTAACCTGGAAACTCAAGAGTGACTACAGACAGATGAGCCTGTTACAAGCTGACAGCCCTGGCTTTAGCTTGGCTCTATGTCTGCAGGTGGGCCTCAGCCAAGGGAAAGCCCAGCCAATGAGACCGTTCTGGCATTACCTCTTCACAGTTGGTCACAAATGACCTTGCAACGTGCATCATTCCCTGGAACATACGCATTCCTACTCTTTCCCGGGAGATCTTTCCCTGGAGACAGTCTCTGGGCAGACATGAAGTCACATCCCACCAAGTCCTCACATCAGTTTGGGTATTAAATGCAAGGAGTGCAAACGCTCTCCCCTGTGTAGAGCACGCAGGATATGTATACTCAGTGAGAATGGCTAGGTTTCAGGGATGGTTCTCCAAAGGGAGACAGACCTCAATTTAGCTCCCCATTAATTACTGTCAGGTCATCTGGTTAAATCTCTAATAACAACAGACACACACTGTTAATTTCTATGGCAATCTGGATTCTGCTGTCGACATCAAGTTCACTTGCCAGTGTTTATCACTCCCCATGGCCCTCAGACTACGCCGAATTACCATTGTAGCTGGAATGTATTCAGTCAATCAGAATGGACGGAGACTGCCTGATAAAATAGGCACCCATTCTCATTCATAGTTGGGATCTATGGTGCTTTCTACTCCCTGTGCCACACATCCTGCCTTGATGCAAAACTTAACTAAATAACAATCCGGGATCGGTTTCACTAGAGAGTTATGCATGGCAAATTATTGCTGTGTTCATTAATTTTTTTCTGTTCTGTCCATGAGATATGTGCAGTATTGTAATGAAATGGTGCACACGTATCCGTTTATCCAGTGGACTGAAGTAATTTTGTTTTGGAGGCACCCATGAGTTCTGTGGTTTAGTCCTGGTAGTTAACATCATATAATAATACTGTCCAGAACAGAAGTCACCACATCTCAATGTAACTAACAGGTTTCGATCAAAACAGCTCTAAGGTCTGCAACGAGCAGGAAATACTCCAACCTGGGATGAAGGCTGAAAACAGCAAGACAACAAGACTTAGGTCAGTGGGAAGGCCAGGAAGGGGCACAAATACTGGAAAAGCAGATGGTCAGATCTGCGATGCAAACATAGCAGCATCTGTGTGCAAGTTTGGGAACGTAGGACTGTTGCAGGTCAAAATCTGCGTGCATTAATAAAGTTCCGTATGGGTGAGTTTAAGGCAGATTTTAAATGGAGTAATAAGGATATAATGGACCAGAGCTGAAGTATTTCAGAAGAATTGTGTGGTAGCTCAAAACGGAGATAGGAGATCCTTAAGCAGCACTTGATATCCTGCATATGTGGGATATACATCCTCTCGATGTCCTTTCCACTCATAACCACTCCCAAAGCAGTCAAGTACAAAACTAGGGCCTCTTTTGGTTTCTTTTTGTATGTTGTCTTATATGAATGAGAAATGTGGGTATAAAATGCTAGGGAACATCCTCTATGATATGGTATACATCAGTGTGATTTCATTGACCTGACATGATTTTTGCCAGAAGATCCCACTAATGCCTGAACTGCAGCACAAGATTCTCTTTCCTTTTTTTCATTATCCTTTCACTTTGAACCTAGCCATGTCCTTTTCATTTAAGAATTGACCCCAGCTCAAAGACTGACTGCTGGAATGAGAAAAACACTTGGTTGCTGACCTCTCCCTCTTCCTGAGTCTGCCTTTACACAGGGATCTATGTGTTTTGTCTAGTGCTAATGAGGCGGCCTGTGTTATCTCTAATGTCATTTTAAAATTAAATTAACCCCAGACTGTGGGTGTGTGTTTGCATGGCGATAGTAATACGCTGGGAAGGAGGATGCCTTGGGCGCACACATGAAACCTGCAAAGCTTCTCTGTCGACTTTGGCTGCTGTGCTGACTGGCACCACCCCAGGGGAGAGTATGCCCATGCATCACAAATTTGCTTTTTGGTTCCCCTTCCACCCACCCCTGAGCTGAGTTCTCTGCCAACTCAGCTTCTGTATAAATCAAAGGGAAATATTCTCCCCCTCCTGTTTTTTTCTTTTCCTGAACAGATTGGATGTCATTATGTGCAGCTGAGCTTGCTGAGGCTTAGGCGGGGGAGGAGGGGACAGGAGGAGTGATGGAAAGAAGAGACGGTTTTAGAAAAAATGCTTGCAGTCCATCAGAGGGGGAAAACAGCCTCCAGCTACAAGTAACCAGCACTTCACACACACGCTGATTTACTAGGGAAACCCAGAGCGCTTTAATATTTAAAAATAAAACACAGAGTCAGGAAAAAAGAACTAAAAGGGAAAGGATGTTATCCCTATTGATGGAGCAATGAGATAGACATCATAGGGTTGTGATGGAGGAGCTGAATGTCAGAACACCTTCTCAAGCTGACATATTGGGGTGCTCAGGTGGGAATTTATAGAGCACATGCAATCTTACAACATTAGTCCACATATAGACTGCAATGAATAGCCTCAACCATTATGTAGAAAGGCTTCTAGCTCATCTTCTATGAAGTCAAAAGCACGCTTTTACTCCTCCCAGCCAAGTTATTCACCATGCAGAGCAGAGCTTCCCATCATCACTAGGTAAGAAAGAGGGAAAAAGAAAGGGAGAGGAGAAGAGGGGAGGAAGAGAGAAGGGGGGACAGGAAAAAAAAGGGGGAAGGGGGGGGGAGGAGAATGGGGGAAAAAAGAGGAGTAAAAGGGGGAAAGAGGGAGAGAAAGGGGAGGGAAGAGAGGGGAAAGGCAGGAAGAGAGCGGGAGAGAGACAGACAGAGAGGAAAGGAGGGGTGCGAGCCAAATGCATGGCATTCAAAAGAAGCAGCTTTCAAAAGCTTTGGCTGGGATGCAGATTTGCAGAATCTCTGGACCCATAATTCCCTGGCATACAAAGCTTGCTGGAGGCATCAGTGTGCCCAAAAGGGGCTTGCAGAATAAACAGCAGATAAAAAAAACCCAACACCCACAACAAGCCTATGAATTAAAAATGAAGGCAAGGGAAACAGCTGTACTTCCAAGCTGCAGGTGACCTCATTGTGGAAGCTGCGCCACAGCGAGGCACGATCGTGTCCAGTAGTTCTGAAATAATAGGTATGGACAGTAACAGCTGGGAGGAAGAATACATTCCCTCGCTATATTAAAGAGTAGGTAATTGCCCAACTCTCCTGCCCATTGTATGTTGGTCCAGAACTAAGTTACTCTGAACATTCATATAGACTTTTATATTACAGCATCTCCTGAAACCTCAGTTGACACTCCTGAAAAATACTGTTCTCACTTAAGTTAAAACAGCCAGAAGGGTGATTATCCACCAAGATTTGCCCGAGATCACAGAGTCTGTGACAGTATCAGGAGGAGGCCAGATTTCCTCAATCTCAGCCTTGTGCCTTAAGCAAACAGCTCTTTCTCCCAGTTTTTAGATGCTTATTTAAATGAGGAAAGACTGCACATGAGAAACAAAAAAGACCCCTACTCTGTAATTCAGTTCATAGATGTGGTTCTCCAGTTAATAATTATCCTCAACTGGAAACAGGCGTTATACATCTGTGTTATGTTCCACAAAATCAGAATTTTTCATTCGACAGTTTCACTGGTATTATTACATGACTGATAAATGAGGATGAAAAAGGATGGACAATGAAGTGAAGTGCCATGCTGAACTGAGACATCTTTGTACTCTGGAGTGCAAAGGAACACACTGTCTGAAAAGACCATATCACTTTCCAAAAGTTAGCCATTAAACTCCAGTATTCAGGTTTGATATAAAGATTAACAGGTAGAAAAGTCTTGAAATATTTCAAAAAGAGGGACTGCTAAAATTGTGGAAATAATTTTCTTGGCTTTAAACAGTAATCTTCCTGAGTCGTTGGATACAGAGGACTGTCATTCAGAGCGGCAAATCTGGAAGATACAGGGGAGAAGGGTAAACAGAGCTGATAGTTTTATGAAACTGCTATCTGTAAAAGAAAGATGCCATCTCTTTCCAGAAGCAACTAATGCTAGAGCATAACATTCTGTTCTACTCCACCTTTGCTGGAGTTGGTAACCAAGTTTAGGGGATGTGCTGATAATGCTTTTGTTTTTCCTGATGCTAGAACTCTGGCTAAACTGAAAAGGTCTCATAGCACTGCTCCTTCCAGAAGAGTTCTAATTTCCAAGGAATCTTTTGCTGGAAAAGGTGTTTTTCCTTTTCAAATGCTGTTTATTAAACTTTTTTGTATTTAATACACAGGTCTTCCTTCCAGCGTAACTTAGTTACATAGGATTCCTACTGCCTGAAGAGGGGTGTAAGGGTGCTGTAGCAGGCTCTGTACTGCTTGTGCTTTGCCTTTTACAAGGCGGGAGAACAAAGCAAGAACACGGATGGGTTAAACTTTTTTGTATTTAATACACAGGTCTTCCTTCCAGCGTAACTTAGTTACATAGGATTCCTACTGCCTGAAGAGGGGTGTAAGGGTGCTGTAGCAGGCTCTGTACTGCTTGTGCTTTGCCTTTTACAAGGCGGGAGAACAAAGCAAGAACACGGATGGGAATAGTTTTCCAACAAGAAGAGCACAACAGGAAATGTGATATGCTACAAAGGTGACAAAGGAGACTTGGGGGACAGAAAAGTTTGGCAACAAATGTGCTTTAGGTAGACAAGGGGGAAGGGGGGGGGAGGAGAATGGGGGAAAAAAGAGGAGTAAAAGGGGGAAAGAGGGAGAGAAAGGGGAGGGAAGAGAGGGGAAAGGCAGGAAGAGAGCGGGAGAGAGACAGACAGAGAGGAAAGGAGGGGTGCGAGCCAAATGCATGGCATTCAAAAGAAGCAGCTTTCAAAAGCTTTGGCTGGGATGCAGATTTGCAGAATCTCTGGACCCATAATTCCCTGGCATACAAAGCTTGCTGGAGGCATCAGTGTGCCCAAAAGGGGCTTGCAGAATAAACAGCAGATAAAAAAAACCCAACACCCACAACAAGCCTATGAATTAAAAATGAAGGCAAGGGAAACAGCTGTACTTCCAAGCTGCAGGTGACCTCATTGTGGAAGCTGCGCCACAGCGAGGCACGATCGTGTCCAGTAGTTCTGAAATAATAGGTATGGACAGTAACAGCTGGGAGGAAGAATACATTCCCTCGCTATATTAAAGAGTAGGTAATTGCCCAACTCTCCTGCCCATTGTATGTTGGTCCAGAACTAAGTTACTCTGAACATTCATATAGACTTTTATATTACAGCATCTCCTGAAACCTCAGTTGACACTCCTGAAAAATACTGTTCTCACTTAAGTTAAAACAGCCAGAAGGGTGATTATCCACCAAGATTTGCCCGAGATCACAGAGTCTGTGACAGTATCAGGAGGAGGCCAGATTTCCTCAATCTCAGCCTTGTGCCTTAAGCAAACAGCTCTTTCTCCCAGTTTTTAGATGCTTATTTAAATGAGGAAAGACTGCACATGAGAAACAAAAAAGACCCCTACTCTGTAATTCAGTTCATAGATGTGGTTCTCCAGTTAATAATTATCCTCAACTGGAAACAGGCGTTATACATCTGTGTTATGTTCCACAAAATCAGAATTTTTCATTCGACAGTTTCACTGGTATTATTACATGACTGATAAATGAGGATGAAAAAGGATGGACAATGAAGTGAAGTGCCATGCTGAACTGAGACATCTTTGTACTCTGGAGTGCAAAGGAACACACTGTCTGAAAAGACCATATCACTTTCCAAAAGTTAGCCATTAAACTCCAGTATTCAGGTTTGATATAAAGATTAACAGGTAGAAAAGTCTTGAAATATTTCAAAAAGAGGGACTGCTAAAATTGTGGAAATAATTTTCTTGGCTTTAAACAGTAATCTTCCTGAGTCGTTGGATACAGAGGACTGTCATTCAGAGCGGCAAATCTGGAAGATACAGGGGAGAAGGGGAAAAAGAGCTGATCGTTACTGCTATCTGTAAAAGAAAGATGCCATCTCTTTCCAGAAGCAACTAATGCTAGAGCATAACATTCTGTTCTACTCCACCTTTGCTGGAGTTGGTAACCAAGTTTAGGGGATGTGCTGATAATGCTTTTGTTTTTCCTGATGCTAGAACTCTGGCTAAACTGAAAAGGTCTCATAGCACTGCTCCTTCCAGAAGAGTTCTAATTTCCAAGGAATCTTTTGCTGGAAAAGGTGTTTTTCCTTTTCAAATGCTGTTTATTAAACTTTTTTGTATTTAATACACAGGTCTTCCTTCCAGCGTAACTTAGTTACATAGGATTCCTACTGCCTGAAGAGGGGTGTAAGGGTGCTGTAGCAGGCTCTGTACTGCTTGTGCTTTGCCTTTTACAAGGCGGGAGAACAAAGCAAGAACACGGATGGGAATAGTTTTCCAACAAGAAGAGCACAACAGGAAATGTGATATGCTACAAAGGTGACAAAGGAGACTTGGGGGACAGAAAAGTTTGGCAACAAATGTGCTTTAGGTAGACTTTTCTCCTACAAGGCTTAAAGGCCTAGACTTCTCCTTCTCCCTGATGCAAACGATAAATATCATGCAGTTCAACTGGAGGATCCAACCAAAAATATTTGAACTTTTCACTTGAAGGACTCAAACCTGTTACAAACTGCTGACCCCACCCTGGGAGACAGAATGGGAAAAGATACGAGAACTACCACACCTCTGTATTTGTAGGCAGCAGACAGTAACGGTAAGTAGACAGTAAGCGGTAAGTAAGTGGTAGTACTTCAAAACTTCAGTCTTCTGCTGTCATTTACTATGAAAGGCAATGATTCTGCAGTGAACTAACATGGATCAAGTACAGCAACCTACATCCTTGTGAGGTGGGTGCACTGCATTGAACTGTCTGTGGAGATACTTGTGGCAACTGGTGGTGCAAAGGAAGCAGACCTATGGCTGCAAATTTCCAACTGTTTCTGCCTGCTTGATACAGGAATTTTACAAACATTCAATAATCACCACCTTCCCAAACACATGCTATGTCATGACCAACTCTGGAATGAAATAAAGCAGGTTTTTAGAAAGCACATTGCTTTAGTAAAGATGCACAGCAATGGAGAATCAAGTCTGTTCAATTTTTAGAGAAGAAAATGACAAAGGATAATAAACCCACATGGGAATATCAAACAAAAGTAGTCATTAAAAATTGCTTCTGAATTGGTAGGTTTTTGTTAGAGAGAGATAATTCCAGAGCTATTTGAAAAAAACAATTCCAAGTGCAGTTCTTGTTTGTTGGGCAGCAAATGGAAATGGCCTAGCTCTAAAAGGGGCCTCGATTCCTTCAGAAAATGACCGTACGTGGACACTGGGAAGCATCTTGCGGTTCTGTCACAGGGGCATTAAAAATAGTCAGAGATCACGTACCACCAAGTAACAGTAATTTGCTGCTACCAAAATAGTTTACAGTATTTAAAAAAAGCTTAATCTAGAGATAGTTCTCTTGGCAGCAAAAATCTTTCTTGTGCCAAGAGAAAAATAATTTGCATCCCTGGTGTCAATGGTAATACTACCATGTTGCCTTAACGCTCCAGGAGATGCAGCCAGCTCAGCACTGCTTTCAGAAAGAAAAACTCTGCAATTAACACAGAGAAGAAAAGAAATTCACATTGCAATTGCATCAGTGATGAATCTGACATCAGCAGGTAATGAATCATTCTTTAGTCGAAGGATTTATCTAATGAAACATAACCCTGGTGTTTGGGATTGGGATTTTCTTCTTCATTTCAATCTGTTGTTAATAGCCCTCAAGGAGTTAAGTTTTCAAGAATATGGTTGCCTTGGTATTATGCTCTCAGCTGTGATCAGCAATATGTAACAAAAAAACAGTGCTTAAGTGCATTTTTTTTTAAAGTATTCCCCACTGTAAATGTGTAATTAATTAGCCTTCCTCTTCTCCCCCTGCTCACACATGCAGACCCTTAGGGACCGGCCCCTGTTCTTCCTATCAAATTCAGACGATGACTAGGAACTGAATTATTCATTCAGCTGTAGGTGTAACACAGCCATTTAAGTGATTTAAAGTGTAAGCAGTCTTGATGCTGTTCAGCACCAAAAAAAAGTTTAAAGATAAAAGTAAAGCCCAACAGGAATTCACAAAGTTCTTTTTTCTTAAACCACTTGTTTGATTACACCAACAGCGCACGTTTTTGTGAATCAACCTCCTTCAATGAAAAAGGAGGGTTTGTGAGAACGGCACATAAACAAGAGCACCTGTCACTCATTAAGAAAACACCACGATTATAAGCATTAGTTACAGCTTTTGTTCCAGTATGTCTAGCTGAATGTTCTTTGCTGTGAGAATTAATTTTATGCACACTGCTGGAAATACATGGCAAGTGAATTTCATATCGACAATCACAGGGAATCATATAAAGATACCTGTTTAGTCCTCATTATCATTGTATCAGAGAACCTCATGCTAAAAATTATGTACAGCCAGTCAAAGAACAAATTAACCATAATTAACAACATTTTGTAGCACTTCTGATTAGATCTCAAAGTGCTTCAAAGTCTTTAATTTTCTGAACATTTCTGTGCTATAAGGCAGTGTGTTACTCACTATTTTAAAGCTGAGGCTGTGACGTACACTACCTGAATCTGTGTAATTGTGGGCAATTCTTCATGCCCCTAGCAGGCAGCGTATGAAGAATCAAGATGTGCCCCCCACTTTATGTGTGTTCTACAGTTGAGCTTGAATGTTGATTTTCCTCAAGTTAACACCAAAAGTCCACGACAAAAAGAAAAGCCAGACCTAAATTGGAGCCTAGTGTCATAATCACCAGGTGGCCACAGGTCACAAACTAGACTTTGTGTGTTAGATGTACTTGCATGCAATGTGATGTGTCAGTTCAAAGTAATTAAAGTAGTGAATACAAATTCTGAAGACTGTGATTACATGAAGTACTGTGTTGCCAGTACTTACAATTTTATTAGCAATACCATAATATGTGCTATTTCTTGTGAAGATGCAGCTGCTTGAATGTCATCTGAATACCTCAGCCTTTATGAAAGTGTTCTATTTTTAAAGTCATAATTATGCCACTCATGATTTTGAAGTACAGGCTTATGCCTTTATTAGTATAAGATTGGCAATACTGAACTTAAAAAAAGCCCAAATCCTGAAATACCTGAAGGTATTTTAAGCCAAGGAAAAGCTTGAAAGAAGTGGGTGACAGGGTTCTTCCCCCAACTCTTGCACTACGGAGTCCACTGTACACAGATTCAGAAATGAAGCCCCAGACTCTCACAAGTGAGGGCATAGAAGTAGCACCAAGAAGCAGAAGCGTTCAGCGATTCTATGTGATGCTTATTACTTTGGGCTACTTTAAGTTAAGCAACTATTCAAGGCTACCCAAGTATGTCCTCTGGGTTCTAGAATGCAGGATGGATGCTCTGGTAGAAAACAAAGGTTGCCTGAAACGACTGTATTCCCACCACTAAGAGAACCGGAGGTTGCACGCTGCTAAACCCCATCAGCCAGGAGCCGATAAAAAGGTGTAACTGCACACACAGCGCGGTTCAGTACTGTTCTGCATCATCACAGCTGCCTTTAGGATTCTACCCTGCAATTGGTCCTACCCACACAAACTTCATTGTGGAATCAAGTCTTTTATTTCTGTGACTCTTTTTTGATCTAGATTTGAGTGGCATCATCTTCTTGATTAGAAGCCCCACTTGCTTAGAGCGGAGTTTTCCTGATAGTTTTCTTTCTATGAATTGCTCCATCAAAGGACTGTCATAACAGACTGTTTGCCAATTTGAAATCCAACAGTTTGTCTGGTGTAAGTGTTAAAAATGTTGCCTTGGCAGTTGGTTTTTTTGGTTGGGTGTTTTTTTGGTTTTTATTTTTTTTTTGCATTAAAGTGACTTGATTTTTTTCTATTTGCTTCTATAGAATGTCAAGGAAACTGGATCAATTTTAGTAATCTAACTTGCTTCTTTTCTTTCACTCCAAATAAAACCCAACACTTAACCTATGAATTCAGAGAGTAATTTTATTTTAACTATATAAACCCTGCAAAACAGCACGTTTTTTGCTGAAATTTATGCTCGTCACTGAGTAAAATACAGTAAATTGTTTTAAAGTGCAATTAAAACCAAAAGCAAGATAGACTCGTGTTTTATGTACTGAGAATGAAAGATTTAAGCCTACCAGTTCCCCTAGACTTCAGTCTGTGAGGTAAGGGCCCTCTGTGATGACTCAAGTCAAGTTCTTCTAAAAGATCCTTTACCAATTTACCTTTTCACTCACTACAATCGTTAAATGACTAAAGTTTACAGCCTGGTTATGATGCAAGAATACTCACTTCATGCTCGTGGTCTCTAAAAGCCTCTAAAGAAACACTGAACTTGTTTTCTCTTATGGCCCAGACTGTTCCTAACTAGAACAGTGCTTGATTCATGATTTCAATTGCACAGTCATACTTCTGGTGTAGAGTCCTAGGTGGACCCAGGTGGTACTGAATTATTATTTCTACAGAGGTTAATATGGTGTGAATTTTATGAAATTCGCCATTTGTTCAGTACCTGAGAAAATATCAGATAAGCTACAATAGAAAAGCAGCAACAATTCAAAATTACAAACTGTAATTAACCCCCTGCTAATAAAGACGAAAAAATGCTTTACAATCACCTGCAGAGTCTGAGAAACTCAGCATCCAGGTGAAGGCATTTACATGAGAAGAAAGCCAAAGGATACCTGTATAGGCCACCATACTATGAACAGGAACTCCAGGACGTACGTCAGAACAAAAAATGAAGTCCAGAAACCCAGACTATCAAGAACTTTAAATTCTTTCATTAACGATAGGTGAAAGCATTAGCTTTAACATCCTAGGATTCCAAAAGGAGAGTCACAGAACCACTGATTTTAGTAACCCATTTTTATCAGGACTCACTATTTCATCCAGCCCAGAGCACGATGACAACGTAATCATCTAAAGCCATTAGTCTATCTGTGAATTGCACCACTATGTTTCCAGGGGAAAAGCTTGCTTATTTGTTCAAAAGCAAAGCAATATGGGACAACGGCAGCTCTTCTAAGGAGCAAGCAGATCTGAAAGAGAAAAGTGCTAACCCTGTATTATCAGTCAGTAAGAGCGCCAGAGAGCAAAGAGAGCCTGCTGCTCCCTACAGGTTTGAAAACCGAGCACAAGAACAAGCCTGCAAGGGCAAGGGGGCTCACCAGCACCAGCCAGGGCCAGTCCCACAGTGCACGGGCAAGGAAGCATGGCAGGCCCAAGAACGGCAGCTTCACGGTGATAAGGCAGGTCTGAGGTCAAGCCAGGAAGTCAATGTCATGATACGTGAGAGTATGTGTAGGTCCATAGCCAGGCCTAGCTGCCACACAGCTAAAACCAGGTACCCCTATGCTGTAGCTCAAGCACAGACTGGGTACCCAGCCCTCTGCTTAAATGGGGCCTCTGGGCTCCTGGGTAGAGGGGTGAGGGGTGCAGGTGGAGGCCTCAGAAGAGGCTGCTCAGGGGCTGCTAGAGTGCTTGGGGCCTGACAAAGAGTTTCAGAGCTATGTATATAACTATGCTACCTGTCACCACGTGTTAAACAGTTTATCCCCCTTTTACAATGACAGTTGCAACCTCGTAAATCACCAAAGTCATACCAGTGTAAAACCCTCGAGAGTGAGGTAAGAGTCAGGCCTCCAGAGAATATGCAAAGGAGATACAAAACATTAACAAAAGAGGATTCTCTCCACCTCCTGGGAGCACTGTGTGGGTGGCTCCAGCACAGGGTACATAGCCGCAGAGCATTAAAAGTCTGTGTGTGCGTGTGCAAGTGTACCTGTACAAACCCAGCATCTGGGAAGGCTGTGGGTAGAAATTAATTGAATACGTTACAGATGTCCTAATTTCAAGTTATGAGGATGGTTAATGAAAGCAGGTGCCTGTCTCAACTTCAGAAAGCACATGCCTTCCCTCTCCCGCCGCCCCGAGCTGTGGTGGCTGCACTCTCACCGGCTGGCAGCGCTCCGAATGGTGACGCTGTCATTCTTTTTACAGTGGGCTCTGTGTGTGCTATTTCTTTTTAAATGATTCATGACTCCCACTTCTCACTTCATCTGCCTTTGTTTTCCTCTGCAGTGCAATGTGTCTGATACATGGCAAAACGTGCTGTGCTAACGCCAGCACTGTGAATGGTTATACATTAATGTCAAGGTAACGACGTCTGCAGATACAGTACAGTGATGTAAATGGACTTGAGAGGGTTTGGATTCCATTTCTTTGGCCTTGTAAAATTACACAAAACAGGAATACAAACAGCCTCCCCACTGAACCATTTGTCTTTGGTGCATACTTTCCTTTTTCTTTTCCTAGTGTCCTTCTGAACTCATCTTTAGCAACAGGCCTTCCTGGTACTTCACCAAATTCCTACTTCTTCTGACAGTAAAATCCAGTCAACTGGTGTTCTTCTACACCAGCTTTCATACATCTTTACAAAGAATCAGCAACCCTCTATAAGGATGGAAAAACTGAAGCACAGAATCAGAAAATACCTTGGCTAAAACCATTCAGCAGGCTAAGAATAAAATTATGATCTCCCGATGTTTAGTCTGATCCTCTATGAATTGGGACTGCCTCACACTGAGAAGGTGCTCAACAATCAACTTTATTTATATATTTACTATTCAAATACGGCATGTTCTTGCATCTTTTATTTTCATGTTAATCGTGTTGTGGATCTTCTCCACCCACCCCCCATTTCCTTTGGTACATTTGTTCTATAGCTATTTGTGTAGAAACCAAGCAATTTCTGCTCCACCTGCTCATAAACACAATGAGAGAGAGAACACTATGTTACAGCACAGCCACTGCCTTAGCAACAGATTACAGCATCACTGGGAAAGGAATAGAGACCTTCTGGAGAGGAGGAGTGCCCTTTATCTCCCTGAAAAGCTACAGCAGGCAAGTTCTGCCTTTAATTTTATTTCCTGCAACCCCCCCTTTAGCTTTAAGCGTTCAGTAGATGCAAAGTAAGAATGTAAAAACTGAGCACAGAGTTTGCCCCTCGCACTCAAGAATTCTAAGACAAAGTGGGGTTAGTGAAGGACTGCAAGCAGACTGGCCTCCAAACAGAACATGCAGGCTCATATTTGAGCACTCATTTATGGCAGGGTGTAAATAATTCATTCTGTTTAGATACCAACCCACTGGTATCTCAATGTCTGGCAGGACAAAAGGGAAGTAAACCACAGCCCACAGCCCTTTGCTGTCGTATTACTAGAAGCTCATATATCTGGAATCAAAGTCATGAACCCTCTATGCTATGAAAAGATACATTTCAGTTAGCAAGCAAAACAGGAGACGCAAAGAATGATTTGGTAGAGCATATCTGACATGCAGGTCATAGAACTGGCACCCTTGATATGTCCTCTTAGAAAATTATTCACAACTTGATGGACAGGTGAGCTTAGTGGCACCTTAAAGTATTTTCAGAAAGGCAAGTATTTGTGTAAATCAAAGCCATTTGATTTTAGCCTTCTCCCAATCAGTTTCAGTAGGTCATACATTTTAGACTGTAAGCTCTCCAGAAGCAAGGATGATGGTTCTGTGTTTGCAGTAGTACAGTCCTGGTCCTGAAAGAGGTCTCTAGGTGACAGAATATAGTCACATAGTAATAACTTGTAGATAGCGAATGGAAGGAAGTATGGTCAACTACATTTGCACTGCTTTGTTAAAAGGATGACATTTGGGCTACTTGAACTGTAAAGGGAGACAAAAGAGAGAGAACCATGCCTTCCACCTTGGATTCCAGAACCCTGAACTAACATACAAGAACGATGATATAATGGCGAGTTATATAAAAGGTCAGTAGTGACATAAAACAAAAAACCAGACAAAACATTTTTTTCATTGTCTGGGGATTAGATATTTCATTAAGCTGTCTGCCCATATTAGAAAATTAAGCTTATTATCTGTCGAAGGATTTTGATGCCAAAAAAAGAGGTCTGGGCTCACAGCTCATCTAGTCATTATATTATTAGAAATACGAAGCAAAATATGGAAGAGGTAAGAGGAAATACAGAAAACCTCTGGCATGAAGGCAGGAGTGAAAAAGATTGTGGAAGAACACTGAACTTGTATGCATAACATCTTTAGTGTTCTTCTTTGAGATCTCTGACACAATACAGTATCCTTACAGCTGCATAATACAAAAAACAAAGGCTTTATGAAATCTGGCCACAAGATTTTTTACAGGTGGTAACCTGAAGATGCAGCCACTTTACCAAACGTGACAAAGACTAAACTGTTACCCCGCTTGCAGACTTTTACCCAGTCCCCTGTGTCATACTGACTTCTGTGGCATACACAGATGCAGCATGAAGAATCACTTACAAATCTACCATGTAAAATCTGTCTCTTATAAAGTACCTACAATACATTTCTATTCATGGGCTGCGAATGGCATTGTGCCGGCTCACAAGGACATTAGGCCTGTCTCACAAGGAGATAGATGTCACATGGGTAAGGATTTGCATGGGCAGCCTACATAACTCAGCAAGTGCCATCTTTCTGGAGGAAGTCCCTCCTCTGACGCACTGACACCACCTGTCTCTTTACACTTGATGGCATCTGTTGGCATTTTTTATGTGCCAAAGCATTAATATCAGAACAGTGCAGGAAAGGAAGATACCAAGTTCTTGGGTACTCAGAGATGCCAAACACCTAGGCTGTGCTGCATCCACTAGGCTATCCACTAGGAACACCTGTGGAAGCAAAACACAGGGGACAGCAAGTCATGCATGTCTCCATTGTCTAAGATGCCACTTAAAAAAATATGACTGGCAGGGGATTAAAACACTTTGCCATGGGGAAGAGGGGGAAGGAAGACAAATAATCTTAAAAATAATAAAGAATATAATGCCAGGATCAGGTACCAGATGGGTAGTAGAGAAATCCTTGACTTGTCCCCAAAAAAGGCAAAGCAGACAAGCTTTCCTGACGTTGCTCAGTCAACCATAAGGAACCACCAAGAAGAGGCAGATGGCCATTCCATCTCTGAAACTACCTGGTCCTTGGCCTCTGCTGGGAATGTATGCTGAGGTGCCAATTACCAGCACTTTGAACAGTGACTGTTGTCACCCAGACAGCCATTTATTTAACACTGTACCAAGATCCACAAAACCCGTTTCACAAAGAATGGCAAAAATAGCTAGATACCAACAGGTTTTGATAAACACCCAAAATAAATAACTGTATACCTGGGCAAATACCTTAAAAATAAAAAAAAAAAAGTGGAACAAAGTGGTACCACATAGTTGACAAGCAGTTCAAATGAAGATGCTACGTATTACTGAGTCTCCTTTTGTATTTTAGTAAGAGGAAATGGTTCAGAAACCCCGAATGAACCTCTAAGCAGATAAAATAATTTGTAGAGAATATCAAAAATCTGTTGGTCCTGTCAACTGGCCCTTTTGAAGTTGCTTCTGCATTTTTGGGTAATCCATATTAAGGCTTGATTCTAAATCCCTTTAAATCCCGTTTTTCAACTGATGCAGTTGACTTCTGCGAGCCCTGGACACGCAATGGCTGTAACAGCCTGAGAAGAAGTCATCTCCTGTGATTTCTGTAGTCAGACAAGGACTAACTTCCATTCATGTTCCAACCCAGTTTCATAAGACTGTGGTATTATTTAACTGCAATAAGCATCTCAATATCCTTAACCAAATCAGAAGTCTAACTGTAATGCTTTTGAAGCATTTGGGCAGTTGTTTCAGGAGCAAGGTGATCATCAGGCCTCCGTTTGTTTCTTTGTTCCCTTTAAAAACAGATTAAGGGTTGCTGGTATTCAGTTACCAAAAAACCCACGAGCAGTGCTCTCTGCTGATTGTGCAATAACTTTCTTCAGTCTCAGCCCACTTCTCTGGGTGGAAGTGTTCCTATACAAAGAAATATGTTGGCCCTGCCTGGCTCCCTAGCAAGGCAGTCAGTGACAGAGACACACAGGCCATTATATCTCACTGAAACACACGCAGGCTGGAAAAGGTCCTTTTACCCAACGTGGCTTTGCACACGTATCCTCATGAACGAGACAACTGCATTCTCCTTCCCACGAAACATCACAGAGAAGAGCTAATGCTTTTCAGTCAGGAAAATTAGCAAACAGGTAAGCTTGCACTATCCCTTCCCATTTATATTTTACAGATAAATAGAAGAGTGCAGCCTCTAGTGTTGTCAATATGGTTCCTTTCAAAAGCCACTAAAGTTTGCAAAAAATTAATGAAAGAATCTGAAACAGACCTCACATTCTGGTGCCACCTGTCAAGCCTGTCCTTGTGTGAAACTGCTGAATAAGTCAACACTCCCTAGTTTTTACTTTGACAGCGAGGCATATTGCAGTGTGCTGTACTTGGGCTGCACCTTAAATCTATCTGTGAACTGAGGCTGGTGTAGAATGCAGCAACCTGTTTATTAACTGGTTCCCAGCACGCCAAGATCTATGTTGACAGCCTACTGATTTACATGTGGGGTTTGACAATTTGGTTTTGACCAACAGTATGCAGAAAACCCTCATATCCATTTGCTTGATCCTGTGTCTTCATATGCTGCTGCTGCTACAGAAATGGGTGCTCTGGTAGTGACCACTCCCTGGAAGGATCCATCCTCTTCCAAGGTCCAATTAGATGACCTATTACGCATGCTGCAATGTCTAGTAGAGTAAGGTTTAACTTGTCATATGGTTAGTTACTAGAAGGTGCATGAAAGTGTATGAGGAAGCGGTGCTGCTATGCCCTCACTAATTTTCTACGCTTCGGGGCTCAGAGGTTGGTGTACAGGGAAGGTTTATTAGCAGATACAACATGACTTAACCAGTGCGATGTATTTCAAGTGATGGACAAGGATGGGGTCTTTTCATGGTAAGGATGAAAAAGAACCTAAATCCTAGTGCTCTGGGGACAGCTCTTCATTGTCTATTTAATGAACAAATGCTAATGGCACATAAAGGCCTAGTCCTATGTAGTTTTACATCAGGTTTAATCTTGCAAGGATAAGCAAGAATAGTTGGGAAGATGCAACCATTTAAGCCTCTGTACAGCATAGCTACCTGACCACACACTTGGGGTTCTTGTCAGGGTTTTACAGACCACACTGAAGTCTCTGTCACTGAATGTTCACTGCGGTTGTTACTCAGTCTTGCTTGATTAATGCTGATATGGACTTGTTCATAATACAATTTTACCTCCCTGCAATGACAAACGCCTATTGATAACTAACTGAAAATGAAATGGTAATACTGGTCAACGTACAATGTATTCGTCCACTGATGGTAAAAAATAAGAAAACAGATTTACCAGTCAACGTTTTCCTCTCACTCATTCTGGGTATCAAGAAAGTAATAATGTCATGGCTGGAGAATCTACTGTCATGGAGGGAGGAGTACAGTCATTAAAATTCAGAGAGGAACAAAAATTCAGTAATACGGAGGGCGCATTGACAGAAAAACATTTGCAAGGGGAGTAGAAGAGAAAACCTACCTCATCTACCCTCAGTTATCAAACCCAGAGTGGTCATTAGCATTGTAATAGGAAAATCAAGCTACTTCACAGAAAAGCATAAATTCATTCTGAACAGGACTCTAACTTCTGCAAAGACATAGGGAATATATTAATTAATGGCTTTAGTCATAGTACTCCTGTTGCTAGAAGATGTTGAGACAAATGTGTAAACAGAGGAGCCTTGGGAATGTCACAGTAATTTAAAGTACATAAACCTTCAAAGCACTGCCTGTGATAGAGTGATACATTGTCTTATAATTGGGCAATTGCTTTCATTCCATGATATAATTAGCACACAATTACGGTTATGTGAAAAATCGTTCCATCTCCCTCCCTTCCAATTTGTGCCTGCTTAATCTAAGTAGAGAACGTATCTTTTTTTGCTACGTTACCAGTAGGTCTACTTTATCCTTACTGTTCAGCTGCAGTAACAGCGCCTCTTACCTGACCAATGTAACGGTCAAACATTCAAGACAGGAATTGAAATCATGCTATTTGTGTAAAATATTTGTTCCTATTATTTTTTTTCCACATCCTAAAAATATACATACTGCTGTGACAACATAAAGATAGGTGACTCATGGCACAAGCGCCAGTAATCAATGCAGCCTAAAATGCATAGAATTTATATGCCGCATGTGCACTGCATGTGCTCTCTATTCAATGCTACATTCTATATATTCTATGCTATAAAGGCCAGTTTTGGCTACATCATCTTTTTCTGAGGGCTCATGTTCAACCAGCAGTGATTTGCTGTGAAGCAATGTGAAAAAATTTGGGGCTCCGAATGGCAGAAATCTCACTTGATACACTCATTTGACACTGTTTCTGCTATCTCAGTGTGTGAAAGCCTTTCAAGAGCAACTCTTCTCTTTCCATTTTATCTTCCCTCTACTTTGAATGAAATACAAAAGACAAGCTGTATTGTTACTGCAGACTGATAGAATACTAGAGATAGTACGTGCCAGAACTGAAGCTGAAGCTAAGAGCTCCTAGGTTCCAGCAAAACACTCTACAAAACTATCTTTCCTCCAAAATGCAAATGTTTTCATAAGCCTTGTGAAAAGCATGTGGTTTTAAATCAACAAACTATGCCCAAGTTACGGCACATACGTTATATCCTTGCTTATTCATAACCGGGTAAAAGGCATATTCCATTGTTAGTCTTAAGAGAAACTGCCTCTGAAAACTCTCACTTGACTCACTACCTCAGAACATACTCTTGTGTGAGGCTTGTTTTCTGTTATTACTGCTACCAGCAGAGGATCGGAGCTCTTCTGGCACACCTCAGATAGCACATGGTGCAGAAAAAAATCGTGAGCTTTAATGTAGTTATTGTCTACTTCCTGCAGCTTGAAAGAAATCCTGAGAGCCCTCACTGTGTGGAACTCACCTCTCCAACTGCCTCAGGAAGAATTTTTATCTTTAGTAGTACTGGCTGGGTTACTCTTAATCAAATCTTGAAAAAAAAAATAAATGTGTGTCCCTAGGATGTCCATTTATACTACAAAAGAGATTAATGCTAAGACTTCTTGGACTTTGCTATGCAGGAGGGAGGGTCAGGTTATTACCCAACTATAGCGCTGAAGCTATGTATCTATATCACGGTACTATTGGATATCTACTCTCTTCCACTGTGGTTTTGGTACCATAGTCTAAATTCTAAACTTGTAGAACTTGGAAGACCATTTTTAAAAGTACAGCGTAAACGCTGCAGGCCAAGTACTGCAATCCACACTCAAGTAAAATTCCTTCAAAGAAGTCTAGGGCACAACAGAAAGAAAAAGAGCAAGTTAAAAACATTTCTATTTTTATTTAGTCATGTTTATTAACAGAAGAAAGCAACAAAATTCTGCATCATTAAATTTATGAAAAGTGTTAGAAGAAATAAGTCATAGTTCGAAAAAAATACTTACATTTAAAAAATACTTTTAGTTTGAACTTTAGTATTTTCTTTTTCGTTAACTATCCCTATTTCTCAGCAGTGCTAGATGGAGACATGAACAGATCTTCCACTAAATTGCATCCCAGCTGTTGAGCTATCAACTTTAGTCTTCATTTTTTTACTGCCCAACCTCTTCAAGTTGTTAACACTCTTTGTGACATCAGTCACAAAGAAAGGGCAACTACCTGGGCAAAAAGGACCCTTCATCCTTCTGCAGGCCCAGACCCAAGCTACTCTATAGGGATATACCTTCTCACATCTGTTTGCTAACCGAGCCAAGTTTAAATCCTTTGAGAAATACGAGGTTACAGATGTATCTGTGGACTTTGATAAAAAGAACACTTATGACTCTTCTAAGACAATTTTATTTTGTAAGATTTCCAGTTTTGCACACGTAAAGGGGTTAAATAACTCACGTCACAATCCAAATGTATAGATGCTATGCCAAACTGAACAAGATCCTGTGAAAACACTTGTCCTCTCTTACTGATGAAAAGACACCTCTGACTTTCTGGAGATTTAAAAGTACATCTCTGCTGATACTTGAAACTCCATACTGACATAAAAAAAGAGGCATCATTGCAAAGCACAGAATAAATTAATTGAAACCTGTATGATTGCATACGGGGTATAGATGTTCGCTGGGATAAGAATCAGACTGCTATAGATCAGAATCGATGGGTACACACCTACTTTCACCCACTCCCATTGCTCATACACACAGGCAAGTCTTTCTCCACAATGCACTATCCTCAGATATTCCCCAAACTATCCCTTTTCTCTGCAAACACATATGTATCTATCACTAGACACTCCTTTTTTTCCTCTAACAGTTACTTCCCACATATATCCACAAAGAGGGGGCAGGCATATACATAAATTTAAGGGGGGAAAATGGATTGCAGATGGAAAAGAACAACAACAACAACCTCTCACATTTTCTATAGTCAGTCCTGTGGGAGATATTTATCTATGGGAAAAGCTTTACGAACTCTAAGTAAACGAAAAAAAATATATATATTTTCATAACATTTGGGAGGAAATGCTTCTTAATGGAAAATAACTAGAGAAAAATAATAGCAGCTAGTGAATTGAAGGAACTATATTCTCACTGACATGCAACAACAATAGAAGCTAATGCGAGTCATTTGTAGAAGGAAAAGTGAATAGCTGTGGCATATTTGCAAAGAATATATGGCAGTTTACCAAAGGCAAAGCTCCAAGGAATACCAGCTGGGGCATAAGAAGGGAGCTATCAAAAGAGGAGGGAGGTATAACAGCATCATGGAATGGTTGGCACCATTTCTTTAAAGCATTTCATGAAATGAGACATAGCTGTTCAGAGCCGGGAAATCAAGGTGTTGGTGTCATAGCTGTGGCTCATGGCAGGGGGCCAAGGAGCGTACAGAAGACACACACGTGTGTGTTTTTAGCGTGTTTCAAGTCGGCAGATTTACCAGTTATTAAACCAAAGTAGTGAATTAGGTTGTATTAATAACTAGGCTCCTATTTTGATCAGAAAGCACTTACTTCAAATAGTATTTAAGAAAATCAAATCTAATTGGAACACATTCCATTTGTGGAAAATTACATCCTACTGACTTTGTACTTTGACCTTATTATCTGAAGACAAGGACAGCCTATTGTTTTGTGCATCAGCCTTGCATCTTAGCAACACAGGGCTAAAAAGCTTAGTAAATAAGAAGGCATCCAAAATGCCATAGTAACGTGCCATTTATCCCGATGCTTGCAAAAAGTTGATCTCCATGTTTGGATTTGTCTAACTAAGGAAGCTGTCTCTGCAATAAAAAAAAGTACATCCTAAATTTTGAAAAAAAGATTGATAAACTTACTTCTAGCTGAATGCAGATTTTAAGCAACACAAACCAAGTTGTGCATGATTTTCATATGCCAAATAGCATTATGTTTCAATTCCTCAGTATTTTGTTTTCTCTATGAGAGAATTATTGCAGTTTATTAATAATTTAGAATTTGAAAAGGGAGCTGCTTGGATTTGCAACAGGAATTTCTCATTAATTTATGCACCAAATAAAATTGTGATAAAATACCGAATAACAGTTAGCATCCAGGAGATTTCATCTTTAGTTTCACTTTGAAAGAAACAGGCTGTCCTAATAAGTAGAAGAGCTCCTGAACCCCTGCCTGTATCGTTGGAGGCCAATGTGTCCAGATTTAATACACCACCTGTAACGTGAGAGGGTATTGTGAGGACAAGTCTGAAGGGCTAGTAACACCAACTGTTGAAGAGCCACTGAATTAAGTTTACAGGCAAGACAAAACTTGAAGTATCTTACGGTCAATCCACTGCCCTATATTCTTCATGATCGCACCTTCATTACAGTGCAGCACAGACTCTGGCCCAGGGACAGTGGCTATCAAAACTCCAATTATGAACACGCTCCAGTCCACTTTCAGAAGTACTGAGGGTCTGGATTTTATACTCCAGGACCTCAGTGGCAGTTATCTTTTGTCACTTCTTAAAGAGCATTTGGCTACAGCTCTAGGATTCCTCTTTTTAAAGTTTCACTAAGGGGCTCAAACATTGCAACAAATAGCTTAGAGAAGATAAAAAAGAATCCTGTCGCTCTATTTATTGTAGTTACGGCGCAGTTCAGTATAATGTGATAATTAGTCTCCTGGAAATCATTCCTCAAGTTCATACTGTGATATAGCATGAAATAAATCTGAGCCAACCATACAGTTCTAATTCCAGTGTGCTGCCGTCAACTAGTATGTTAATTTGATTAAAATGAGCTTGTTGGTAAGAGCAGAAGTTACACTGGTAGGGAGAAAAAGGAGGGGGTAAATTTCGTAAGTATTAGTAGAATCCACTTCACATTCACATCTATGGCTCTCTAAATTACAGATACAAGATCTTTGTTCAAATTACTGACAAGGTTACCAGCTGGAACTTTACACTCAATTCAATTATTTTATATTGTACCTTCAGGCTCCATTCCAAAGTGACTCTTAAAGAATAATCAGACTTATTCAATAGGCAATCAAAATGACATTACTTTATGTAAGTACAACAAGGTTACAGACTTGGTGCAGTCTATGAGTTATATGCTACTAATTTTCAGTGCTTTAAAATTTTTTACTCTGATTATCTGTGATGTACAGGCATCAGCAACCAGGACAGAATTTCCTCACAATTTCAGCTCAGCCTTAATACTGTCACCACCATATCTTGGATAAGTAAGTAGAAGCTAACAGTGCAAACAAAGAAATTACAAAGCACTTGAAATGAATGCTTTATATTGCAACTTCCTGCAGAGTGGTCCTTGATGGACCGCCCTCCTTGTGACAGGCATTATACAAATCTAACCCATACCAGTAATTCACAAAAAAACCTCAGAGTAACCGTTCTTTAGCTTAAACTTCCACATACTGAAATAATGTGAATAAAAATATAATTTTAATACAAAAATCAACGTTCAAGTCTGCAGAGTTAGATTTTGAGCCTTTTCAGCTAATGTCTATTAGCAGAGAGACTGCTTAGGGGAACTTCCATAAGCACACACATTGCTATATCTCAATTATAAAAAAATTCTAATATGATTTTATATATTAATCCCCTTCTGTTTCTTTTTGAGACAATGGAGGATAGGATGTCTTCAGATCTACATTCAATTTGTAAAATTTAGAGGAAATAAATCTCGGAAGGAAAATAAAGTAGGAAACTCAAGTGCATCGAGATCAAAAGGTGATCTATTTATAACATTTGAATTTGAGCTGGATTAGTAATAAATAATTAAAAAATCTGTTTTGTTTGACACTAAAGAGATACTCAGAGATCCCATTTCTTTCAGCTTGGTGGTATTACTACTGTAACTACTGACTTTTATAAGTTGCAGTTCATTTGCTGCAACTGGCAACCATGACCTAAAGCATTTGTTTCCAGCGCTGCACAACTGAACCGGCTTTCTGGACAGAACATGAAATCCTTAGGTGCTGTAAACTGAGAATACTTTGTGGAATTTTAACAAAGCTTCATGGGTGAAGAATAGATGATGTTCTGGCCTGTATATCCCATTTGTATCAATATGAGATCAAAGCATTCCAGGGCACATTCTGACATGGTCAGAGCCACTGAAACATGTTACAAACATGTCATACATCCTCTACACAACATTCCTTTAGCCCACACATCACATCCCACTGCTACAGCACCAGAGACAAATACTGAGCCTGTCTTAAACCTGACGGGAGTTGCACCTGGCAGGAAAGCTGGCTGAGCAGGATGGATGCTGTGGTGTAATGAAGGAACACTTTCACGTTGTGCTAACTACTGCGGGGTTGCATTCAGGGTCCTTGCTGGATGTAGCCTGTTGATGCAGCTATGACATGTCACACCTGTAGCCTGGCTGCATGAATGCACACACCCCTGTCACAGGACGACCTATGTAAAAACCCAGGAGCTTAAAGACGAGGCTATTATCACATACATGTCACACCACTTCTGCTGTTCACAGCTCTGGAAATGGTTTTTAGAACAGTCCTTGGCTATGTATGGGTAAATGAGAGGTTTACCTCTCAGCAAAGAGGTAGGGCATAGCCTTTAACCACTACTAGTCCAGTCTGTACCCATATATCTACAGTCGGTAACCATGTCACCTAGGGACTACTAGCAGTGCACTTTACACTGAGAACAGGGACATTGAACCATGCGCAGATTACGAAACTCGCTACTTTTTTCCTATGCAACATGTATAACCATGGCCCACCAAGACCTGCAAGGTACTCGAGATGTGTAAGTAAAATACTTGTGGGATAAAAGTTCTTTCAAAGTTCTCTATATACTGTACTTTGTAGCCCAGAAATCTGTCTCTTGGAAACACAACTCCTAACATTGTATTTCATGGATGATTCTGAAGCAATCATAGGCCCTACAAAATTCTGAAACTGAACAACCAGTTATATTTGGTATACTGAATGGCAAGTAGAAATCCAACAATTCTGTATACTGTGTGCTCTTTCCCATTTAAAACAGAATCTTTGCTGTAATATAACAAACATAACAGCCCACACTCTTTTCTAAGATACAGCCCCATCAGACTTCTGAGATGCATACAGCTGATTACGTAGATCTTCTCCTATATATGAAAAGTAAAACATGTGAAATCACATAATGACAGTCAGACATAGCCTCGATTAGCTTTTGTCTCAGGAATTTTCTTCCTGGTTTAGATGGCTCCACTTCTAGAATATACCAATCTAAACTGAAGTCTGACTTGAGCCCCATTAAACTTGAGAAGCCTGGAACATATCCAGACCTTAACGGTGAGAAGGTATCGCTTAGGATGCCTGAACTGAGAGCCCCTAAGCATCAAAACAGCAGCACATGATGCCTGCATGAAAGGGACAAAATGAAAATTTCAGTGTAGGAGCTACCTAGTATCCTACTCAGTGGTCCTGACAGTTTTTGCTGCAGCTTTCTTTACAGGAATGTAAACAGTTCTTTCTGCAATGTCTATGTTATGTCTCTGGTTCGTTACAATTTCCTGAGCAGTGCTGCTGCCAAGAGCACAAGGAGCGAAGCCATCAAGAGCGGCGCTCTCCCTGCCTCTGAGCAGCCTCTGCGGGAGTCCAGGATCACTAATCTTGCAGGACTCAAGCCGTTACTGGAGATACAGCGGGGTTTTAGGTGGTTGTTATTTCCGCTGCCACTTATGTAAAAATTGTGTGGTAGGGTTCTCAGGCTGGTGATTCTTAAACACATTCAGAAACTTCTTCAGATGAGACAGAGCATCAGTGTGGGAGAGGCTGCCTGACACAGCATGGCACACTTCACTGTACATCTCTCTCCATGGGCTTTGACTACAGACTAAAGCTGTGTGAAATTAGCAGATCAGCTTTGTTGGGCTGGCACAAATATGTGGCTGCACAGCATTTTGCCATACGGTTTGTTTCATCATTTTCAATTCACAAAAGGGATATAAGAAATTAATAACAATGTGAATTCATATTGGAAGTGGCATTTTGCATTTAGTTGGACTAAAAAAAAAAAAGGACTACAGAAGATATGCCATAAAAAAGTTCTTCATTGTTGGATTAGTGGGATTAGAGGTCTGAATTTTTGTGAAACTTAGTAGTTTAAACACACTGTAAAATTATAACATAACATTTGATTAAATCCATGAAGCTTTACTAAAGCTCTCATGGCACTGAGATAAAACTATTCCCTTCGAAGGCCCCAGGATACCCAAACCCAGAGCTTGATATGGTTACTGTTCTTAACCAAACTACAAGGATAATGAAAAATTATTAATTGTGTATCATTTTGATATAAAATCATTAATCTGACTTTGACAGGGGCCATAAATAGGCTGAACAGTTTTCAAAGACATTGCCTGTCCTCCTACACAAGTGTTTCCTTCATGACAGCAGCTGAAAAGACCAAACTCATCTTCCCAATGCATTTGGAAATGCATTTTCAGTTATGTACTCATTCCTCCTGTTGGACCACTGGTAATGAAGTTTACTGACAAGGAAAGATCCACTTTCTCATCCAACTGGTTGCCTGCAAAGAGATGGATGAAGCTAGGTCAATGAACTGGAGAATCTAGCCATAGGAAAAATAGGAGGATTTGCATCGGGGCCAGTAGATGCCAATGCTGCAGACAAGATTTGGTTGAGATGAGACTGTCGCATAGTTTCACCGGTAGAAGGAGAAAGAGATGATAGAATTGACAATTCTGTGTCATGGTTCCAGAGTGTACTTTACAGTGCAACTGAGAACAAGAACGGGGAAAAAATACCTTAGAGCACTCCCACAACAACGATGCTCTTCAGCAGCACAACCCAGTACTGTACAGATTACACGTCACGAGAGCAATGGAGACTGGAGGCAAAAAAAAAAAAAAAAGGTTTGAGCAAGCAACGTGTCCTCTGTAATCATGGAAGACAAAGAAAACAGTCTGTCTTGATGGAAAGAAGAGATAAAAATATGTGATAATGAATGAAACTGATTGGCTGAGAAAAAACATCTGATGGTCTTCATTCTCATCTTCTCCATTTTGCTGTACCTTTCTTGGCCTCAAAAGGTTCATTCCAGCTGTACATAACTTTGAGAAGTTGCTCTGGCTCTCTTTTTTTCCATTTTATACAAATACCAAATCAGTTCTCTATCCCCTTGTACCAAAATCACTTGGCTGCTGCTTCCGATTGTAATACTTAGTCTATAAAAGATAGTTCTCCTTAAAGACCTTGCTTCTTTCTTAACAGCTATCTCAGAATTCTATCTTTTGCCATTTAGCTACCTCCACAAAACAAGAAGTTAATGGCAACAACTTTTACATTTGTGGACTTTATGATTTTATGTATGCAAGCTGATTTAGCAGGAGAATAGCAACAAATGAGAAATGGCAATTAACACTCCCAGAGTAAAGCCTGTTATTTCTCATGTTCTTCAACCCTCCTCATAAAATGCTTTCAGAAAGAAGGCAGCTGATTCTAGCAAACAAGGCTACGCATTTCATAATCCCACTCCATTGCTTTTCCAAAGAACAAAAATATGTAGGAAGAACACTTCAGTATAACTAATTAGCAGGCTCTGTGTCCTCATCCCTGTTAGTTCAAGGGACACCTCTAAAAGACTCCTCTGGGAGAGCTTCTGCTGTTACAATTTTAACCCCCTGCTCGAGTCCAGCCATCTGCTTTGAAGTTCTACAAGGAATAATCCCCATGAGCACAAAGGGTGAATATCCAGGTGTCATTTGAGAAACTGCCCTTGTCTAATTGTGGATTTTAGCACATACTGTAAATAATAGGTCAGGGTATAGAGAGTTGCAAAGACCTGGAGAGAAACATTCCCATCAGCCTGTTCACAACTAACAATCTTGGTGCTGCTGTGGCTTCACTCAAATAAACCCCAACTCTTGTGTAATGGCCACAGAAACTGAGCCGCTCGGCTACATTATCCCTAATTCTCTCTCAACTTGTCCTCGAGTCATCACGTAACAACTCTTTGTGTTGAGTGTCATCAATTCAGCTGTCATACAGCTACATGGAACTGAGATACGCGCTCCCTGACTGTCCTCAGAGAACACTGAAAGGCTGTGGGCAAAGGGATCAGCAGTGGGCAGGGCCTTCAGATACTTTCACAGAATAGAGGGAAATAATTTCCCACTTTTGGAGAGAAAGGTCCTTTCTAGAAGGCTTCAGTAGCAAGATCTGTCAACATGCAAGAAGAAAGGGAGTGTTGCTGAATTCACTATTTTACTCTGGGAGGATAGAGCCTAACATGGAAACAAACTAAAAGAGCACCTTCCCTGTCGATGATGGAAAGCACTTACTGATGAAAAAATATGCAAGAATCACATGCAATTCACTTCTTTATGTACTTCTCACTATGTGAACTTTACTTTCCATATCATTTTATTACTTTCAAGTATGTTTTATTCCCTGATAGTAGGAAAGGGTCTTCAGCAAGCATGCTGTGCATACTTACTTTAAAATGACTGGTTAAAAAAACGACGTTAGTTTTCCAAAGAAGGATTTTTAACAGAAAAGCATCAGAATTTCCACTGAATTTCCTTGTATCTTCTCAAAAGAAAAAGAGATCTTTTTCCTGACTTTTTTGTGAGGTCACTCACCTGAAAATTCCAGTAGTCATCCAAGTCTACTTCAGGTAATAAAATGACAATGTTTAAAAGATTGAATTGCAATTTTTTATTCACTAAATCAGAACCAAATTGATTCTGGAAAATGAGCACATGTTCCTAGAGAACATAATTCTCTGAAACAGTTTCCCTCCATAAAAATCATAGAAGTGATTTCCTTTTCTTGATGGGCCTGACTAACTTGTATTCCTTCTGCTCTGGCAGGGGGTGAGGGCTCCCTTCGCTGTTTCAGTCATCTTTGGCTGTTAGTACAGATCCACTACGTACAGAGAGTTTTGATAAGATCCAAAAAAGCTTCAGTGTTGTGGGAGTTCCTCCAAATCAATTATTTGCAAATTTCAAACCTTTTGAAACTTGTCCATCACTAATCTCTGAGATAACATCGCATGGAGTGATATCTGCTTCATGTAGATCACACAAACAGGGGAAACATCTGTGACTGTGTGCCTGAACAGTCTTTATTCACTGCTACTTTGAACAGAGCTATGGACACATTTGGGTAGGAAAGAGGAGCCTAGGTAAAATTTTTGGTAATGCAGAGAATTTCTGTAAGCTTCAAATCACTAGAGAGTTCTGGGCCCACTGCTGTCTGCTATCAAGCAAGCCAAACACTCATTTTTGCGTGCAGCTTATCCATGCTATCATAGGCGGGCCAGCCACCAGATGCTCAGAAATACTCATTCCTCTGCAAATTAGTTCACCTCATTTCATGGCCAAGTCATTCACTCCTCAGTTTCCCCTTTGGCCTTTGCAGTTAATGGGATCTGCTATTAGTCAGTCGGGGGGGATTTCTTACTCCCATTATGAAAAAAAAATATTACTCTGAATTCAAATGGAATTTATTTTCCTAAATATAAGACTGCAAGTTGCCGGTCTTTTGTTTTAAACTAGTAGATCTGGGAGTGTTTTGAGTTGATTACAAATGAAAGATGGCTTTAAAACTCAAAATGAAAAATATGCTGGTTTTCATTCAAGTCCATCCCAAAAAGAAATACCTTTTTTTTTCCTGATCTTTTTTGCTTTTACGCCTCCCCTCTATATTCAGGGTTAGAAAAGGTTTAGTGTAATGTGGCAGACAGCTAGCAAATGAAAATGCAGTCTTACAGCCATTAGTAGCAGTAGGCAAAGATCAAACCTTTACACTAGTGCAATATATCACGCTCCAATGGCTATAGTGAGATGCTATAAGCCAAGAGGTCTGAGCCCTGTAATTGGCACTCTCCATACAAATGACCTTGAGGGAGTTACTTCAGCGTATTGAAAGAGCTACCCGATACAGGTTCCTTCTGTTGTCTCGGCACGTTGCACTGACTGCTCGATACAGTACAGTCACGGAGGCCTCGGTTCCCAGTTACGTAGCATGTGACATTTGCCTTGTAAACAGAAGCCTCAAGGGCTTCTTTCAGTGGCACAGCAGCCTGTGCTGTATTGAGAAACTGTGCTACGATCTATGGCCAAGAGATCCCTCCATTTTAAACTTTATATATATGCTTTTGAACTATTTTATGAATCGGGCCCTATGTTTCATGCCAGGCATCTTGCCATGTGCCTCATTTAGTTTATTTAAACCTCTAGGGCTGGCTTTAATCTGCTTTCCCAGAGTCCCTAGCTTTGAAAATGTATATACCAGGAAGAGAGAGGGGGGAAGGAAAAAGAGAAAAGAAATCAAAGCACAAAGCGAGTTCACTTCTGTAAATCTTAGTCAACACTGATATGAGGGTTTACTTCAGTTTTGCAGTCCTTACCCCTTCACCTCAGGTGCTGGGATTAATGGGGGACTGTTTTTCCCCATTTGATTGCGTAAATGAGGAAGCTGTTGACTTGCATGGTACTGGAAAGACATATGTGCTTCATTATCTGGATTCCTTGTATTGTTTCAGCTTGTCGTTGCTGGCTGGGAACATGCAGCCTTGAGCTGTTCCCATTTTTAAAATGCACTTTTTTCTGCCCCGGATTATTGCCAAGTGGAGATTTAAGTACACTATTACTTTTATGGAGGACTATTAAGAGTTATTAGATCCCATTAGAGCAGACTACGCTCTTTAAAAAAAGAATCTTTTCCTTTATTTTTGAACAACCATTTATATTCATTTAAATCTGACAGAATGTTTGTATCAATGCAAACACAGTTAATTATATCTTAGATCAGTGAGAAAGTTTCTTGTTTATTTTTAAATGTTTTACTAGTCTCCCCTAAAGACTGTGTTTTACTTATATGGTTTTAAAGCAAGCCTCAACCATCATGGTTGCTAGATGCACTGGGTGCTCTGGCATGGATGGCATAAGAGTTGGAGAAAAGTGATTGGAAACAGAACCCCAGCACAATCTGTACCGATTTTTTTATTAGGTTCAGATTAAGTCCTCAGCTTATCAAGGGGAATCTTTATATCAGTAGAAGCAGGATCAGACCCTTCCCTTCCCGACACACTGTGAGGAGATGACTAAATGCTGCCACAGGAGGGAGAAAAACAAACAGGAAAGAATTTAAAAGGGCCTTGGATAGGGCTGTAAAGCAAAAGGCATAAATTATTCAGCTCTTCCCCTCCCTGAACTCTTGCAGCCAGCACATGCACAACACCTCCCTTCTGGATGAGACTTTGGCATGAACGGCAGATCACATTAATGCTCCATCATGTTACCACAGCAGAGCATCGCTTGGCAAGATGATGCAGGATACTCCCTCAAGAAAACTTTGAAAGAACAATGCTGCACGGCTGAACTAGGTAGCAGAGGGGAGGGAGGGAGAAAGTGGGAGGGGGGAGAAACATCCTGGTTATGTGGAGAACCATGTTTGAAATGGCTTCTCAGAGCATAAAGCAAGTCTACGATTAGAAGTAATTGCTTAAAAAACATATATGCTCCTGGAAAACTACCTGTAGAGAGAGTCTGTGCAGGAAAGAATGCGGTTCATATTTCTCCTTTCCTTTCAAAGACTGGCTTAACAAAACAATCAGCCACGTAAAAAGGCAGGGCAGAATTCTGACATATATGGTTTGACTTTTTTTCATTATTATTCTTAAGGCATGCTCTAAGGAAAGCAGTTGGAAGAATAGTAGTTATGCCTGAATCATAGCTGTCCTGCCTTAACTTTGTCCTGTCTTCATCCTTTTGTGCTTGGTTTTTAAAGCCCTTAGGTTTTGTCCACACTAAGAAAAAGGTGGGTTTTTAAGCTCAATTGAACTTGTTTAACTAAACAAAAGCCAACACTTGAACAATGCTAGGATCATGGTTTAGCAGCTTTAGTTGAGTTCAAGAGGTGAAATAGAAGTAAATTGGGTAAACTGTACTAACTCCTTCAGCTTTTTTCCTAATCAGACAGGCTTTCTAAGTTTGCTACAAGTGACAGATTGAAAACCTTAGGAAGCTTGTGAACACAGATCGGGCTGAGCATTAGCAGGCTCCTTCCACCCAGTTCTGTCTGGAAGAACAGGAGAGGGGAAGCTCAACCTTAGTGGACCATTCAACCTTAATCTACCCAGCTACCTATAGAGATACTTGACTTTTATTACACAGTATTTAGACATTGCCTGACTGCAAAGCCACAGAGGAAGTGGTAATATTTTTCCAAGTGATTACAAAATATGCTGGTAAACAGGGCTGAGACTTGTTTGAGACTTGACTTCTGTTCTGCTGGAGTCCTGGATCACTGAATCATCCCATTCTTCCCACAAGGAGGGACAATGCAATAGGATTAGCCTTTCCTCCACTGCTCGTTTTCATTTTGAAACCTCCTCTCAGAAAAAGTACTAAGTAGATATTAAATTATTCTTTTTATGCCGGGAATTTTCAATTTTGAGTTTTACCTGTTGCTGGGGTTTTGGCACCATTAAACTGTTAAAGGTAAATTTAAAAGCAATTGAGAAGCTGACTTCCTGGACTGTAGTTTTGGGCTTTTCTGCAGAATAAGAAGAGATTTGATTCAGAAAATTGCTTTGATTTTTGATAAAGCTCTCAAGTATCTGTTGTTGCACACAGATAACTGGTTCTACCTAGTTACCAATGATCTTTCCTCTGCTTTTCCATCTCGGCATTACTTAAGTTTTCCAGCAAGACTGCTAAAATAATCTGACTGCTTTATTCTGTTTGGTTTTACACCTTCATTACTTTAGATCTTTCTTTGGCAGCTGCATCTACCTACATAGATAATTGCTCTTATTAAAAAGCTTAGTCACGGTCTGAAGTAAGTGTAACCCACTGTTATCAGTACATATACGTGTACTTTGAATTTCACCACAGGAAACAGTATATGAGAGTTTTTTGCTTGAGTGCCTTTTCCTTTAGTACAAATTAGAAGACTCTTGGTTTTAGACTGGAGCAACCTCCAGCGTTGATCGAGTTGGCAGTATTTGCCTAAAAGGAGTAGAACTCGTCTTGGATGAAAACCCATCCAACATTACCTGAATCAAAACTTCATTTTTGTTCAAGTCAATACTGTATTAGGGGCTCTGTTCAACACAACTCAGTGAAGAGAAGAAAATATTGTCTCTGCTCCAAGAAGCCTGCTGTCTGAACTGGAGTGATTCCAGGCTAGCTCATCACATACAGACTAAATCAGTGAAACATTTTTTATAGATTACTATAGTTGCCTTATAAAACTAGAAGATTTACATAAATTGTGACTGTTAGAGGAGCAAGGTTTAGGAGACTGTTTTAAACAGGATGGTAGAGTACTCCCGGAGGGGTTTTAGAAAGGCAGAGAAGAATTAACACAACATGGAAAACAGTTTGAAGAGAAAGAACCAAGCAAGGAGCCTTCAGCTTTCTGCTGAAAATCTTGAAACTGCTGTTAGTTAGCAAATGGATGCTAATACAAAGACACTGAGTAACCTGGTTGAAAAGCTATGGGAAAAGAAAGGGAACAAGGACCTAACA
>NW_009258620.1:608552-634255 GCF_000687185.1 Egretta garzetta | reverse complement strand
TGGATGAAGTAGAAAGAGATTAAAAACATATTTATTTTGTATTCTAATGGAGTCTGGAAGAGAATATATCACTGTGTTTGACAGTGTGCATACATATGACAAGAAAATTGGGTTTGCCTCAGAAAAGATTAAAAAATTATCATCTAATATCAGACTACAAGACGATAAAACAAGCTATAGTAGAAGTCCAGCAGGAAAATAACACAGCTCTGAGGCAGGCCCACCACTGCTTTCATCTGTCCCCCAAATTTTACAATATAGATTTTTAATTCTTTACTTCCCTGACTAGTATGTGTGAGCTGAAAGGAACACCAATTCAGCACGAGTGGTAGTTTACAGAAACTGGAACAGATATTGGAATTATAGCTGTTCTTTTTTTCCAAGGGAGGGAGGTGAACGGAAATGGAAAGAAGTCAGTGAAGAAAACCATATAGGGCCCAAAATTCAGAGCTGAGGAAGTCTGCAATGGAGAATCTAGTTGAGACAGCTGTGCTGAGGCTTACCTAACCTGGGGCTGACCAAGCAACTTCCATGATGTCATATTTTGCTCTGATGGGCCATTAAATTAGTTTGTTGCTCCAGTCTTTGCTCCTGACACCTATTAAATCTACAGCCTTTGAGTTTGGAGTTGTCAAGGTAGCACTGCACCGGACACTAACAGAGTCCGTGTGGATTTTTGGACAGGGACAGACCCTGCACAGCAGCTCGTTGCTCTTTTCTTGGCTGTCTTTTCAGGATTTTTTTTTTTTCTACATGTATTCTAGGGTTGGTTTAGAGAACCAAAGGAATAATTTACTATCTGCCCTCTGTATATACTGTTTAATCCAACATGGAACTAGGAAAGCTGGTTTCTGGGCTTGGGTCTCTGCAGTCTTGCAGGAAATAATCTTCAATTTCAAGATAATAGAGAAAAAGAGTATTTATTTCTACAATGTTTATATTATTAGAAGGCCATATAGAGGAGCCATTCATATTCACAATAGTCACAAGAACTTGAAAGTATTTAGTGTCTTTCATGACAAAGTAACCCACAGTCACCTGCTCTACATTTACACTTTAGGTAACAGAGATCTTGCCCAACTTTCCTAATCCCAAGCTACTTGCAAGACATAGCACTTACTGAATACAGATCCCATCTACTTTTCTTGCAGGAGGCAATTGTAGGATCTTCTTAAGGATGCCAGAATCCTCATGACAGGCCCAACACTGGCCTGTCTACTTAAAAAAAAAAAATGTTCCCAAGGAGTACTGTAAGTCAAGAGAGTCAATGATGCAACCATCCTTTTAAATGAATCAAAAATGGTTGGTCAAATGCACACTTTTGATTGTTATTTTGATTATCCTCAGTAAAGTTTTCTTTGGGGGAATCCTCTGAATATCTCCTCACCCCTCACTGAGTTTCTCAATGTCTCTCATTTCTAGTCCTCAAGAGAACAGCTACATGCTTCCTTCTGTTAATTTCTTCCCACAATTCTAAGCTAAACGTGGAGCATGTGTCCCATATATTCCTTGATCTACCACTAATCTTAAAGTCCCAGCATCTATTTCCAATGACACATCCAGATAATGCAACCTGCTACTTTATGTGGCTGGAGAAGGAGAGATGCCATCTTGCAATACTCATTCTTCCTGACAAAGGTCAATTATTTTGAGTAAGTCTTTTAATGAAGTAAAAACTGACTAGCAACTAAGAGACTGACTAATAAGTTGCTTCTCCAGGAGCCTTGAAGTGCAGGACAGAATCCAGGAAAGATTTTCTGGAAAATGAAGAGAGACCCAATAAAGTCTCTAAGCCTGGGCAAGTCAATAAACTGTCACAGTTGCCCAGAAGGAATTGGCTTGTCTTAGATAAACTTACAAAAGGCCATGAAAAAACAGAACTTTCTTTAAATGGCACAGATTAATTTTCTGACTTCAAAGTGGTATTAATGCAGAGCTTGGCTAAGGTTTCCTGTGCAAGCAGTTTCCCCCCGAGCAATGATTTCAGAATCCGCCTTGTTTTAAGGCTGGCATTTGCTGCAGCTGCAGACCTGGAGTATTTTCGATCCCCTGTGAGTGCTGGAACACTATCCAACAATTAAACCGCAACCCAAAAACAATCAAACATCTGTTTGGAGGCAGGCTGCTCAGTGACTGACGTTCTCCTGCCAGCATAAACACGATAGCTGCTGAGTGATTCCTGTCTTTTGTGTATGTGTGTGTATGTATATGCTACTTGTGTGTTTTTTCGTTCCTGCAAGCAGTAAGATTTTGTATGTGTAAATATGCTGAAGAGAATTTTTATTGCAATATGTGAACGTGCTCATATAGTTTATTTGTGGAAGTACTTTTGTTGACAAGAACACGCAAGTTTGAGCGTCAGCTTGAGATTTGGTTATGTGTGTGCTGGAGGTGGCTTTGCAGAAAGCAAATGAGGATGTGGACTGTGAGCCTGGAATCAGGTATGTGTTTAGGTAGTGCTGTGTGTGTTGGTGCATGTTCATTTACAGGTATGCACTCGTTTTTATTTGGGCAAAATTAGCGTTAGGGCTGCATGTAGTTTTATGTAGAGCCAAGTAGTTTGAAGTGTGTGCATGTGTGCGTACATGTAGAGCTGTATCTGTTCAAGGGTTTGTGCTTTTTGATGGACACCTATTCTACGCCTGATCTTCAAGTTCTGCCGTTGAGCTCATCAGCTACTTGGGCCATAAGAGTTGATGTCCCTTATTGTAGGCCCAGGAAGGGAGAGAACAAACTGCTGGAAGCAGTTCAGAATTGGCTTCAAAAGAACAGCTAGGTCTGGCCCTGATGTTATCTCAGTCTTTCTAAATCTAAACCCCCTGATTTCAGGGAATCAGAGGATGATTTGATTCAGGGGCTTTGGGAATAGGGATGGGACGATGAATACTGATGTTAGGTCTGTCTGCCTAGAGCACAAATTACTCTCCTTCGTAGAAGCACTTACAGACTCCATGCAGGTAGCTGCTTTTGTCCTATTTTATTTATAGACTTCAAATAACCATGGGCTGTTGATGGCCAGGGTGAAGTAGCATGCAAATGGCATTCATTCCCAACAGGAACTCCCTCCCTATAAAACTGAGACCAGCTTTCAGAAAATGCAATTGTTCCCACTCCCAGCCAAATGACAGCTTGTGCTGCTCCTACCAGTTCTCCCTGAACCCCCAAGGTCTAGAGACTGCTGCTTGCCATTTGTGGTGTCTTTCTATACCTAGCAATAGATGAGTCACCACAGTAGGTGCTAGCCATAGCCTGCTTGCTTGAAAACATCAGTATCGCAAGCGACAGAATCTGGGACACCCACTGGCTGTATTTCTGGAGCATTCCTCTGTCTAGGGGAGAGCAGCTGGAGTTTTTTACTTTAGACCATTTCTCAAATATCGTATTGCTGAAGTATAAGAACACACTGTTACACGAAGGAAAGATTTGATGATCTTCCCACCATGAGCCCCACAGCTTAACTTACTGTTCTAATCGCCTATTCTTTTGCACCAGCCTTATTCTTTTTACCAGTTTAAGCTGAGGAAGTTTACTAGAAAATAGCTTTGCCTCAGAAATCAGAGGAAGTTCTATTGCTTAGCAGAGGGCAAAGTACAGAGCATAGAGTGTAGCAGTAAAGCACAGGGAATCAGTATTCTTCTGTCATGTCTGCTACTCAGGTGCTATAGAACATGAAAACCATTTTATCTTTCTTCAACAGAATTTCCCCATCTGTCAAATGGGGAAAGGATTTACTGTGGTGGGAGAGAGATTTGTGCAAAATCATGTTTACTACTTTGAGACACTTGAACTCAAAAAAGCTATGGAAGAACACTATTGCTATTACACACTGTACTGACTACAGTCCACATGGGTACACCTGCATCATAAATGACAGAGAAAGAAAGCTCTGTCCACAGCAGAACACAGGATCACCTAAGTTCCAGGACCTGCCTCTACCTCTGACTCCACAATGGTAGGCCTCCACATTTTAGTTAGAAACATTACGATTCTTTCGAGTAATGGAGCTTGCGGTTAGTCGGTCTGGAACAGTACCCCTGTTTATGGCTAGAATAAGCCGCGTGGTCACTGAATGGTGAAGCTCCTGGAGGTGAAGGTGCTACATTCTCAAGCCACACATTGCGCGTCCACTTGCCTGGGGACAACAGAAAGTCTGCTCTGTAAGTTGCAATGCAATTTTCACTCCTCACTTTTTCTAACACAAGACCTATATCAACAGGGTATAACATGATGATCATGACAAAAGGGTCTTCATCAACATTAGCAGCTGCTCAATTCCTAACTCTTTGTTTTCCCACAAACTCCAACTCCAGAAAAATATGAAGTGCAACTTAAGGAAGCTCTCAGCTGTCTACCGCTTTGTTCATTTCCAAACAGATGTGAAGTAACTTCTGGTCTCTCTTCTATTCCTGTCTTCTCTGTCCCTACATCCTGATTTCGAGGCCTCGAAACTTTGAACTGTTCCCCTAAAATTTATTCTTTCTTTTTGCAGAGGTTTTGAGTGATATTTGAAGTGATTTTACTTTGTGGATTAACATAATTACCCTCCCATTAATTAGTCCAAATCTCAGAAAGCCCCAAAGTTTAACTTTTGGCTCACTATTCAGCCAACCAATGAAAACAAACAGTAACATATAAACTTATCATTTTATCATTATAATTAATATCAGTTTATCATTAAGCTTATCAAAACTCCGATTTGTGCATACATTCTCAGCCACAACTGTTTGCATTATTCTGTCCGTGTTATATAAAGTTTTTCATTTTAGTCAATAACATGAATCAAAAATCTGACATAACTTGTATAAAAGAACACCTGACTATCTCTTTGAGAGAGTGGAGGTTATTCAGATCTGGAAAGGTATTTGCCATGCAAAGTCTCATCTAGGCTGACAACAGCAGCTTCCCATACTCTGTCCTAGGGGGGAAAGGGGGTGTGAAATCCTCACATCTGGCATCCTAGTGCACAGCTGTGAGTTGTTCAGGGAGAACCATCTCTGCTTGCCCAGCTGCCCTTCCATTCACTGTCACTCAACAAATAACTATTTCACAGTCCTCGATGAAAACAATAGGACCTTTCAGGAATGAAATCAGATCTTGACTCTGATAGGAAGGCAGCTGTGAGACACATGAAAGCTTCTGCTTGCTGTCTCTTCCTTGTCTCACAAGGTTCAGATTCAAAGAAGGCTAGTAAAACATCCACAGCCCCTTCAGAAAGGTCAGTGTTACAAAGGAGAGCCTAAACGTTTGGTACCCTGCAGAAGGATGTATAGGCAGACAGACAAACGGGTCACTAACAGTTTAGATGGATACACGAGGGGGATGAGTATACACAGAAATAGAATTAAGAAAAAAACAGACCAAGACAGAACATTGAGTTTCACTGCTTTTTTGATCCCAAAAGAAGACCCCATGTGCTGTATTAACTTGAGGTATTATTTCTGCCATTTACTGATAGTTAATTGCCTCGGGGGCAGAAGCTTTTAACAGCACTCAGTTATATTACGTACCAGTCTGCCCCAAACTCCGCCCAAATTCGTTAGGGCACTGACTACCCTTGGAGGGAAGACTATCACACAGTGCTACAGTCAATAAAAAAGCTGTTTCTTTTTTATTTCAAGAGAATATACAGACTGTTCTTCAGAATGGTACAAACCCAACAAATAGAGTGTTTTATGAGGGACTGGCCAGCCTATGATCTCTTTTTCTCTTTTAAATACACTGAGCTGTGTCCAAGCACAGGGACAGTTCAGTGCTCAGGCAGCAGCACACAACGCACGCTCGACTAGCCTACAGATTAGCCATGTGTTACCCTCTCCTACTGCTGTTTCTTCACCTCATTCTTATTCTTGCAGTCTCTCTTGCTAGTCTCTTTTTCTTCTATTTCCTGGTTACATTCTGTCTTCAGTGTGCTCCTTCTTCCTTTATTCATGACATTCACCTCTCTCCACCAGTTAAACCCCATTTCAAATGAACAAAGAGAAAAATGAACAGAAGTTTTCCATTCCAGGCAACAACGTGACTTTAGCTAGCAGCCATCCCTTTAGCATGAAATGCCTTAGTCCCCTTCTTCAGGATGCCTATTTGCCTAACATGCCTACAGAAGTAACGTCTTCCTGACAGGGTAGGCAGCAAAGCAGCACAGAGCTGTGATTTTACCAAGGTCCCGCAGGACCTGACGGGAGTAGCACCGAGGTCAGTCCCCGGAGCCAGTGGGAAGGTGCCTTGCAGACTGCAGGCGCAATTGAAGTGTGGACGCAAGGGGAAGGAGATTGAAGGCCACAAACAGAATTTCTCCTGTACCACATGCAAATATCACAGCCATCCAAAGTAACCATGAGACTATTTCCTCCCTTATAACTGGACCACTTGCTGCCCTTCATAGCAAAAACCTAAATATGTGTTCTTAAAATCAAAATATCTTACTTTAAACTAAGAAAAATAATGACAACAAAGTAGACATGAAGTCTCCAGAGAGATCCCAGGAGCACTTTTTAGGAGAGTGACCATCTATGTTTCTCTTTTACATAAACAAACAGTTCTTGACTGAGGTCACTCTGAGCAGTGATAAATTAAAAGACCAGATATTACCCAGTTGAATGCTGCTGGCACTTTTTAAAGTAGGCTGTGTTTGACAGGGAGGGGATGAACAAATAATACATGTTTCAAACGTGATGTTGCTGACTCCTTCCTTGTATGGTACTTTCAAGGATACTGGACAGAATTCAGAAGCCACTGATACACTTTCTCATTTAGAATATTACCCTGCCCATATAGGTCATATTTCAAGGTTTATACAGTTCTGGACTCGCATTTTCATATTGTCTTCCTGCCTTTTTCCACAATAATTGCCAGCTCCTACACTCATCCTGAAGTGCTTCTCTACTCTTCCCCCACACTTCCTCTGTTGCCCACTTTGGACTTAACTAAACTAAGTCTGCTTACACAAACATGCCTGATCCAAATAGTTACTTATATGACAAATAACACATATTGTGTGTTCCTTTGTCTTTCCCCTCTTTTTATTTCTCAATTTCATACTTCAGCTTTGATTTGCTCTTCTGCTTTGAACAGATTCCCACTTTCTACTCTTGAATAACACTCCTGAAAAAGCATCTTGTTCGTATAAATGCTACCTGCTCCAGTACAACCTGTGTCCTGTAGTTACCTTACTGTTACTTCGCTGATGGGGGGTAAGACTTTGCTACTGATAGTGGAGGCAAGAGTTCTTTAATTCATGAGGCAAGGATTTAGGTTTTCAGCTCTGAAGCTCAAGAGCTCAATCCCATTTATAACCCCAGGGAGTAGCCGTTACACAGGATCCCATCACTCATTTCCATCATGCTAGCATTGCCTTCTCATCATCGCATATTCGAATTGTTACCCCATATATCATACTTCCCATACTAGAGAAGTCACAGTTCCTCACACCAGAGAAATAAATGTCCACTTCTTAATCATTTGTTTGAAATGGGTAGGAAAAGTGTATTACAGTGAGTGATTTCAATCTTTGTACTGTCTGCTGAAGGTTTCATGCTGACAGAAACCCACAAACAAAAATTATTCCTGTTTACAAATGATAACAATCTTTTTCTCTCTCAAAAACTATTTTATGTGGTGTAGCGGAATTTTGGAGAAGTGAAAAGAAATTTATTTCATAATAAAGAATTACTGGTGTTGGAATATTATTTGATTGTATTTGGAGAAAATAAAGGCTGAATCAATAATACATGTACTTGCTGCTTTAAAGCAGACAATTTCACTATGACAAAAACAATTATAAGACAAAAAAGCTCAGAGGAAGTAACTTAAAAAGAAAAACATAAATAATATTTGCAAACTATACAAGAGCATTTACTTACTGGGAGAAAAATACAATTTCACTAACAGTAAAGAATGTTAAGTTAGTTAAAAACAGATAAAACCATTTATAAAACACTAGGGATGCAAAAGTAATCATATCTAATTCTACAAAAAGCATAGATGAAGTAAGAGAAACTGATAGCAACAACTATAAATTAGACTTAGTAAGCATAGAGAATTCAGAACAGAAACAAAAGAAAACAAGGAGAATAATGAATGGCACTTATCACCTATAACAACAAAAAGAGTTGCTCTGTAAGGTTTACACAGAAAAAAGTATTTTTCATTGTATTCAAGTATAAGCTTATATATTTGGAAACAATGAGAAACAGCAGAAGATGAGCTCTTAATGCAACACCACATTCCACTTCCGGCACCACTACCAAATCTGAGGCAGGAATGAATAGAGAGAAATTACACAACAGATCATATTAGATGATGACAACAGTCTTTTCTGGTCTTAAAATTCATATATCTATTAATTACTAGGTAGCTAGCCTGACTGTGCTGCTGCTAGCAAAAGTGCAGCTGCATCATTACTGGAAAATGGGACGAGCTGTGTACACAAATAGTGCTAACGTTCAAGCGTGCCTGCCCAAATCCTCTCTGCTAGTCCATTTAGTGCATTCTTTATCATTCAAAAGGCTGCACTAAGATCTGCTGAGCTTCACTGTGTTCTGGATCAGGGTTAATGCAATACCTAAGCATAGCACTTTTTTTTTTTTATATACCATGTCACGCATCTGAAACGTAGCATGCTGTAGTAAGTCCACTCACAAGAAAACATCTCTCCTGAATTGTTCATGGTGTTACATGGTTGACAGAGCATTACGAGAGCTCCTGAAAACCAGCTTGGCTGTTAAGACAGTAATTAACTTTGCATTTTATTCCTGTGCCTACAGTTCCATTCTATAGAACTAGTCCACAACAGTAATTTATCTTTGTTCTTCTTAGGCATTAGTGGGAATGAGGTAGATGAGAAGGTGTTTACGTGATTTGCAAATGAGGAAGAGTTGGAGAGCAATAAAGAGGCTATACTGGGGTCTCAAACATGCTCCTGAGAAACTGATTAAAAATTATTTTCAGTTGGTGTAAAAAAACCCCGCAGTCCCACTGACGTAAGCTGTTTTATTTATTCATCTCCTGAAATTATTCAGGCTGTTGTCGTGAGATGCAGATTTGTGACTTGCATTCATGACTTGCAACGTATGAGTGTTGGGGTAGGATCTGGATAGCAGGCTATTACTGAGAGATGAAAACAGAAAGACCTGAACTTTTTTCTAGGGATTGCAAAAAAAAAAAAGGACAGAAGGCAGACGTGAAAGTGAAATTCTTTCAATCCTGTGTAACAAAACCAAATCTCTTCATTTAGAGAAAATTGTTTTAGACCATTTCCTTGTAGCAGAGGAAAACATTCTTCTTAGCTGGTTTTTTTTTTTGCAAAACTGCAAGCTTCTCAAAGTTCAGTAACTCATAAAATCTTTTAGCCTGATATATAGGGAAAAATTGGCCTTCCCAAGACCACAACCTTGTGCCTTGTTTGCAGTTTGCTCCTTTGGACTTCATTGCTATGCTAGTTAAACAAGACATTGGTCAGGTTTTAACACACCATCTTACTTTTTTTTTATTTTGCTTTCAGCTTTTTGAAAGGTTTCCAAGAGTACCAGGCAAGGAAATGAAAACTTCATCCCAAGCAAAAGATCCCTTTCCAAAACTGTTAATCTTTCCTCATGACATGTTTTGGAATACAAACGTATCCAGAGGGGGTTTATTCAGCAATATGCTGTGTTCATGTAAGTGATCAAATTGGGGGTTTACTACAGTGGTACATATGTTAACAATAATTCAAACTTTTATTCACCCTGTTTCGCCACCACAGCTGCTCTTGGTTTTCCTTATGGCCCCACCCAGTGACACTTGGCACACAAGCAGATACACGTGTGTATTACAGGGAGCGATGCTTTTCATCGTTATTAGAGAACTAGGCTTCCTTTAGTGTGCAGTATTACCATAACAACCTCATGACTACATGCTTTCTAACTGTCACCGTATTGTATTCCATATATGCTGGAATCAGCAGAATAGGAAAGCAGATCTGGTTTCTACGTATCACTTCTGATTAATTTTTGTGTTACAGAGACTGAAGACAAGAACAGAGCCTCTAGATGATCCAGATTCCAGGCATTTGTAGGTCTGTCCCGCTAGCATGTTCAGTGAAGGAGCCATTTAAGGGTTCTATATAACTGAATGCATGGGTAAGTGAAAACAACAGGGACTTACTAAGTTTACTAGTAAAGTGGCTTATAAGCAATGAGTATTTTCTGCAAAAAGTCTTAAAATCTAAAATTTCATTTCTCAAGACACATTGATATTGGTTGAGTGGAAAACAGCTGTTGCACTTCCCTTAGCAGTCCCTTCTCATGTCTTTTTTTACTCTAACAAAACATTAGCGAACAGAGCTAATGGGATTATTGCATGTATAAATATGGAAATAGGCACTAGAAGGATGATGGAAATAGGCACTAGAAGGATGACTAACTTTGCATGGAGCACTGGTAATACTAGCGTATTTTATAGAACTTTCCAATAACCTTATCTGAAAAAATTAGAAACACCACAAAGAACTAACACAGGATGAAATTATTTGAGCTCTGGAGAAAATAGCTTGTACTAAGATAATAATTAGACCAAGAAAGCTATTTAATATATCAAAAAGAAGATTGACAGGTGACTTAAATACAGCACGCAAGATGGAAAGATTAAATCGTCAGATGACTCTTGTGCCTAGGAAGAAGCAATAGCTTCAAGCTGAAGCCAGAAAAATTAAAAATTTGAAATACAGTGTTTGGATTAAACCCCTAGGAGCTTCCCTCTTACCCACAGATACATGTTTCTCCCAAGCTGAATGCTGAAATACAGGTTGTTATTTTCTCTAGTCTTTTAGCTGCTCCTTGAGCCTGACAGACTTTCCTACTGGGTAAGACCTCCATTACAGTAAATAGTTTAGGATTCAGCACTTGGCTGATGGCTCACGCTTGCTTGTGTATCCAGGCTTACATTCAAACTTCCTCCCACTGCCATTTCCTCAGCTGAAATCCCCAAAGAAACATCAAGCAGGGAAATCTTTTTTTATTCACTCAGAAAGAGAAAGCCTCCAATGGCACTTGTTTTCTTTTTGGGAAAGTAAAAAATTGAAACTCATTACACGGCCAAACTCCATGCTTTCCTTAGTCTTGTCACCAAACTTCTGACCTCTCTCCCTGCTCCCTGCTCATTGGGCACACATCTTCAAACAGCTGAAATACACTTGCTTTGCATCCATCTAACATTGTCCCATCCATAACGTTAATGGCTCAGAAACGGAATCCAGAAACTAGGCAACATGCCAGTGGCTGAGTCGTCTTCACTGTTCTTCACAAGATAACTGGGCCACGCTGTACTGTGGGATGGTGGGTGCATTAATAGAGAATGAGCTATGATGTACTTGTCAAGGAGGGCATGTTTTACTTGAGTCTCGATTCTACAAATGCTTGAGCAGTACGCAGAAGAAAGCACACAGCTGAATCGAAGTTGTGCTACGAGTCCTCTGTATTTAATCTCAGCGTGTCTTTTCTCCCTATGACCAAGCATCCACAGTCTTACAGAAGTGTTGAATGAAACAGGAACAGGGCCTTAGCAACATGAACAAAATACTGTACTCACCACCTAGCCGACATAGGCCCTGGTTACCAATAGAAAATACAGAACAGCTTTCAAGAGTCCCTTGCTGGATGAAGCAAAACCGAAGAGGGAGTCAATACTAACTACAAAATCTGTGAATCTGCATCAGCAACTCTATGGACATAGTGCCTGGCAAACCACTATTTGTTATGTGTGCAATTTATTATAATAATCCCATTGGTTTTGTTGAAAATGAAATTTGGCAATGGGTATGAATGTGTCATGCCCCTCTGGGTCTTTCCACACATATATGATATTATATACATAACAACAGAGTAAGATGATACCACCCCATGAACAGAGGGGAGTGTCCATTGGTTTACATGCTAGTTTGTGGTTCAGAAAATACGCTTCTGTCACAGAGACCCTGAGTGACTTTTTGGAAGCCACTTGGTGAGTCTTAACAGGGACATAACAAAGAAAAAAGCCATCTCAGACATAGCAGTATTCTGACACAAAAGCAGCTAGGCTGTACGTACAGACAGCTGTGGTAGATAGTAGTAAGTTGGAGAAAGAGCCAAACCACTTGGAAGTTCTTCCACAAATACTAGGCATTGACAGTAAAGGAAAACGGAAAGATTGTCAGGCGAAGTAAGTAGCCTTTTGCTTAAATACTCTCTTGCTTGTCACCCCATCAGTGCCCCTCATCAAAATTAATTCAAATAGCGGCGGCTCACTGCCTATGTTTTGGCAAGATAAATTAAAAGCAGAAATGTTAATACAGATTAACATTTCCTGTTGGAGTCCACACTGTTAGTCAAAGTTTAGCCTTCACTTTAGTTCTGGTCTGAGATTTAAATTTAAAAAAAAAGGGGGGGTGTGGGGAATGTGTTAAATAAAAGGATGACTTTAGCCACAGATTTATTTAGCTTTGAACAGCTCCCCTCTTTGTCAGTTGGGCTGCCTTGTAACTAATTAAGATGTTGTTTGGCCTCAGTGTAATTGCTGCTGTCTGCTGACAGGGCACTTCTGCCAACCAGATGTTTTTTATTTTGAGGCATGGCTAGTTGATAAAGCTGTTCTTAAATCATAAATAAAGGAGGAAATTGTTGCATGGGTTCTATTTTTCCCCTTAGCAATTTAGATTATTGTTAATCAAAAAGGTCATGGATTGAATTTGACATTTATGTAAAAGAATCAACACAACACCCTATGCATCAGTTACAACTTTTCTGTACTTTGGTGGATCTTGTGGATTCCCTTAACAAGCAGTTACCCCTTGTTAGATGGCAAAATGGACCCATCTCACGCGTAAGTGCTTGGTGAAAAAACACGTTAGTGGCAGAAACTGTTTTCATAATTATGCAGCATAATTATAGCTATATGAACTTCAAAAGCCTTCACAGCCTCACACACAACTTTCCTTTTGCTCTAAGCCTTTTCAAAATGCTACATAACAAACTAATAGGTAAAAAGAATCTTAAGACACTGGATGAGTAGACATTTCAGAACAAAAAATGGAATGTTAAAAATTCATTAGCAGCTGGCTTGGGCAGCATGAATGCCGAAAATACCACTAATTTTTCTTTTATTCCCTCAGCCCAGAAGCAAAAGAAATTTTAAACCAGAATCTTAGCTGTTTGCTGATGACTTGGTCCCAGACAGTTCAAAAAAGCAATTTAAAAACTTTTAACTTTCCAATAAAGCTAATATTCTAAATAAAGAGGAAAGTAAATGTGCCATGAGAGACAAACACAATCCTTAAAAAAAACAGGCTTTTGAATGTGCAGAAAATCTGAACTCCTGAAAGAAACTGCTTGCTTTTCTTTTGGAATAAAGAATAGCATTGAGCTGAACAATATTTACAAGCCTTAATAATAAACATCAATCTAGGCCATTTCAAAACCTTAGAAACAATAGTTGGTAAGTGAATACATTGCTAATGAAAACCAGAGGATGTATCATCATAGTTACGTATGGGGATAATGTGAAGATATTTTGAACATGATAAGAGACTGACTGTCTTCTAGAGAATGAAAGGTTAAAGATACCGGAGAGGCACTGAGCAAGCAACCTTCCCACTTTCTCTATCTAAACACGTACAGCACAAGGACAATGCTGAGGACAGAGCAGACACGTTCTCAGTTTTTTGAAGTGCTTAGAAAATACTTAAAGAAGTTGGGATTGCCTTGTGAGCAAATAATGGCAAGAGTCAGACATATTGTGCATGGTTTATACATCCACACACAAACAAAAACTTTATACCCATGACAGTTTAAGGAGGGTATGTAATGCCTTCATTCTAAAAGAGCAAGAAAAAGTCTTCCACAATATGCTGAAGGAGCCAGGATACATACTGGATGCCTAGAAAGGTACATTACTCCTATTTTTTCTGCAAATATTTACTCATTATTGTAAGGGAATATAACTTCGCCAAAACCTCATTTCATGATGTACAGTATCTAGTTTGTTCTTTGTATTATGTTCATGGACAAGTGCAAAACTGTTTCATGTCACGCAATTTTCCAGTGTCTAAGAGATCAGGTCCTGACCTCACTCAGGGTCCTAGGCTGTTACAAGAAAGAGGGTAAGGAAATAATTACAACAGTTCTGGTGCAGGCATTCTGCTTTTTAATTCTTAGCATCAATAACCTAAATTACTGCAAGTAAATCAGAAGTGAGCTTGTTTGTTTACTACCCACCATAACTGCCTGCAAATCTACCTATAGTCTACCCCATGGTAACTTGCACGTGCAGTCAGACCTTTGTCATTTAAAGGCAGCAATGCCTGTAGGGCCATGAAGAACATTTGATTTTATTTGGTTTATTCCAACTTCGTTGTTCGCCAAATAAAAATTCATTATGCATTTGACTGGTCAACTGTGCATTTCCTTAAATCATCTTAGAGACAATTCCAAGAAGAGAGAAAATGAAAACTAATTAGACGCACGAATCACAACTGCTCTGGCAAAGGCAGGCAGCGTACTGCCGCAGACAGTAAGTGGGCAAAGGCCCCTGAGCAACCAGCAGGGCAGTGTCACTACAGACACGCTCCTTAACCAGCAGAGGGGAACTTCTTTTCTAGCTTATCCGTTCAGACCAACCTGTGCTATCACGAAGCCCAAACTCACAAATGCAAACTCACTTAAGTAGCCCTTGTTCACATGGGTAATTGCATATGAGCCGGGCTAGTTCCTAATGAAACACTATTTCTAGGCTGCTTCTCATCCAGCTCGTAACTGTATGCCAAACCTAGTTCACAGACCTTCACTGCAAAGCCTGGTCTCCATTTCTGCGTATACAATCTCAATTTACATGTGCATTGGCACAGCAGCACTGACCTGTTGTGATGGTAAGAGTCAAGTAAGCTGTATTACAAAACTATGACAGCAAAGACGGAGAAACATGCAATATTTTCAAACAAAAAAAACCCCTACTGCGGTGAATAAAGCTAAATGAATGGATTATAGATTTATAAAAGCCTCTGAATTAGATTCGGGTTTATAAAAACTATTCTTCCACAAATTAAATAATTTAAGTTAAACTGAAGTTTAAAATAATACACTAAAAATGTATGCAAATACTTGCCACTTAAAAAAAAAGTACCCCAGAGGTTTCACAAAACTCTGACTATTCCCCAAATGAAGTAAGTATTCCAATCAATTTGCCTACAGAATAAACAGCTGCTCAGTAGGAACTAGTGAAGCATATCATTGTGAAAAGGTGTTTTCAAGTATGATTGTAACTTCACGATGCCAGCTATAAAAGATTTTGTGGGTATACAGAAGGACTTACCATTGCATTGCCAAGTCGCTGTCCAGGCAAATTACACATGCATGTGAGCTGCTGGTTGTTAGAGATGGTTGCCACCACAGGAGGCAGGATACACTGGCAGACACAGACTGAACAAATTCCCATTTGCACAAACCCATATATAGTGCAAGAAAAATTAACCAGCAGCAACAGGACTTTTTTCTGTAAGTGCAAGACCATGCATCTGAACACAGTAGGAAAGCTTTCCACAAAGAACTGTAAAATGAAATAGGATGATCATCGGAATATCAGGTATAGAATAAGAATGACCAGTTCCTGACTTGGTAGTCACATCTTTTAGCCTCTGTAAGAAACATGTGCAAAGTGTCATGGGCATCAATACTCTCACAATACTCTATATTCACCTAGCAGACTGATGAATATGCTTTATGAAAGTTCTTCTAAGTTAACCCACTACTCCACTAGACACAGTTTTCCTTTCAGGATCCAAGATACTGAACACTGTCCCTTCCTATCAACTCTGACAGGGCCCAAGGACACACCATTTCCAGAAATATGCATCAAAGGCAGACCAGACAAGTTCACAGAAACTACATCCAGCTCTGTAAATCCAGGAGATAAAAACAGCTGCAGGCTAGGAGAGCATTTAAGGGACAGATGCAGATGTTTGCCATGTTACTCTTGTTAGACATTGACTTAAGGACCCAGGGGAAAGCACAAATGCCACACCCTTAATATCAGAAATTGCATTTCCCACATTTCCCCAAATTTGGGAAAACAGCCATCCATCCATAGCACACGGAATGATTCTCATGCTCAAGAAACCACCTTCCTGATTACAGTCTACTTTTGGAGGCAGGACTCCAAGATGGGTCCAATCAGTACACACGCTCTCACATTCACTGAGACAAAGACAAAGGGTGATAGTTTCTTTCAGTACCTTTAGTTTCCTCCTCATCTTCAGAGTGTTCATTCCCATCCTCCTCCTCCTCCCTCAGCTCCTCCAACTCATCTGAATTGAAGCTGAGATCATCAGCTGCTGGCTTTCATTCTCCCTTCTTGGGCTCCTCTGCCAAAGTGTCGTTAGCCCAAGTGGCCACCTGAGAGCGCTTCCAGTGAATCACCAAGACCTCCTGGAATGTCTTACCTTCTTCCAGCTGTTGAAAAACAAACCAAGCAGATAAGCTGTGAAGACAGACACAGGAGAGCTGGTAGCAAGTTTTAATTCAAAGATAACTTCTCATTTCCAGCAGTGTAAAAAAATTTCTAAGAGGGGAGTCCACTTTACACTCACAATGTGAGCACTTAAAGTGACTATTCTTCTCAAGAGCTCTCAGCCCTACTCATTCTTTTTTGTAATTGATGTTTAGAAAGCACTTTAAAGAAGAAAACAAAACATTAAAAAGAGAAAAAAAAAGTTAAACATGACAGAACTTGCATGTGGTTAAAACCCAGAATCGCTGAAACAGGGTTGTCCTGGATGCAGTGCTCACATAGGAGCAGCTGACAAAAAAATAAACTCCAGTGTTGGGATTGTTAAAATCATGGTTTGTAACAGTAAAATTGGACTGTCACGAAACTCATTAAATCACACACCTTGCCTGAATTAACAGTACTGGAAGCAGCACAGAGAAGTTATTCAGCTTTTGCTCTTAATACGAACTAGCAAGAACGTAGGGATTGCAATTCAACCTCAACTCACCTCCTTTAAGTTTTCCATTGGATCTTCCTTCTTTTTGTCCTAGGAAAAGAAACCATTTTTAGAAAGGCTCATTAGAAGCACAGCTGAGATAATTTCTCAGGTAACCTAATGGTACAGGGATCATAGATCCTAAGGCAGAAAACATGCGACCCCTTCTCCCCAGGAGGTTACTTCTGCTGAAGGAAGAGCTTCTTGGTCTCCTGCAGTCTGGTGCCCATGGCCCAGCACCCTCCCCATTGCTTGGTGTGGAGTCAGATGAACCAAATCCTATACTGGAGCAATCTGCAGATGAGAGGAAAGAGCCTGGTTCTGTGGGATCCAGTCTGGATAACTTGCTCAATTTTTTGCTCGGTTACCCAGACCAGTATTGATCACTCTACTTAACGACCTTTGTGGGTTGGGGCTTAAGTGCCTCTGAGAACAGACACAACTCCTGAGAATAACTGGGGGAGTAAGTGTATTAAAACATGCTCAGATGCAACAGTAGCTGGACTGTATCCTGCCAGAAGGTATTTGTGCAGAATTAGCTGCCAGCTCCTCTGCAATACTCACACCTTTGCTTGTCCCAGGGTACCGTGCTTGCAAGCCTGTGCTCGAAGGAGGTGCACAGAACTGAGTCTGCACAAGCAGGAAGACCCTGGGGAAGCAGCTGGCATCAGTGGGTGCTCTGCACCTATCCACCGGGTCGGTGTTGGAGCCCAGCTTTCTGGCTTCTCCTGTGAATTGGCATGTTGCTGCCAGCACATGGAAGGACCGTGGAACGTGTATCTTGCCAAGAGGCACGCATTCAGGTGGAAACCTGTCAAGAACAGTTTTGGGATCAAGAACTGGAACATGTCTCATTACACATTTGAGTGCTGATAGCAGTAATGATGCCTCTGAGTTAGGTCTGGTGTTGAGTGGGATCACCATATCATGTTTTCAACCCCTGGACGTCCTGGTCTGTATTTTCAGGCCCCAAACCAGCTCAACCCTGTCTGCTTTCTGACCCCCTTTACAGTCCCCATGTATTACGCTGGGAGATGGGGGGGTAGCGTGTAGCCACCCCACAGTCCTACACCCCCAGGGCCCCACATCCTGTTTTGGGAAGTGCTTCTCCATTTTTCTCTTCCGCATTTTCATTTTCTGAAAAAAAAAGAAAAGCTGAGTGAAAATCAGCAGAAGTCACAGCACAAGCTGGTCTCGTCTAACAAGCAGGAGGCTGAAGCATGGAAGACAGTATGAAGAGATTCTCCAATTGCAATTGTGACTGACAGACACATACTATCCTATAAAGCTCCTGCTTTAGGTAAGTTGAAAATCTAATTCAGCTATACCTCTAGCACGGATCCTTTTTTCTTCTTCTCCACTGGTGGCTCTTGCTGTGTTTGCCCGGCTTTTGGCTTCTCCCTTTTATCTGTGTGGGTGCCGATGGTTTCTGCAATGCCTGAATCCTCATTCTCACGTTCCTCTTCCACCTCCTCACTATCTGTGTCTTCCTCTCCACTGGATGAGGAGGAAGAATCCTTCACCACTGTTGCAGTACTCGTACACCATGGACAGACAGAGTTTACCCAGTGTACATGAATTAGTACTTTGCCTTTTGCTGTAGTAAATGTGGATCTGAAAAATTTATAGCTTTTCATGTTTACAAAAGCCATGTAGAATTCCTTTATATAGACTCAAATAGCTTACTGTATCAATAGCGCACTGATGATAAGAAGTGCAACTTCAAGGTTGAGGATTCTTTTGTTTGGAGTGGAATACTACGTGGGGCAGTTCCCTACTGGTATTTAACTCTGTTTCCAAGATGACTGCAGTATATACCTTGTTTTTTGTGGGTTGCTAAAATTGTGACAACCTCATTTTAAAAGTGTATGTGCATGTAGGTGAAGGAGAAAACAAGAGCAATGTTTTTCAATGTACTAGCAATAAGATTAATTAAAAAACATGTAATGACTTCAGAAAAGCTCACATAAGAAAACAGATCCCATACAAAATTGACCTGTATCTCAACACTTCTACCTAACTGTTATCTCATAGCTGAAGAAAAGGTATCATGGGATGGAGTATCACTGTGTATCTATTTTAATCCATATTTATTAAGCAACTGCAGAGACTACCATCTTCTGCTCCCAGAACAAGCCTGGTGACAGCATAAACCTCCCAGCATCTCATAGCTACAGAATTTTAAACAGCACAGCTACACTAGCTAACAAAACAGAGGGAAATTTGGGTGAGCAAAGAGAGACTTTTTAAAACATAGTTCTGAGGGAGATGAGCAGTCGCTGAGGTCTCTTGGAGGCACTTCCAGAAAGGCTGTTCCTTCCTAATCAGTGAAAGCCAATTACATACCCAGACCATTCTCTCTTTCCAGGAATATATGATGGCTGAGAATCCCCAAACATAATTTTCAGAAAACACTGGCTTTTATCTAGCACAGAAGGCAACAAAAGTGTGTTTAGACTGAACAAGACACGGTATTATTAAATGGAGGCTACTCTTTCTTGCTGTGATGTGTCATACTCACAGGAACTTAGGTTAGGAAAGGTTTCCTTCTGAGTACAACCAAGAACAAAAAATACATTGCCATTTGATGTTATTAGAGAAGTGACAGCATGAAAAGTTTGGGTTTCCAGCTCAGTATTCAATTCCAAATGTAACAAACATACTCCATTTCCTACATTCCCATGGAAATTCCAAGGCCCACAGACTCTTTACTCTGTTTTAAACATTTGTGTTTGAAGTGTTTGCCTTACTCTCCAGAGGTGGATGATCCCTGCATACCTCTCATACACTTTCCTAGAGGAGCTGTGACTCGTAAGTGGAATTCACAACATGCTTCATGTTTTCAGGTCTGAATTGCTACACGCACTAACCTATATTCCTATGTCCCTAGGACTGTATGCTGTAATAGCGCTTAGGGTCCCAAAGATAAACAAAGGTCACTAGTAAAACCTTGAACTTGCTGTATTCCTTTTAAGGAATTTTACATTTTCCATGGAGTAAGACTAGGCATTACACAAATTTCAGACACACTTCTTCACATGTTAGAAAAAAAGAGAGAGAAGGGAAGTGAAGCCAAAAGCTCTTTGACTTTTTTCTGGCTGATCTCAAACTGTAGGAATTCCCAATCACAAAAATGCTCTGCTTTAGCTAAGGAAATGATGTTGATTAGAAAAAAAAGTTCTAGATGTTAACCAAAAGCGATGGGAGAGTGGAAGAAAAAGGAGGCATTTGAGATGACCCCATCCTAGGCAGGAAACACAAGAGGGCCTTGTACCCTCTTGGCGTTGGGATGCAGCCAAGTGCTAGACAGCTCTCACACACACTCACACTAGACTATTCTCCTTTCCCCCCCAGCAGTAATCAGAGCCGTTTAACCCCATCAATTCTTTAAATCCTTTATGATTTGCATTATCAGGTAAACATATAAATAAATCAGAACTAAAGTTATATCAGGAAAAGGATTTTTCTGTTTGGTTTTGTTTGGGTTTTTTTTGCATTAGAACCAGAACCATTTTTCTTCACAACTGCCATGCAACATCTTCCTTACACCCTTATTAGGGTAGTGTCCCTGATTGAGATCCAGAGGTATCTCAAAGGCACAGATAGGGTTAAAATAGTAAGTTCTTCAAAAAAAGACACTGCAGTCATCGTGAAGACAAATGTCTTAGTTCTTTGCAAAGTTAGTTAATGTGATTTAACTCTTTGTGGGTTTTGGAAAACAGCCAAAGTAAACCAGCTGTTCATTTCTCTGGGGGTGAACTACCAGTGCTCATTTGGAGTTCTTCTATTCATCACATTTGTACTTTACTACCTATTAGAATAATGCTACGTAAATCAGATATTTAGGGAAAAAGAAAGGAAAGGGAAAAAAAAATTAAAGCACTCTGGCCATAAAAGTCTACATGTGTTCATAAGATTGAGACTTGTCTTATTTTCTTCCTACTGGAAAATGTTCATTACGGGAAAAACATGTTTCCTGTTGCAGAGACTACTGCACTAACGTTAAGCCCAACATTAAGCTAAGCTCCTGGAGCAACCTCTCACCCACTTATTTATCATTTCACAATGCCCTATAGGAGCACTTTTCTTTTAAAACAGTGAAATTCTCCTCTTTCCAACAGACCATGAAGACTGTACAACATTATTATTATATAAATGCCTCTCAAAGCCTTCTAAATCTGTTAATTTACTACTTTGAAATGACTGCTTAATGAGAACATAAAGGATTTCTAATGAAGTATTTGCTTTATATAGCGCCTTGCATTCTGCAAGAAGCTAAACGATCATATAATGGATACATACACAAGCTTTATGAAAATGCAGTGGCTGCTGAGCAATCGTGGGTTTGGATTTATCAGAGACTTCTTCCTTCCCCACTTTCTCGCTACGTACCCGTGGTTTCACAGAAAGGCAGGCAATGCTGATTATGGTCTCTCATGACTGGCTGGACCACAGAGAGGAGAGCAGGGTCCTGTAGATTAACAATTGCTCAGCAATCCTAGGGCCTTCTTAAGAAATGAGTGGCTGATACAGGAATAACTGGGGTTCACTGCAGCCCTGTGTGGGCAGTGCCTCTGTCTTCTGTCTAGAAATTTGAAGGAAACTTATGAAATTAAGATCAGGAGTGGCAATGACTAGGTTTCATGATGAGACTGAAGAGTAAAACCAACGTAATGAGGGCATCATTCTATTTAAAACCATAAATTTCAATCTAGGACTTTGCCAGAAGGTTTTCAGAAAGATAGATATAGAAGATCCAGAAGTTGGAAGTTAGCTGTCTTAAATAATAGTAATACTTAAATAATAATTCTGTCCTTTTCCAAGCTAAAAATTGCTATTTTCCCAACTTTGGGGCCTTTCTGATCATTCCAAAATCACAGGAACGTTGTGATGGGTAAGAACCTCTGGAGTTCCAGTCCAACCTCCCTGCTCAAAGCAGGATCACACAGGGGAGGTTGCTCAAGGCCTTGTCCGGTCACATTTTCAGTATCTCCAAGAGCACAGACTTCATAAGCAAGCTCTCTGGGCACACTGTTCCACTTTTCAGTGACACTCCTAGTAAAAATACAGGAAATTCTACTTACACATAAGAAAAAAGTATTTCAGCTTGTGTCCATTGCCTCTCAAAAGCATAAGCTATATTTTTTGTCCTGTCTGAAAAATTCTGGCAGATGAACCTCGCAGAAGTGATGCACAAAGATCCCTAGGAAGGAAATTAGCATACCCTATGAAGCAGGCATTTCTGCCCTACGCACAAAGTATGTGAAAATAAACATACGGCTGCAGATTGAAACAAGGCAGTTCATAGGCACGTTTTCTCCAAGTCACAAACCCCAACTCTTTCATGTCTTACAGAAATCTGCTACATTTGAGTCTTCTCACCCAGTCTGCTTGTTTCCAATATGCAATTGCTACACCAGAACCAAGCTCTACAAAATTTTATCAGTTGTTTGAGTGCAGTGCCCTATATGTTTGTATGGAGAGCTGTCAAGTATTGCAAAGTCTGATTTAAGAAGGATGTCTAGCTGTTGGCACTGCAGTCCTTTGCTTCCAACGGATGGGAGGGACTGTGCAATTCTGCCCTCTGCTCCCTGACCTCTACATGGGCAACACAACACAATAACGCAAACATGTTGCTTAATGTAAAGGCAAGGAGAGGCGGTTCAATGCAAGGGAACATTTGCATAATGGTCAACTATCACTTGTCAGTCTGGGCAGCAGCAGTTACTCACACAACCAGTAATAAAATCTTTGCTCTGGCACTTAAGCAGCAGAGTAGAATGCGGACATTAAACTTCCAGATCCAATTGAGTTTAAGTTATTATATAGCCCTTACAGACATTGGTGATGATCACTGCTCTTCTTTAGCACCACGATCCAGGAATTTCTAAGTCTCCTATACCTTCACAAAGGCTTACTGAGAAAGGTAACTACACTGTCATTTCATCCTCTGACAGTACTCACATATTGCAAGTACAAGATGAGATTACTTATGATTCCATAGTGTGGCCAAGGTTAAAAATGAGACTTACCTCCTACATTAATTGCCAGACACACTTTCCCTGCTGCCATGTTTGTCACAAACTGGGTTAACCTATCAGGGCATATAAAACATCATATGCTCAGTACTTAACCAAGCCAGTTGTCATTTCAGTTCTAGGTCACTCAGAGCTGCTTGTGAAAGAAGCCCAGACCAAGAACTACTCCTAGAAACAATTCAGCAGATTGCCAATAAATACGCAGAAACCATGGACTATTTTAGAAGATACAGGAACAGGTGAAATTTACTGCAGAAATTCTTAGCTCCATTTACTTCCTCAGCCAGTATCAAAACCAGAAGATATAGGCTTGGTCCTAAATCCCAAATAATTTGCTCAACGAAAATGCCAATTGCTCTTATTGTTACCAATATTTGCATTGCAATCTGGCCCTGTCATATAAGACTAAAAACAGACAAGTGAAAGATACGGAGAATCACGGCAAAGGCTTTGCACTCCTTTCAGAAAGAACTCTCCAGAACTAAGCTAAACGACTCACTGGAGAACATTCTGCAGGGACTCATTATGAACTGGCAGAAGAGATGGACGAGATGACCTAATAGGTTTTTTCCAGCTCTGATTTCTGTGATCACGTAATTCCATCTTGATATGGGACCAGAGGAGTTGACAGTTACATCTGCAGTCTCTCTTAGAAGTTATTGACTCTACCCATGGAATAGATCAAAAATTTAAGGGGAAAACATCACATGTGTATTAGGAATTGAGGGTGTGTATCCAATTTTGGTTAATAATACTTCTTAAAAGCCATAAGTGATAATGAAGAGACAATGAAAGCAAAGATTGGTCATGGTTTAAAGGCACAATGAGGATGTGACCAGATGATATTAAGCGACAAGATGGTTTATTAAGTAAAGTTTAACACTGCTACAAAGCCTCAAATAAAGGTTTTGAAAATCTGTGTTTTCTTTAGCATATAAAAGAAATCATCTCTATCCAAAGCAGAACTAGTTTCCAAAATTTCAACTTTTCTGCTCCTGCAGATGTCCTTGTGTAATTTATTTTCTGAAGCATTTTTAAAATTAAAAAATAATAAAAACTCTAATAGTGCTGTCTTGGCTATGGAAATTAGAACAGTTATGAAAGAGCAATAAAGCAGCCTTTCTCTTTTAGCTGCCAACAACTCCAGAAACATGTTTGCTGGAACTCTGACCCCTTACATAGAAAACATTAAAACAACTGCAACTTGATACAATTAACCGGTATTAGAGTCAAAGTTTGTGAGGCCAACTGGCTTTTAAGATGTATTTCTTGGTACTTACATAGTAATGGAAACACTCCAAACTTTTGAAAAATATATTCCAGATAGACTGACTGTTAACTCATTTTTTAAAGCAACTTCTTTAGCAACTGCTCGTCCTGTCTGTAAGGAATGAAAAACAGACATCGCATTTCTACTGCTGTGCACTGCAGAAACTTCTTCTATCTAAATTCAGCTCTCCCTCAGAATATATTAACAATGGCAATATTTGAAGTGTTATGGATAAAGCTTTCATTGCTTCTCAAAATACTAGTATAACAGTTGTAACATTTCCCAATCTTTCTCTTCGTTGCCTAGCTTAGTATTAGCAGAGGTACATAAATCTCATTCTAAACCAGAAAGCCTTCAGCTATAGCCTGTTCTACGTGGGACACCCCCTCTTTCTGTGCACCAGAAAAAGGGGGACATGAGCCAGAGTAATAGCTGTGGCAGAACGATGATGGTTCAAGATTATGACGCTCCTAAAACTGAAATTCCTACGCATTCCTTCCACCTGTGTTAGGAAGGGGTCTCCTATTGATAGCCACAGAATTAAAGGAGACAGAAGGCTGACTTGGATCCTACTAGCCAAAGGACTAAAGGAATTGTATAATGGGTATTGCTGCTAGTTAACCAAAGAGATTCAATAACAAATTAAATTGATGGGCTTCTTCTGGATATTCAGTGGATTATTTACAATGATTTGGAAAACTCAACCCAGCTGCTAATTAAGAGGTGTTTAAACCATCCTGGCACTGGGAAGCAGTCCGGCTAGCAATCTCAACAGCAAAAGCAAAATGAACTTTCCAAGGTGGAAACGACAAGTTTATTCTGCTTCTGCTCTTCAAATATCTCAAGAAACAGTGTCCAGAGCTGTCACTTCAGCATTACCCAAGAGCATGCATCATGTAACACTGCTGAGCACTCCTGCAATTACAAATCCATAAACAATTAAGACAGTTTCTGTGACCAGATGCGTGCATTCATATAGCAATTGTTTCCTGTGCTTTCAGCTTTTTCAGGCTAAGTTCATGTAGTTGAAAAATGTTGATTCATTTTCTGTATTGCTATAAACATCAGAAGTTTCACTTGATGTTGGTTTATTTTGAAACAAATTGGAAGGAAGCCAAGGAAATAAGTAAAGCAATAATCTGAACATAGTGTGGGAAACGATACCAAACACTTTGACAGATAAAAGTCACCTCATTTGATACACACAGCACCAAAGAGAAAAACGAGAAAGACTAGCACTTGGGGATCATTATCTTAGGGACACTATTGCCACAACGTACGATTGCAAAGCTGCTAACACTGTCAGACCTATGTGTCTATTTCCAAAAGGAACTAATCTGCCCATCCATCTTATTTTCTCAGTTAGCAAACTCCCCACTGTTGTAATGAAGTGCAAAAACTCCTTTCCCTA
>NW_009258620.1:579954-608523 GCF_000687185.1 Egretta garzetta | reverse complement strand
TACAGGCAAATTTTCAGCATCGTGTATCAGAACGAGAAACATCACTAGAAAATTTCACTAGGCTAGAAAGTGAGTGCTGATGAATGCTTCAGAACCTTTTTAAATCTGTGCTGCTCTGGCCTCAGCAAGGTTTTTCTGATTTAGCTGTTAATTATCTCACCCTTTTCCTTCAGCAAGGTCCCCAAGAATCACACACAGCTCCGTTTTCTGTTTTCTTTAACTTTGTATGTGTATTCTATTTTGCTCTACTTTGAGCACCCAGTAACTGACAGCTTGCGAGGAGGGATTTTATTTTTCGGTAATTATTATGCTGCATCATAGGCAATTGTTTTATATGCAACTTCCCTTTACAGGAATAGAAAAAGATTTCTTACAACCCTGGACTGTGCTCTCTGACAGGCAGTGGAGTTACTTTGGAAATAAAGGTGGTATAACTGAGAAAAGGTTGTGTCTTTAGGAGGTTTTTTTCCCCCAGGTTTTCCAAAGTACCCCACAAATCATCACAAAGGGTTAATTTTACACCCAGTTCTCTAGGACTCAAAGAGGACATCATCTTTCCATGTGTGTTTTCTAGTAAGCATGTGTTTTGTAGCAGAAATTCAATTCTTGAGAACAGGATCTCTCTCCTGGTATGGCTGTCTGTATTGCCTTGTCATGCATTAAGTGGCAGGCTGTTTCCTTAGCTTTTCAAAAATTTTACAGGGATGATTAGGCAAATGTTTCCATAACAAACATTTATAGAATTTCCTACAGATGCTGTAGCACTGACATAACAGACAGAAAATCTAGGTCTGCCATGTTTCCAAATGACATAGGAAAACTTAGATAGCAAAAGGTCTGGGGAACAGGGGATTGGGATGGGAGTGTTTTGGGTTTTTTTAAAAAAAAAAATTGTACTTTTTCAGTCCTGAAAAATTCCTCCCACTAGGTCGAGATGATGCCAAATATTAAAAAAATTGACTGAATTACACAGGAAAACTGGTACAATTCTTTATAATAATCAAAGGAATGTAGTTATGGCATAAGGCAATGTAGCAGTGTTGTGAAAGGCTCACTCTGCAATTCTGTCATTGCTTAGAGCAATCACAGTGTTACGTGCTCTCCGTTAACCCAAGTGTATTTGGAATTACTCTGACAACAGTTCCTTCTAAAGTGCACTTCAACTTGCATACAACTTTGAAAAAAATCCTGGTTTAATCCTCACATCCATACTACTATAAAAGCTGACTTGTACACAATGACAAGGACAGTCTGAAAGCACAATATTAAGAAGTGCCATAGCAGTGTTTTGCATTCTACACCCAAAGACCTCAAAACGCTCACAAACATTGCAGACTTAGGGTTTTCCATCTCAATACAGGAGATGCTCTGCCCTTTTCTACTGCTTTTGCTTCTTAAGTATAGAGAATTACTCGAGAGCAGCACATGTGGGGCAGACCTAGGTACAAAGGATCATACATTCTACCTCTCAGCTCCGGCCTGTGTGTCTCTCTTCTCCTTAGATCAGGGATTCAGTCTGTGAGACAGAATGTTGGAAAGATAATACCAAAATCTCATTCACAGTCACTTAAAAGTTCAGAAATACTTATGATTTGAGAGAGTAACTACATACGTGGCGGCTACTTCCATCTCAGAAACACACGAAGATGGTTGGTTTTACACCCATTAAATTTACCCTGTGAATCATCACACAAGCCCTTACTACTCCGAGCAAAACTCACGATAAACACGACCAGAGCAGGATCTTCACTCCTGGTTTTGGCCAAAGATGTGACTATTTATAGCGTTTGTAACAAGCCATGCACCCGCCGCAGAGGAACACGAAAACTAACCCAGACGGAAGACAAGCTCAAACAACTTTATTTCACAAACAGCCAAAACCACACACCAGAAACCAAAGGGAAACAGGGGTGAAATGAAACCAATCAACACTCCAATAACATTTAACACGGACCAGGTTCGCGGCGTCAGTCAGGGTGTTGGTACCACACATCAATACACAGGAGATGGATGATCCACACACGCCCACTCACAAGGGGAAACTCTCCCTCTCGTGGCTACCCAGAAGGTCCAACCGCTCGCCCGGGGGGGGCGTGGGGGCGAGGGCTCACTCAGGGGTGTAGCCAGAAGAAAGCACTCACCAAAATGAGGTGAGGGCGCTCGATCCCGGTAAATTTCCTCAGGCAGCGTCGCAGCCGAGGCGAGAGGCTTCCAGCACATCCCCGCCGCCCTGAGACCACGCCAAGGGAGACTCCGGCACCGCCCCCTTTACCCCGCGTCCGGTCTGAGCTGTGGCCGCTATTGGTCAGAGCCAGAAGCTTCGCCGAGTCCAGGCGCCTCATTGGCTGCGGACCCTGTCTGTTGACCATAATAGGTCATGAACAACGGCAACAGATGAACACCATCCGGGGGTTGCTGGGCCATCTAAGGTAGGGGGAGGCTTTGGGGGGGAAGCCCCATCGCATGGGTCGGGTTTAGGGGCGTGGCAGCGACTCAGGCGGGGTTCAGGGGGAGCACCAGTTTCAGGAACAGGTTTTAAGGGAGCAAACTTCACAGTGGACGCAGATTTCATCATGATGCTCTTAATACAGCTTAGAATAATACAAACTACAGCAATCACTGTTACAATCCTTATCAACGACTGGAGGAGGCCACTCAGCCACCCCGGCAAGGAAAACCCAAACACATTAAAGACTTCCCAACCAATCAGTCCCTAGTGCAGCGGCCATTTCTCATTTCTTTCGCCATTTTCTCCAGCTTACTCATCTGTTCTTGTAGAGGCATCGAGATGTTTGGGATGTGGACATGACAGTCATCTACCGATAGACTGAGCTTCCCGCATACGCCTTCCTCCTTCGATAGAGTTAAGCCTAACACAGCTCAGTTTTGTGTACTCATCTTGCTGTTTTCTTGTTTTAAGGAGCCAACGCTCCCATGCATGGAGTTCATCAGCACCTCTAGCTGCAGGCTTAGGCCTAGGATGGAGTCTGTTTTGTACCGGAGCCATCCCCATTCCAAAGTGACTCCCACCATCATCCTTGCCACTACATTGCCATCCCGGTCCAAGTCGTCCACATTAGTCACTGTCACCACCAACGCCAAAGTGACTCCCACCATCATCCTTGCCACTACGTTGCCATCCCGGTCCAAGTCCAAGTCCAACAGAAGCAACAGAATGGTCCATCCCTCCATGGCCCTGTAAGAGATCACAAAAAAATGGGTCCCTTAACCCTGGCAACCACAGCACCCGTGTGCTACCACCGAGACAAAAAGCATTGCCTTACAGAAAAGCACTACCAGCGCCAAATCAGCCTTCCAGAACAACTCGTTTCCCAGTTTCCAAGCACTTATTCCTCATCATCGGTGATTATCAATATTATTTATTGCTTTTCTCTGTTACAGATTTGTGTCTTTTTTTTTTTTTTTTTCTTCACAGAAGCAGAAAAGGATCAGAAAAGAAAGGGTGGTGGTTTCCATTTTTTTTTTTTTTTTTTCTTCACAGAAGCAGAAAGGGATCAGAAAAGAAAGGGTGGTGGTTTCCATTTGGCAAGGCAAGTATTCCAATCTTGTATGTAATTTTCAGATATGAATTAACAAGGTTATCTGTACTAGGAAGCCTAATAAGTGAGGTTTGTATTTTGAAACTTTTGTTCTATAATCTCATGTCTACTAAAGTCAGCAGTACTATACCAATATAAATCAGCTGCAGTGCTGGATGTTCATCATCTGCTGTTTTTCTATTACACTGTTTTTACCTTAGCTGTTTGTTTTGGTTTTTTTTAGAATTCTGCTTTTGTTATCTGAGATGTCTCTAAATATTTGGCATTCAGGTTCATAGTATTATGTAGTTCTGGATGTCAGAATTTGGCAAACAAGACAGAACTTTGGTATTTTTTCCCCCACCTAGAATAAAACAGATCAAAAGTCATCAAATTCACTGTATTTCCTTACCTTCTTCAAGACTTTTGAGTAAGTTATTTTGGTAAGTACCTGAAATTCAGCAAACATTCACAAAACCCTACAGATAAAAGATTCTATTCGACCAAACAGCCATAAAACAGTGATGATTTCCTCATCAGGGATTTGCCTTGTGATCTGGGCGAGACAGAAGCTCTGGGGCAGAGTGTATCCTTGCAGGAAAATCAACACAATCAGAAACATCATTCCAGACTTTGCCTTGGTTCCTACAGTCCTACTGCTGACTGCAACCAAAAGGGGAAGAATAAAAAGAGACAATCCTGCCATTTAAGTGTCTTGGCAGATTCAGCATCCAAATACTTTGCGAACGCCTCTTTGATGATAAAACAGAGGCAAGGCAGAGAACGTGACTGTCCACTGGGTAGCTCCCCTTTATCTGTCCTGCTCCACTCATACCTCTTACCTCTGTGGTGGCTGTCTGTAAATCAAATGGCATGCTAAAACTTCCCTATACATGTAAATTGATTAACATAGTTTAGACTATTGTAGGAGAACAGTAGCACGCTAACACTGTCTTTTACTGCCCATAAGAAATTTAAGGATGAACAATCTCAGTTTCAACTGAAAGATTCTATGCTTTATGAATGGGTGCCTAATAAAACAACAAAAAACAACTACACTGCTTTCAGCTAGCGCCATTCAATCAGTACCACCTACTCACTCCTGATTTCTATTTTCTATTATTCCACTGAGATCACTGGCTTTTCATTTAAAAAAATCAGTTTGAGTCTGACCACTTCTACAAGCACCAGAACAGATTAAGATACCACATCTCCCACACGTATTACGTGCCCAGATAACTATTCATGCTCATCTCTAAGTAACAGAGAACTCCAGCATTTAGGTACCACCAAACTAGAACATCCTAATTTATTTATGCCTATAAAATGAAAAATTACCGAACAGATTTAATATACTGGTTCCTGGGCCTTAACCAATAATTATATTATCTATGTTCTAATTCAATGGCATTGTACAAAACCTTATTCTGCAGGTGCAATGCACCAGTACTTCTTAGCTAAAGGTTTCACTCTAACTCTTAAAAAAAATCTCTTCCAATCCTGTGTACCTTAAAGGGATAAAGAGGCAGTTACTATGTCTGTGCTTCCTATTACCTTTCTGGATTATACTCACATTGTGGCTGGGTACATAAATGCTGTCAGTTACTTCAAAAATTGTGGACTGAATCATTGTTTAATACATCATCCTGCTGGAATGTAAGATTCTCAAATCAACAACCATCTTGTTATATGGAAATCCATCTTCTAGATACTACTACAGGACTCTGTATTCAATAAATTCTGCAGAACTAAAGAAAATTGAGGAAGAGTTAATCTCTCCTTTACAGATTTCACTAACACAATGAAAGCTCATTGATAAAACAATATTTTATCCTGAAATGACAGCATCAAGTGCAAAGACTACAGGGAAGATACACGGACATTCACAGAAAAAATAGCTTCATAGAAAAGATGCTGTCATTTCCTTGCTTGTAAGCTTTTTCCCTCTGGCTCTGGGATTCTTCTGGTCCTAAGTTGTTCTTGGTCAAAAGAGGATTGCTTCTGATAGCGTATGTTAGCAACACGCAGAAGACCTCCGATGCAGTATCAAGGGAATCTCTCTCAAGAGACATGTAAATCAAGACTTTATCCTTAAAGTGTCCAGGTAGCAGATAAACTGCTCGATGGCATCACATTCTCAGTAGCCTACAGTTGCCAAGGGGACGAAAGCAGCAAAAACTTTACTGAAATACTGTGGAAATCACCGAATGAAAATTTTTGCCAGAGAAAAAAGATGGCCTACTCCTTGTAAGCCATTTCTGTATAGATTTGGATTTTCATTGGCTTAATTTCCTGAATTGACTGCCACCTGACTCCTATTCTGGAAATCTTGATCAAGATAAGTTATTCATTTTCCCTTCTTCCATGACATACATTAACCAATTGTATCTCCTCCGACCTGATGGCTTGAAGTGCAATCTAGAGTTGCTGCTGTGTCCTACCCACATGGCAGGAATACAGGTATTTGCACAAACTCCTCCTATTTTCCAAACTAACTCATTTGAGATTTCCATCACTGATTGCAGAGCCACAGATGGAATCATCCCCCAGCCAGCCCCCACATCGAGCCATTGTAAATCCAGATATAGGCTAACAGACTACTTTTGAAACTAGGTGATTGCTGATCAAATGAGGTCTCTTATTTAAGTATGTTCAGACTCCTAGCCACAATTTATAATGCAAGGCAAACAGTGTCATCTGTTCCTTATGTCCCTGCTGGGACCTACAACTAGGGGGAGACTGGCTACCAAACACATTTCTATTATGAAAGAAAAATAACTATTTCATTATTCATTATTCGCCAATGGTATCCTGGGGTGTATTACGAGGAGTGTGGCCAGCAGGTCGAGGGAGGTTCTCCTCCCCCTCTACTCTGCCCTGGTGAGACCCCACCTGGAGTACTGTGTCCAGTTCTGGGCTCCCCAGTTCAAGAAAGACGAGGAACTCCTAGAAAGAGTCCAGAGGAGAGCTACTAGGATGATAAAGGGACTGGAGCATCTCCCCTACGAGGAAAGGCTGAGTGAGTTGGGCTTGTTCAGCCTGAAGAAGAGAAGACTGAGAGGGGATCTCATCAACGCATACAAATATCTTAAGGGCGGAAGTCAAGAGGACGGAAGCAGTCTGTTTGCAGTGGTGTCCAGCGACAGGACTAGGGCTTCTTCATTCTGAGGGTGGCAGAGCACTGGAACAGGCTGCCTGGGGAGGTTGTGGAGTCTCCTTCTCTGGAGAGATTCAAAGCCCGCCTGGATGAAGTCCTGTGTAGCATGCTCTAGGTGAACCTGCTTTAGCAGGGGGGTTGGACTAGATGATCTCCTGAGGTCCCTTCCAACCCTTACGATTCTGTGATTCTGTGATTAAACCACTAAGAAAACCTTAAATCAAAATCTTGTAAAAAACCTGAACAATGTTACCTGCTGGCCTTTTCAAAGACTGAAGAATCAAATGAGATCCAAGCAACTGGAATTCTAAACATATTAGAACTGGTCACCTTGATAGCTAGGGGGTAAATTGTATATATCTGTAATAAAATAAGAACATTCCTTCACAGAACTTTGGCTTGAAAGAGTAAAAATCAACATCTGGAAGAAGCCAGGAAAACATTAAACATAACCTTCTGGGTTCACCTTCATGTGACACATGTACACAAGAAAACAAAGAGGACTGCTTCTTTCTTACTACCTTTATTTTTTTTCCACTCCTGAACCCCATAGTGATGAGGAAAATACTTATAAAAAATGCAGAAAGACTTCAATTCAAGGTCATCTTCATCATAATTTTCTGCTAGAATTCCTCTTTCTTCTTCTGTTGCAAATGTATACAATTATCACTAAAAATTACAAAGAAAATGCTATCCTAGATGTGACTGATTTCTCTAAACAGTATTTTAAAATAGCAGACAGATGAACCAAATTGCAATGCCATAAAGTACACAAATACAGTCAGTTACCGATTTACTTTAAGATTAAACATAGATTATTGCATCTCCTACAGAGTATTTCTGTTAATGAACTGGTACAAGCTTTGCTGGAATTGAAGAAATATCCCGTATCTGGTATGGATTAGCTTGAGTAACTTCCAGTACCATGCCATAATTCCTTGCCTTTCTGTTTGCTTACCAGAACAATCTTTGTGCTAAAAAACACAAAGCCAATTTCAACCCTACTGAAGAAAACAAACAAGATAGAAGAAAAAGAAATTCAAAGTTCTAGGAATCGAAGTGGAAAATGATAAAAAAAACAACCCCAAAGCACCCTTATAGGTATCTGCTTCTGGTTTAGCAATTTTTATCCATCAAAAAATGAGCTTCCCTGCCTCAGTTTTTTCATCTGAAGATGAAAAAGCATTTCTGAGTTAAAGACAGGGATGTTGCATGAATTTTAGATAGGTAGGTCAGCTCCTCAGCAGATGTAAACTGCTGTAGTTCCACTGAATATCGTATACTAGTAACTTACTATATGTAAGAGCCAAATCCTCACTCCAAATACAGATTTCATACAATGCCATTAACTTCAGTAAAATTTTATCAGTTTAATCAGTTGAGGAAGCATGTGCATGCTGAAACCATAATTCCTTATGCCTACTTCAATATTTGATCAATACAGAATATACGGATATATTTTTTTTTAAATTTATCACAATAAGTGTCTGTTCAAAGCATGCACACTGAAATTACCAACTCTCTTAAAAATCTTTGAAAAGTCATCCGTGTGGAGTGTTTGTGGGATAGAATGGGAACAGAGCTACATTCAAGTACACTGAAGAGCACTCCACATTGGGAGTACAATTTAGGTTGGTAAAAACAGTAAAAGTTAGAAACAGTAACAGTCAAACACCATTTGTAACAGTGTAGCAGTTAGAGACTCAAGAATGACGATCCCATTTTAAGTGGCATAATCATATATAGAAATACAGAATTCCAAGTGGGGAACTAAGTAGACAACCTCAACAAAAACCAAACCCAGTGAGATGAAACGTCATTTAAGTTGTCTCTCAAAATATGCCTGCTCCTGGAGGACTGCGTATTTAAGATTCCCCCTATGTCTCTACAAATATAATTACTGACATGACAGATTACTTAGAAAGCAGATGTTTTACATTTTATATTTCAAAAAATATATCTGGGAGGAATTTAACAGATTTCATTGACATCAGGATTTGGCCCAGTACATTTTAATAAACTGTAAACCTGCAGTACAGTTCACACAACAATAGCAATCTGGAGAATTTATATAAAATACACTAGACCATGTAATAAACTCTCTTCTAAAGGTATAAAAATGCAGATAATATGACCTATGATGTTTGGATCACCACAGCCCATGAGTGTTTTACAACATTAGACTAAATGATTCTCTCATTAGTTGTGGTCTATTATTTTGCCACCACTGGGGTGTGTACATGAAAGGAGGCTTTGGCTTCAATTGCACATTCTGTAATCCTGTAAAGTCACTCTGAAAGAAGGTGGTCATTCATTTTTTTAAAGATCACAGATTAATTGTTGTATACCAGCTCCAACTTTGCATTCAATTCTGACAAAATAAAAAAAGGAGGAGGAATAAACACAATACTTAGTTGTGTATTAAAAATTGTATATTGATGCTAGAAGACACTGTTTGCATTACGATGCTCTAAAGGACATTTTAAAATGTGATGTAGCTGTGTCTCCTACGTCTCTTCACTAGCAATATTCAGTTTGAGTTTCCTTCTGTTTTGTACTGAGTCTCAAAGTACACTGTGTGATAATGATCCATTTTGCACATCTACCACGCTAAGGAGAGACTTGCTACTTGCAAGTATTGTCAATCTCAAGAAAGATGATAGTCAGCAGAAGATTCAGAAATTTGAATTTAAACATTTGTCTTGGTATAGGACTAACAGCCAGCAATTGCTTCCCACCAGGGACTCTCTTGGGACATGAAGCAAAGCATCTAAGCTTTACATGAAAACAAAATCCAAATCTTGTCACTAAAATTGTCTGCATGTTAATAATTTTCAAAAAAGGGTTTTTACAGAGTGCCATATAGTAAATTAGTACATGAAAGGCCAAGCCACTAAATATTCTGGTCTTGAAGAACTTATTGTTATTCCCCCTGCACCCTCAAACTGTTCGAACTTAACACACAGCAGCAGCAGGAAACCCACATGGAAATACTGCAAAATATCAAACCGTCTCATTTGTTACATTTTAAAATCTTGGCCCTTATATACAGTCTCCCTAATCCTAACACATGATCCAACAAATGTCACTGGGGAAAGAATTACCAGGAATTTGTTTTCTTTGTTTTACTGAGCCAGTGTCTGCACGGTAGCAGGGAATGGGATAGTGATCTAGCTGGGTTAAATAACATATTGGAAAATCAGACCTCTAAACAGATAGCCTGAGAAAAAGAGAATCCTGCTTTTCTAAGAGATACCATTTGTGCAGTTCTCGCTGTCCCAAGAGACACGGTGTTAGGGCATGTAGTTGTTCAAAAGGCGCTAAACCTAGCAAAGGCCTGCTATTAAAACTTGATTAGTGAACTGACAACACAAGAATTATTCTTCCCAGTGAAAGCTGCCATTACATCAATAGGAAATGTAGCTCATTATTCTGAAGTCTAAAAATAATTCAGAAATGGCCAGTTAACAAGGTCCACTGGTACAAAGACTTCATGCTCCAGGCTTTCTGCTCACTTAAAAGCGTATTTCAGAGGGCAAATGATGAGATAAAAATCTGGAAAGTCCAGAGGAGGATGAAGCCTTTTTGATTACAGGATTTGATGTATCTTTTGGCCAGTACAGAGCAGTTGATCACGTATTTGATAAAAGGACACAAAGACCTTAGTTCTGACTAATAATAAAGAAGTTGGCAGCTGTATATTTACTTGGGGACACAGCAGCAATACACCTATGATACTTATGGAACTCATACACTGACAATACTTGCAGATAAATCACTTTTTTCATAGCAAGGGTTTTTTTTCTTATTAGAAAAGGCATGCAATAATACTCAGAATCAATGAAGATCTCATGAAAATGAAGTGTAAAATAACAGTTTGCAGTTGCACTGCAGGGGACTCCAAGTCCTAAGGAGTCTAACGGATTTCCAAGTCAATTATTTTCTTGGCTATCAAAACTGAAAACCCATTAAAAACCTTACAAGGGTGACTGGGATGCAAAGACTGAATCCAACTTCCACTGCATTCAATGGGAAAAATTCCGTTGACTTCAGTGTGCCTTAGGTAAGAGCCCTGGCTGCAGGGTTTGATCCTTTTTACTTGCTGGTGACTTTGAAAGAATCTTTGTTCTTGGTTTTGTTTTTTTCTGGAAAAATTCAAGAGTTTGAAGGCAGGTGGGAGACTGTCCCAAGAATGGGGGCACAGCCATTTGATGGACCATAAACACATACTGGCCTGAAAGAGATGAGCAAAAGCTGGGAATTAAGCATTTTAAATGGGGAAAGAATAAAGCAAAACCTCCCTGAAACAAAATAGTTTCAGTACACAGACAGGGAGGAGTGACAGGAAAAAAGTTTACGATCATAACTACTACTAAAATGAAGTATGAAAAAAAATTATACAATTCAAATGCCCAAAGCGGTTAGATCTGCTAAATCGCAAATAGAAGACAACTGTAATCACCGAGTAGACAGCACAACAATTTGTGCTACCACTTAGAACTATCATTTATTAGCATATACAATGATCTCCCAAGGCAATATACAGTTAAAATAGCAAAGACATTTAAACAGAGATTTATGATAATACAGGATTTTAATAATAGCTGATATATCTGTAGGATACTTTCTATCAGAAGCTCTCAGATAATTAAATAAACAATGGGCCAAGTCCCACAAGCATGTATAAATGTACTCTCCTTTATGCGTATGAACGGTGTTAATAGCTCCTACGGGACTATTCATATATGTAAAATTGGATGAGTACCAATACACAACTCCCATGAAAAGCTGCCATGACTGCAAGACACAAACAGGCCACCAATCCACTGCAGGATTTGTAATAATAAGAAAAGTAGCAAATAAAGCAAGTTCAACTGAGGACTCTTCTATGAAAACAGCCCTAGAATATGTAGCGTCCATGCATACCAGATGTACGAGTTCAAAATCTTCTAGAAAATAATGACAGCCTTCAAAACACTGACAAACAGACGAGAAGACCATCATTGTTCTGCCTTAGCAGATGGAAGGCTAAACTCAAATAATAGAAAGGCATGGGGGTTGTGTAGTGTAACGAGCCGTAGCTGGAAAGTCTGAAAATCAAAGTAGATATTACACAGGTAAAATAATTTTAAAGGAGTACTGCTTTCCTCCACAGAATGAGATTGAAAAAACAAGAAATAGATCCAACATCTCTGATAGAAATACTTTTAAGATACTACATAAATTGCATTGACACTGGAAAAAAAACCAAACCCTTAACTGATCATTGATCAATCTGTGACCCCAAAGCCTCTTCAGGTGCAAATCTTTAATGAGACTTCAGGCTGCAGCCTCTGGTGCTAGTTCTGAATTATGAACAGAGAAGGCATTTCTTGTAGGAACCTATGGATCTGTAGGATGCCAAGTAAAACAACCTAACATCTCCTGAAACTCAACATCTCCTGCCTGCATTACGTGTTTCTTTGCTTTACTCTGTGCATGTGAAAAGGATCAAAATATAGGGTATCTACTAAGCATCTTACGGAAAATACCTGCTAGCTGCTCCATTTCTCTTGCATTACGTTATCCAGGTGATAGCCTTTTTAAATCTGTGTACACCATGTACAGTATAGATCTTGAACTATCATATATTCTGTATATGCCGGAGAGAAAAAACAGAAATGCAAATTGTTGTTCCTCCAGTATTTTCTAAGGATAACACAGTAATTTAACTTCTTTATTGTAACTGTTTCTAATTACAGGGTTGCTGCTTTTTTTGTTTGCTTGTAGTTTTTTTTAAAGAGTGTAAAAAGCTCCTATAACTGGTAAGCAGCCAAGCAAAAAGAAATTAGGATCCCTCAGATTAGACAGAAATGTTTTAAACCCTTAAAGTAGTGAAACTGAATGGAATTCACAAATGAATTACTATAGCTCTTTGAGTAATCAATTCCAATCACTATTAATAATATAACTTTCCCTTCAAAGAATTACTTTCACCTTATAAAGTCAAAGCTTGTAACCTCCTTAATCTTTAATAGACCCTGCAACAATTACTATAAGGCATAGAGGATCTACAAATTGGAAGCCCCGCGCGATTATCTTTTTCTAACAGACTCTTTTGACGATCATAAATAACAGTAAAATTACCATAAAAATTAATAGTACTAGAGTTAAAGAAAATCATTATGTAAAGGTTTATGAATTTTGCAGCCATTAATAGACATAAGTTAATGAGCCATAGGCTTTCCAGAATATGATATCAGATATTTTTCCACCAATGAAACTTTCAGAGTTCCAAATCCTTCAGAGGTCACCAACTTCAAAAATAGAATAGAAAGTTACTGTTTAATACTAATGTGAGTAAAAATGAAACAGAAGTATTAGAGCAAGTATGGCAATTTGAACAGTCTAATAAAACAAGATAAGGAAATCTACCTTGTCAACAGCTTGGAATGAAGAAAGACAAAACTAGAAGTTAAAGATGAATAAGATGCATTTTGAACACACTCTGCATATTTTAAATTCACATGTACACAGATTCATAGCTTTAAGCTAGAAGAGAAAGTTAGGATCAGGGCTTATAGACACAAAGTCATGGAGAAATTTATCACATCCTTTGGAAATATATTCCAAAAAAGCTTATTGAAAGAATGTGCATTTTGACAGCAGCAAGTAAAGCTGATCTTCCATTCCATTACTCTTCTGCTGTATGCATGGAAAGCTTCAAGCTCACAGTAACAAAGTGTCCTTGTTTTGGCTGGGATAGAATTTATTTTCTTCCCAGTAGCGCTGTGTTTTGGATCTAGTAGGAGAAGAATGTTGATCACACCCTGGTGGTTCAGGTGTTGCTGAGCAGGGCTTACAGCAGGCAAGGCCGCCGCGGCTCCCCCTGCTCTGCCAGGGGCACAAGGAGCTGCGAGGGGGCACAGCCAGGACAGCCGACCCCAACTGCCCACGGGGCTATTCCAGACCATATGGTGTCATGGCCAGTATAGAAACTGGGGGGAGTTGGCCAGGGGACAGCGATTGCTGCTCGGGGACTGGCTGGGCATCAGTCGGTGGGTGGTGAGCCATTGCATTGCGCATCACTTGCTCTGTATATTATTAATAGCAGTATTATCACCAATACTATTTTACTTGATTTTATTTCCGTTATTAAACTGTTCTTATCTCAACCCACAGGTTTTTGCACTTTTCTGATTCTCTCCCCCATCCCACCAAGGAGGGGGCAAGTGAGTGAGGAACTGTGTGGCACTTAGTTGATAGCTAGGGTAAAACCATGACAAAAAAATATCAAGGAAGCTTGACTCCTACAGTAACAAGGGTCTTTGGTTTTGTCAGTCGTATTTTTAAAGAAACTGCAAATATCTAAGTTTCTAAAATGACTAATAGAACTTGCTACAGCACAAGAAACATCCACGTCATCCATTTTAAGGAAATAAAAGGGTTTATTTAACATTTCCCCTTGGACAGTAACTGCCAAGTTCTTGACTTAAACAAGTAGGTACAACCTCAGTAGCATAAATTCAATGACATTATTTGACATGATCTGGACCCAGTGGATAGCATGTTGCACTGCTGCTCCTATTCCTCTGTAGCCTTAAGAACAAGCATTTATTCACACTTTCGCATGCTATTACGACATATTTATTTTCAAAGTAAATTTCAATGAAAGCTTCCTTCTATATGTGACTTTGTTTTTTGGTGTCGTAAGAGCAGAAGACTGAAGGCTCCCACAATCTTGTTTACAATAATGTACTAGATAAATAAAATGGTTTTAGAGAATAACAGAAACAACAGAATCCTAATTAAAAGTAGCACCCAAAATTGTCAGATACATGACATATTAGACACTTAATCAAGACACTAAAGATAAATGTTTTGAAAGAAGAAGTTCTAGGAGGCTTTGACTGGCTTTCTTTACTAATCCTACAAGTAATTTAAGAGTTGACATAATTTTCACGGTCAATATGTTCAGTCCTGAAATTATACTATAAACCAGCTTCTACAGCTTTTCAGCTGATGAATATGGTAATACAGATGGGGGGGGGAGGGAAGAAGATCTTTACCTTGGAATGTCTTAGAATTCTTTATGAGGTGCTGATCCTTTCGTAGTTCGTATTCCTTAGACGATGCTTGCTTACATGTTGAGGAGAGCTTGTTGTTATTAGCTTGTAAGACAGCTCAAGACACTTCTTCCTGTAAAATGTTTTGTACTGTTGACTTTGAAGTGAAATACTCGGCCACTTTCAAAACAATATAGTAACAAGCTTCAGATCCTTTAGGCTGGATTTTCAAAAGCATTTCAGTATCCTGAAGCCATGTTGCCTACTTTGTCAAAATATGCCAAATATTACCAATTGATGTAACAATTTTAAAAGGTGTAAACATATTTGTGAGATTAAACAATTACAGTTTGAAAATTATGACAAAGTGTCCAGCAAGTAATACCAGAGTCACAGTCACAACCACATTACGCTGTAGACTACAAAGCCACATACATTGAGATAGTATGCAGATTATTCCCTTTTTAAAGCCTACACGTTGATACTTAAGTGCATGAAACTCCTTGTACATAAGAAAGCTTAAAACATTGGGAAAAGCTTGTATTTAAATAGCTGCCCTTGTATTTTGTCAAAATAAACACTTCTCACTACAGATGAGCAATGAAAATGAAAAAGGTTCTTTCTTCTTCTACCATTTATTCATTTCTTTCCTACTAGAAAGTTATGACGACATAGATAAAGCACACACCAACATGATTATTAGGAAGGTATTTAACTGTGTGTTTATGTCCCATCAAAACCAGACTGATATAGTGACACTACGTTGTACTTTGCGGGAAGCTGGATTTAAAGGAGATAATGTGCTTAACTTTTTATTTTACCAGCATTTCAACATCATCATTGAAAAACTCTCAGCAATTAAAAGATTTTGATCCTAGAGAAGAAAGCCTCAAGACTCTTGTGTAACACATGATATGAGATAGTACAGGAATGGTATTTAAAAAAAAATATAAACCAATTTGAGATGCACTACTGAATGCAGGTGATGAGTAAGAATCATATACAAGTAAACATGAAATGATTTATACAACCTAGTTACCATTTTACACTTAGAATTACAATTACAAAAAATCAAGATACTGCACCTTAAACATATATATTCAAGTTTTACATGTACTTTTTAATGGTAAAACACTAAAGACAAAAAGATAAAAATGGCTTCACTTTAAAGGGAAAGGAAAAGAAAAAAAAAAAAAAGATATGTCCCAGGAGTCAAGTTAAAGATTCAGAAGTCAGGACTGGGAGGGAAAAGGAAGATAAATAATTTAGCACTAAGCATAACTAAAGCCTGTCAGTCTGCCAACTTTAAGAGAAATAAAAAGGTTTACAAGGATCCTGAGACTTTTTACAGAACCTCTAGGGTTTTGAAAAAAGAAATCCGGAACAAGAAAAGAGTTCTGAAGTATTCCGCACTAATAGATTTTAAAGACACTGATTAGACTGTGAGAATAACGGCATGGGAAGATTCCTTTAGTCCAAAATTAGACTGTTCTCTGGTGTTATGTTTGCCCTCCTGTATCATCACCAACTGCATCATCAGGAGGGCTGTCTCTTCTCAGACGCATCACCTTGTCAGAAGCCAGGGATGTGCTTATGGGAGGCCAAAACACATCAGTATATGGCTGAGCCTGTGTTTGGCATTAAATGTACAGACACTGCACAACAGAGGCACAGTTGTTCTTTTAAGATGAACCACACATTCATGCTTAAATACCAATTCTGATTGCCTTTGAGTTGAGTAATTTCTGTGGTTTGGAGTGTCAATATTCATGGCTTAACATAAGACAACTAAGCAAATAAAAATCTTAGTAAGCCTTGGCCACTCAACTCTTTATGGGAAGAGGGTGGTGCAGGGCAGAAGAAAGGGGAAGATTCACATTATTTTCTTCTACTTTAATTTTTTTCCTCTTACTTTTTTTTTTCCTTTGCAATAAGAATATGTAGTGACGTCCTTTGAATTGCAGTTTACTCCTGGTTTTGTGCAAAACCTGCACCTATGTAAAAAATTTTAATTCCATATCATCATCGCTTTTTACTTCAAACTAAGATGTAACTTTGTACTTCATTGCTCAGACAATGTTAACTGTAGGAGAATCACAGAAAGGAACCAAGTTCATTTAAGACATAAAGCAATTTTGAATTGCATTGATTACAGTGATCAGTCTATCACTTTAATGTCATCTCAGCTGACATTTATTAAAAAGACATACATGTGACAACCCATTGATCCTTAACACTGTAGCTGAGATAAAAAGTCTATTTGCAAAGGAAAATTACTTCTTTAATTAGAAATGGAGTATCATTTTCTCTTTTCTTTGTTAGAACTTCAGCAGCCACAGATCAAATATATCATGGGAGGGGTTGTAGAATCTGCCATCTAGTTTGATTTAAAAGTCTTCATAGTTAATCATTGAAGGTTGTATAAATGAGCACTTGAGATGGGAAAGAAAACAGGTATATTCCGCCCTATGAAGGCACGCCAACTCCCTATTGCTTAGGAAAGGTCTCAGAGGGGAATGTTTTACTTTTTGGTGGACTCTGCCATAAGACCAAAGTTCAGGGGACAGGGTCACTACTGCTTCAAGTCCCTCTCTACACATGGAGTCAAGCAGCAAACAAAAATTGTTCCACAGACTTTTGGTAAGATTTTCAATGAGTTAACTATGACTAGGCACACACCTCTCCTAACGACAAACTATTTAATAAAAGTATTCACCGAAAAAGAATCCAGCATGTATTTGCCAAAGAATATACCGTAGAAGTGCTGAATCTTGCCAGTCATTTAAATCTATATGGAAAAAATGAATCTCAGTCTACCAGAAGATATTCCACAAGCAGATAAAATCATGAATGTGTCTGATACACTGCGAACAACATGCTGTTCTATAAAGTCCAGGAGGATTCCTTGTTGGTGAACAGAATTTTGAAGCCAAGTAATTTAATCTGTGGACCTATAAAATCCTATTTTTAACATTGTTTTCTCTTTGTACAACTCCAAAATCACATATTTGGGAAACTTTATGCTTCCTACAGCGTCTCTTAGTTCTAGGGATAGCCAGTCTGCTTCTGTTAGAGGTGAATCTCTCTATCAATTAAATTGCCTTTTTATTAACTGTATTAATGATTTCCTGTCAATCTCAGAAATGCAGGGGCATCTCCACACTCTACAGGTGTGCATTCTACCACTTCTTCTACTGCTCTCACAGTAGAAATGAAGACAATGGTAAGTTTGCATGACTCGCTACAAACTGCTATTCCAGTTTCAACTTTGCCTGCCATCTTAGTGCTAGACTACTAGTTGTAGTTTATACTCTACTTGAAAAGCGTAATTCAACAGATATGGGTTCATTTTCTCTAAGTTTTCAGGATGAAAATCACAAACTAATACTAAGGTGGACTACATGAGTAAATCTACACACTTATGGAATCAGACCTTTTATATCAAGTGGAATTAACTCTGGATAATTAACTCCTGCTCCATTTTGCCCATCAATTTAAATCAGAAAAATTCAATACACTGCTGATTTCTTAGCTGAATACAGAGTCTATATGATAAAAAAAAAATGTCAAGACTGAATGATTATTTTCAAAGGTCTTCAAGACCTTGAATTATTTAGATTCTGTTGTGCAGTATGTAACCGTTAGGCTTTACTTAAATTGCTGCCTACAAATAAACTACCAGTAACGCATCATCTAGTCATAGAAATAACTTAATTGGACTGCTATTAGATATTTAATTGCTTTCACAATGTTTGCACAGTATTTGTCTATAAAGCTTAGATAATATTTGCCTTAACTCATTTGAATAAGCTATCAATTCCCTTGCAACAGTAGACAAAAATCTGCATTCCTGTTTTAACTTTCCCCAGGGTACAAATTAGAACTTTCAGATGGCAGATCCTTGTTTTGCTATAACTCTACAGCTATGCAAGTTCTCACAGATGATGGCTACTGAAACACTTAAGTCTGTATCTCCAGCCATTAATGGAGGCTACAGGAGCTGTGCAAAAATTCCCTGTGCAACCTCTGAAAATTTAGCTCTCAAACATCTTGAAATGCAGAATTGATTGACTGTCATCATTGTTCACAGCAAATAATTTTCATCTTTAACTAGACTCAACTGGTGAAATACTCAGCTGTTACCAATCAGCAAAAATAATTTCAATATGACTACAGCTATTGTACACAAGATAAAAATTTGGCCCAAAGTTTGTAGCTCCCTTTGAAATAGCTCTGTATGAACACATACAAGTGTAAATTAATAATTGATCTGCTGTAGGTTAAAGAAAGGAACCAGCACATGTAGAATTTGGGGTTTAATCTCTAAAACTGGGCAGGAAGATCTGAACCGGAATACCAGAATCACAATTATTCAGCTGAAACAGAGAATCTGGTCTTCCAAGGTTAGGTTGAGATTAAGGAGAATTCCCAGTCTTAGTATGTGTTACCGCTTAAGCAGGATTTTGATATAGAGCTATAGATTTACAAACATATATAGAGCGCCTAAATTAGCAAATTCTATGGAAAGATATAATTTTATGCCTAGAGCTTGATGAAATGATTCCAAATACTTTAGAAGTATGAAAAAGTTTCTATTCAGGATAGCAGAACAATTTGAGTTGAGTGATTTTTATATAATTGGTTTACAAAAGGTAAATTATGTATAGGAGACTAGGACAATACAATATAACAGAAACCAAGAGCCTCTCTCTAGAACTACTGCTCTAAATACAGGATACAGTTGCTGTACAGAAAGGATGACTTATATGAAAAAATTAATGGATGGAATTCATATCTGCTCCAATTCCAGAATCTAGTGTAGGATGATGCTAATATCATCTAATAATATCAGGATCAAAGATGAGTGGAATAAAACTTCCAATTTTAGATGCTCTTTATCTGCAGGTGTGAATGTATAATGAATTCTCGCCACTGGCTCCCTATTATAAATCCAATGATTTTGTACTCTATGACAGCGGTTTCTACAATTTTCTTTTGGCACAACCTGCTTAGAATATATGACAAAACAGCAGGGTGCCAAAACGTTTTTCTAAATGATCTACTTTGCAAGACAGCTTCCAAGTGTGACCCTGATGAATCTTATCATTACTCTTAGAATAGAATACACATGAAAGAAAGAACCCACATATCACCTACTTAAGTGGGCATTTCTTTGTTTCTTTTACATACTACTTCACATCTATGCCAAAGTATTCATTCCAACATATAAAGCATTTTAAACCCAGGTTAAATAAAAAACCATTATTGGGTAGGACAGAATTGCACCATGCCTATTTTTGAATCCTGCTGTCTCAGACAAGTGTAATGAATCATTTGATGTCATCTCAATTACCATGTTAGCTCTAATCAAATGAATTGCTCTTCCTATCCATTCCTTGTACGGAACTCCCTAAATTAGACGGCAGAGTTTTTCCAGTGGACAAACCCATCCTCTGGCAGATTACAAGGACCAGGATTTGACAAGATTCAAGCTACAGAATAAGGCTGGATGATTCTATACTTTAATTGAATATCAGATCATGTTAATGAAACAGAGAGGCATTTCATTGCAATTTATAGTGATGATTCAGTGTTTAATTGGGAAGAAGCGTTTATGTGCAAAAGCTACATCAAAACCAGGGTGGGGATCACGATACATCTTCACAAATACAGCTCTGAATTAAGGTAGATTCCAACTGCAACACAAATTTCCAAAGGCTTCTAATTTTTTCATCTTAGCATGACATGCCTTCCTGCAAACACCAAGAAACCAACAACGAGGATTAGTAGAATGCATTCAGAAAGGTTGCTGAGGTACACGTATGCAAGGAAAAGGGAGCACAAAGAGAGTTAACTGCGGCTTGTTCCCTCTTCCTTTCTCAGTCTAGGAACCCTTCCATATGCTGTGCTCTGTTTATTATTTCTGCATTGCATCAGGAGGGAAATATTCACACTGAGCCACAGGGATTAAAGACTAAAGCTCTAGAGAAGTCAGATCACATCCGTCATATCCAGCTGTTTTCAATTCCAACACCTCACACCTGCTTTTATTTATTATTCCTGGGCTAGACAAGACAGGGCTCATTTTTCAATCTTTAAAAGCTTTCTTAAGACACAAATCAATCTATTCCTTTCCCTTTTGCCTCTGCAATAGCCCACCAAGACAACATTAAAACAAAGTACTGATGTGGGGAGGATCTGACCTAACGGGAAGCCACACAGAGGCTGGACAGCTCCCTCTTACCTCACAGCATGGTGACGACATCGCAAAAATGGAGCGGAAACACCACCAACTCCAAAAATTTGCCGTTAGCAGAGACTCTTAACCCCATTTACTCCCACAGATTTTAATTGCCTTGTTTTTAATTTACATTGGAAACAGACTCAAGAGGTTTGGGCAGCAGTGAATTCACAAACTAATTCAAGTACTACGTTATGCAGTGGGATCTCCACTTCTACATAGTTGAAGCTACCGTTCCACAGAGCCTGTTTGTTAGCAGCCCTGCTGAGTTGGTTTCTAGTCTCTGTTAGGAGATCACACCACCTCAGCATTTGATTGTCCTTTTTTAATCAAGTAATTTTTCCAGACAGGGACTCATAACTCATCCTTTTTGCAATCTTCTCTCGTGTCACAGGCTAGTCTTACATTAGGATCCTTCTCATTAACTGCTCAACAGTAATTATTCAGTCACATTTAAAATGCAAGCCAGACATACCAGACCTCCTTGTACTTTCTGCACAAACACTTTCCATTTGCAGTTGTCTCATATACCTAACATACCAGGTTATTATGTGATGGAGCAAACTTGTATCTTGTTTGCAATTCATTCAGCTGTTATGGGGGAGGCATTCTGCTTCTTCCTTTCTTTGCAACCTGATGATCAGGATGTCCACAGCAGCTAAAGTGACTCACCAAGCACTACGCTTTAAATAGGCATGAGCACCAGAAAACACAAGGGAACATGGAGACAGGTGCCAGGGGAAGCCAATGAGAAAACAGCTAGTTGCTTTTGCAGATTTTACCCTTAAATACGTCTTGCTTTCTTGATAAGTGAAAAGATAGATGGAGCATGATGGAGTTGCTTTATGAGCCAACATACAGCAGTCAATAAAAACATCATGAAAGTTTCATCAGTTCATTAATTTTCTCTGTATTTAATTGCTCATAGAATAGAAACAAAAGTTTCTTTGCCCTTTTTAAACAAGCTTTGATACTGTTTTGGAGTGCTACCTTTTAAAGAGAAGATGTATCGGCCAACCACAATAATAGGTAAAGATGTATTCTAAAATAGTTCTAGAAGACTAAAAAACTAGAAGGCTTCTGTTCTCTTCTTGTCCTGTTGATGACCAATGACTTTGATCTACAGCCAATGAGTCATTTCAAATATTGTTGATCTAACATGGATGGTGATTACTCAACTCCTCTTACGATTTTTAGCACGTATTTTCATAGCTATATATACCTCATTTTTTAAATCTGCCAAGTAGATAGAAAGTCTTTCCACACCAAATGAGACAGGCCCTTAAGTTCATAAAACATTTTAAATTCTTGCATGAAATTTAGCACTGAAACACGAAGTATTACGGTTTGTAATAACAAAATACATTAGGAGATGCTGAATACATTTGCTTTAAAAGGCAACTCTGCCCCACTACTCTTTAAAACATAAAAGAACCACCATCAGTCTGAATTCAAAACTGAACTGATTCATTAAAATTTGGATAGCATGTCATAAAACATACCTATAGTTGCCATAATACTGATGTGCTGTAAATACTATCCAGTTTTTGGAAGAGTAATGCACACTTACCAGACAGACATCAAGGCAATTGCCCATGATACAATGTTTAAAAAAAATAGACTGTACGGTTTGCAGTAGCATCAAGTCTCTATTCAAGTGTAAAAAAATTAATTGACTCCATCTGTATTGGCCTAATGACTGATTAAATGACTAATCACGGAAGTCTTAATTAAAATCATTTTTCTGTACAGAAGAGGATGGAGGGAGGAAGGCAATCATTAATGTGTTATAATGTATGTCAGATTCCATTTGTGCCATTTACTAACAGCCATCAAATGAGTAATTATGCACAAGGTCATTCTGTAAACTTTCTGCATACATCAGACTGATTGGATTAGGGCTTGGTGCTTGGCTAGGTTCTGCATGTGGCTGCTTTTTTCCAATCACAGAACAGGTAATTAATATTGCTCAGAATAAATAATAAAGGAAGTTGACATTTTCTCTTCCATCTTTGCACCAGCCAACCCAGTCAAAGATTCATATACAACTTTCATACGTTGTTGGATGAAGTCCCATACCTCGTGCATTAAATCAAGCCCATCCTCCTCAGCTATTCAATATTCTGAATACATGAATTGACAGGGATCGTTGTTACACAGTGAAATTCTGTATTATGCAAGGAATTTTTCCTGCATGAATAAAATGACCAGGCAAATAGAAGAATCCTTTTCAAGTAAAGCAGGATGACAGTGTAAAACTTACTTCAAGTTTTATTTGCCAGCCACCTGACTACCCTGATGCATAGTGACCTTTGCTATGGAAAAATAACAAGCTGCTTCCACCTCAACAGCTGAGACTAATCTATTTAAAACAATGTATTAAAATGAGTAACAGAATAAAGTGTGTCTTGAGGAAATTAGATAAACCAACTTCCCATTTGTATGCAACTCATACATAGGACCTACAATTTTTGATGAAATGCTGCATATAAAATGTTAAAGTCCAAAGTAAAAATTGTGACACAGAAAATATTTTGGTTGTTGACAGCTGTCCTGAAATTTCTAGAAAACCTTTTTTGCAGCCACAGTAACTCTGCCATATCACTAGCTGCAACAGTTTTGCATCTCCCAGATGACAGTACACTATCTCGTGTATAAAACAACCTTTTTTATAAAACTAAAATTAAATCTATCTTAACAGGGAAAAAATAAGTTGCTATAGCCCTGGTGCTATTATCAGCAAGTGTCCAATTCTGTAAACATTACTATCCTTCAAAATCCTGAATTCAAATGTGCAGCACTGATGTGAGTTACAGTTGCAGAATCAGGTGCCACGTAAGTTCCAGTTCTTCTAAAATAACTGAATCAACTTTTAGTACTGAGCACCTTTCTTCAATTGCTATTGCCTCTTTTTCCTAAACAGAAGTATTCTGACCAACAATCCTGATAAAGATCTCTGCAGCGACACTGAAAATAGACATCCCTCCTGTGAACATACAGCGTGTTGCTTTGAAGTACACCCAACTGATTAAAAATAGTGCTCAGAACATGGATGGAGAAGCTAAAGAGAAAAAAAAAAAGGTTAAAAGATTCTGAAGTCATGACTATGTAACGTCCAATTACACTTTTGGCATGACTAAGTACTATCCTGTCTAAACCATTCAAAGTCATGCAAGTCACAGAAAAATGTATGTAAAGCTACATCAGCCAGCTTCATCCAGATTTCAATGAAAAACACAGTTTTCAATTAGTTCGAATTAATTATAACACAAACTTGACCCTACTTACCACGTAACTGAAGAAAACAAAAATATGTGACAACAAATCCCTGGTTGCAAATAACTGTCAGTGTCACATATGAAAGAAGTTCATTTTACTAATAAAGGGAATGGAATTGACTGATAGATTTAAAATTAAATTCAGCTATTCTATAAGTGTGATTCAGAGTTTTAAGGTGGTTCTCGAGGCTTATAAAAAGCACTGAGACTCAAACGTGCCACTCTCTGGGCTTCTAGAGAATTAATGAATCTTCGTTTCATCTTCATTTGAAGACACATACATTTAAAATAACCACAAAATCCATCACCACCAAACCAGAACACTCCAAAATAAACATACATATGGCACAGTAAATCTTCCAAACCTGAAGATATTTTTATGAAATAACTCGACACATTCTGCATTATTCTGCTAATGCAAATGAAAACTTGCACAACTCCCTAAATTACAGGGTGGTGTGCCATTCTTAATCTTCATAGAAATGTAGGAGTTCCTGTTTCAATCATTTCTATTGTCTGAAATACACCAGATGATAATGGAGTGGCTGCCACTGTAGGCAGAGCCTGACTTCTAGGTGAAGCTAATGACTCAGTGTATGACTTACCCTAGGTTTGAAGGAATTTATAAACAGTGGTGAAGATCGATGTGTGAGAGAGCTGCAAGTACATTAAGTGACCTGTCTGAAACTTCAGCATTGTCTTTTTTTCTACATACATTGATTATAAAGGTTATTCCTGACCTTTGATTATATAAAGTATATAGGACAAAGTCAAGCATTTCAAGTACCTGAAAAGGCAAATCCTCTTTCTCAGCACACACGTACATACCCTCCACATCATAGCATTAAAGTCCAACTACGCTTGACTAACAGCCAGCCTTCTCCCTCTTTTTTTTTTTTTTTATTTCTGCAAGTATTTAAAAAAAAATATTAAGGTATCTTATGCTCAAAGACAGACCGCAGAAGAGATGGTGTCCTATGTGAAGGTACCTCCAGCTATTCTAGATCCAGAAAGCTGGGAGTTTACAACTCTCTAGGCCGCTTAATGGGCTAAAGCAAAATAGGTTCAGACTAAGGCGCTGGAATGCAGCCAAGCGAAACCATTTAAGGAAAAACACAAAAAAAAAAACCCCAGTGTACACTGGTCATACTGCAAAAATGAGGGAGACAGTTGCTGCATGTGGTAAATGAAGCATTTCTGAAAGTGCTTTCAACAGTTAGGTACCTCTGATTTCTATTATTATCCACTGCACATTGTCCTGTCTATTTTGACATTAATGTGACTTCTTATATTGGTTAAAAATGAAAAAATACCTTGTCTGCTACAGAGAAGCTATTGCAAATCAGTGGGATCACCTGACTAGACGCTGGAATCTCTATGCCTGCTCACATCAGCAAGTCCTATTATAATTATGCTTTGCCATTAGCTGAACTAGTGAAAAAGGTGGAGAATTAGTCATCGTGGCAGATTTGCTCAAGTCAGTATTTTAAAAAGCCTGTAACCTACTATACAGTAAATAAATTAAAGCAAACACTGGAAAACTTACCAATAAGCAGGCTACAGTAAAAGTCACTTTCATCACAATCCAAATAATGGGAAAGTTAAACAATACCTTTCCCTCAACTGTTGCAACTGTCATCCGTCTCAGAGGATCTCTCCATACTCATTTTGTCGGTTAAGAAATGCAAATTAGATATCCCCTATTCTTCTATTTGTTTTGTACAGTGAGCACAATTTCTGCATGAACGTCCAACTGTATTTCCATCCTCTTTGTGTCACAGAAACCTCATTTACCAGTCATTCTTCTCCATATGAAAAGATCTATAATGAGGAGTCTTTCTGTCATTGCCCTGCTCCTCTGAGTCAGGAATTTTCATTTCCCCCTAATACTTGCTGCTGTAGCTGCAATTTCATTTACTGTCATCTCATACCACAGCCGCAATGCAAGCACATCTGCGGCTGGATCATGGAACAGATTCAGTATTGCTTTCAGAGTTGCATATCGATTAAATGGTTACGAGAAACCAGAGGTTTTGTTTACTATGTTCTTATATGGTACTTATAAAAAGGAAGGCTTATTCACTGTACTTGAAATGACCATTTATTCCTCCAGTTAGTCACCTAGCAAAAATATCTGTATGAGAATACAGGACTAGGAGATCTACCTGCATATACATTCTCTCAGAAAATGATTAAAAAGCCATGAAGTTATCCAAATCTAAAAATATATTTTTAATTCACATCTAAGCAGTATCATGAAAGAAACCAATTATTGTTTTGTTTTGAGGAAATAATGCTGTTCAAAAAAATATTTCTATTATTCTCTTTTTTAACTCACATACAAAGCAATTTACACATGCCGAGCCAAATTTAGCTTTGGTGCAACTCCAGAAATCAGTTGTATCAGGACAGATCAGCTCCATCTAGGAAAGCAGTAGATGTCACGTTCTCTTCGTTGAATGCTAGAGTTTCTGTAAGTCAGTATCTTGACATTTACAACTTCTCTTGCTCTTCCAGGCTGTTCAAAACTACCTTGACTTTTTGAAAAGCTTCCTACTATTACTTTAGTTGCCTGCCTGCCATACCTTTGCATTAGCAAAATTACAAAGTTAGCAGCTTCTCTTTTTCCAATTGGAATTAAAGGAATAAGATTTGAAAGTTTGTGACTAGTATCTAAATCAGGTAACAGCGAAATGGACCATCAGCCAGAGCCAGAATTTTGCATTTTAAGTGTTCCAGTATGATAAAGGAGACCTAACACTTCTCCCAAGTTGGGCTTCTGCAGACACCTTGTTCTTCCCTACAACAGGGTAAGAGGATTTAAAAGTTCACCTAGACCTTGACACTGGGCAAGGAAAGCTTACTCCAGTTAAGATTTTAGACTGCAGTTAAGTTTGAGTTGCAGAGCTGGAAGTGGATTTGTAGCTTCTATTAGCAACATTAAAAATCATTAGTTTACAGACATTGTCCTGATTAAAAAAACCCAACCCTTTCCTATAGTCAGTGTACAAAGTCAGTACTCTTGGGGGGCTGAAACAGGAAGCTACCTGAAAGATGTCACAAAAGTTTCTGTGAAACAAATCACAAACTTTTCAACAGCTAATTTGAATTCCAATAGGTAAAAGTAGAACAATATCTAGGCAGTCTGCAATTTATATGTAAGCCCACTGATGGAAGTTAGAAATAACTTCACTTTTTAACCTGTAGGGATGCAACTTCAGGTGGGTTTTTGGATTACATCCGAATTCATTTTTATAACAATAATTCTACCTGGTTCCTGCATGAAGGAATTTGCCATTTGTCAATCCACAATTGAAGATACATGTTCAAAGAAAATTTTGGTATTTCCATTTTAATTAAATATTGAGTCTACAAGCCTCAACATGGAACATAATATGAAACTATAGAGTATATGCAAAATAAAATACCTATACCTTCCTGAGGCTGTAATTATGAAACAGTGCAAGATAATTCTTTCCTATCAAGAAGAAAAAAAGCAATGCCGGTGTTGTTTTCAAACAGTAAAAGCACAGAAAGCATGCCAATCATGCACTGAAAATCTACAGCTGGAGTTTACTTCTGATACATTAACACCACAAAGGGTCATAACGTACTACTTTCTTCACCTAATTCCATTCTAGACTTTCAGTAAACTCAAACTAGTGTGTTTTTTTCTTTTCCCCAGAGAGCAGGGATTTTCTGTGCTTAAATAAACTATAATTATGTTGCCACAGTTGTTCAAATCACCTTTACAAAACTTGACTAACCTAGTAAGCAGAGGAGTTTTTTTTTCTTCTTTTTGTAATTCTTTTCTTTTTAACTGTCTATCTACATCATATGTAATGCAATTATGGAGGTTCGTTTAAACACACCAGTTTTAAACTAGCAAGGTTAGACGTAATTACTCAGTGTAATCACAGCAACACAGAAATCGGAGCAGACTGCAAAACTTGCTGAAAAAACAGGTAGTAGATCTGATGGCGATTTTAAAGGTGCAGTGAAACCTCCCACACCTACTTCATTTGACAGAGGGGAAAAAGCTCCAATAAAATAATGAAAATGCTTAATAAAACAAACACCCCAAACACAACACCAAACACTCTCCAAATTGAAGGACTGAGAAACATTGTTCTTGCAAGCACAAGCTCAGGTTATAAGGAAGTAAAAGATGTATTTGCATAAAATATGAAAGGCAATATTATGTTACAGTGGTCAGCTAAGACAAAGACCGGGCCATTGGTCCAAGAGTTGTGTATTGCAATGAGATAAAAACTGCTTTCGGCAGACAGCATTCTCCAGCTGAGCAGCA
>NW_009258620.1:570799-579892 GCF_000687185.1 Egretta garzetta | reverse complement strand
GCAGGAATACTGATTCACACATACCTGCTGTCTTCCATTTTCTCCTGCGAGACTGTCATCTTCTCAGCTTTCTCAGCAGATATCCTGCCACTTGGCTTTTTGCCTCCTTTCCACAGAAAAGAAAAAAAAAAAAAAGAAAAAAAAGAAGTATTTCTGTAGTGCTTAAGTGCCAAAAATGGTGTAATTTATGATGTGCTAGTGTTTTCCTTTGCATTCATAAGTTAAGAACAAATGCAAAATCATCAGTACTTGAATATGGTGGATTTTGATTTACATATATTAAGATTCTCCCATGATTTCCTATTATTTATTTCTGTAAACAAAATTGGATCCTGGTCACTAAACTATTAGCATCCCCTACAGTAACTTGAGCCAAATCATAGAAAAATAAAAGCCTGAATGTACAACTCAACACTCGAAAGAATTTGAAACCAGAAGTTATAGCAAATTGTCTGATCTGAAACTCTTATCTGCTCTTCTTTTTTAGAACTAAAACCTTATCGGAAGTGAAGTAAAGAGTTAGCTTATCTGTACCTGAACTTTCAGAATGGGCATATCTCATTTTCCCAGTTGGAACAATAATATCTAGGCTTTTCCCCAGAATTTTCCCTTTCACTTTCAAGTCTTCAGTCAGTAGACCAAGTTATTTTCTGGACTATTATCTGGAATTTTTGAATTACTACACCATTGTTTTCTTCATTTTCGTGTATCATATCCACGCAAATACCGTATTTTACATTAAGATTGGCATAGACAGAAGTTTAATAGCTTTTACTTTCCTTCCTTTTCTGGAATATTCTTCAGGATCCCACTGTAAGAAGTACTGCAAAGCCTGAGAAATTATGTTGACAGCATTACACAAAATATGGGTTGTTTTTTTCCCTCTTTTCATTCAGGTGTAACAGAACTGAAGCCATCTTACATGGTTTTTGTCACAACCAACACAGCAAACAATTACATAATACTGCAATTACTCATGATAATTTTATACCAACCCACCCTGCAGGAACTCAAATTTCACAACTGAATAACTTCTGTTCCCTGCAAAACCTGCAAGAAGGCTGTTTTGGTCATGCTCTTAATGAGTGGAAACTTGAAGAAGCATTTCATAATACAAACCAGAAGACAGGAGAATGCTTTGGTAGGTTATTTCCCATTCTGGGAGGAATATTTTGTGTTGGAAATCTGTTGTTGAATATTTCAGGACAAAATCTTAAACCCAGCAGCGTTTCTCTCAAATTCTGTGGGGTGAAGTGTGAAGGAAAGGTAATATTCTCACTGTAATTCTTTATCCTAGCTACCTTAAAGTAAGAAATTTCTAGTTGTGAATGCTGCAGTTATCTCCACAGTGCCGGAACTTTATCATTATATGGCAAGATAAAAGTTAAGTCTTTGCCTCTGCAAGGACATTAAATGACATCTTTCTCTCCATTAGCTTTTGCTGTAGTAGCAGTATTTACTCTCTGGGCAATGACTGAGAACCACACTGCTTACACAATAACTCCAGGTTCTTAATGCACTACCAGTTCCAGAAAGGTTCCTCTGCCACTAAATTTAACCTTTTCATTATTATTACTAATTGATAGCTCTTGTGCCACACAGTTTCAAAGGAAATGTTTAACACTGAGAAGATACTTCTAGCAGTACACTGGGGACACAAGGCTAGTATAACTGTCATCAGGGATGGGAAATCAAGTTCAAAAAAAGTAAGGGACCCCACTCAACTTTTCTTCTTCAACAGTGCAGAGAAGGAAGAAAGAAGAGATGAACATTTCTAGCACAAACATTCTCCTGTTTGACACAAGCCTTCAAGAGGTTTGCCCATAGTGTGTTTGCACAGAGCATGTCAAGACACTTGCAGTAACAGGGAAAGCCTACAGTTGCTACAGCCAGTGATCTGAGGAAGCACTTGGAACAAAGGATTCTTGAATTCACACCCTGATTCATTGTATGACCTGGAGTGACTTGCCCTACACTGATGCACAGGGAAGTATCAGTACATACCTGGCTTAGTAGGAATGGCAGAATTATTTAATTGTCATTAAGTCTACAGTTGTGAAATAGTTTTTTAAAAAGAGTAAGTGCCATAGCCGTTAGGCCTACAGAAGACTTGCTGTCACCGTATGCTTCTCTTGTCCAGTTCTAAGTACACAAAGCAAATAAATACACTTTTCAGAGGAGACAGTGAACCCAGCTCCCACCTTTATTTATGAAGCCTTCCCACCTTTCCACGTGAGTCACTTGTAGAATTTTGCTCCCTTATTTATTTGAGAGCCTCTTAAACATCAGTGGAAATCCTACATTTAGATGTAGGATTTAGATGTAAAAACCCATTTATTAAAAAAAATCCTTCATGCCAATCTTTAGCTGAAATAATCTCAAAATAAACACCTTTCATTTAACAGCTGCTTAAGATCTTGGTTTCAGGGTGCCTGACAGGATTTCACATTAGTCATCTCAGAAACCTTACACATCCATAGTCCTATTTCTGTTGTCCCACATCACTGGTAACATGGCACAAAAGGTCTAGAGAGCAGATGAGATAGTATTGTGCCAGGCATTAAAAAGATACTACCCAGACAGCTACCTATTAAGGTTTCCAGTTTCACATGCTTTCAAAGTGAAGCCAAAGCATCCAAATCAGAGAATCCCTCCTTAAATACCCCCTTCATGTTAATTTTAATTACAACAATCATTACTATCAGCAAGGCAAAGATCATGTGCCACCTTTGAGGGATAAGTGCCAGCAGGATGACTACTTTCATAACAACTATTCAAGATAGGGCAGCTTGACCTCTCTGGGAGTGAAATATCAACTAATTATCTTTTTACAGCCAATTCAATTACAGCACACTAATCACTTATGTAGGACATCAAGCCAGAAGTTGGGGGCAAGGGGGGCAGTTGGGGAAAGGAAGGGAAAAATATTGGCAGGGAACAGCCCTCAGTCAGGATGACAAGGCAGCAACCCTACAGTTGTTAACATTGTGCAAATAGTTATTATCTGTAGCAGACTAAATGCTGTAATATCATCCTCATTTAACTGAGCTTTTTTTAAAAATAAAGAGTTATTGGTCCTAGGGGTGATAGATGTTTCATTTAAAGGTGACCAGACACACTGCATTAGTCTTTAATGTTAGAGACAATTCACCAAAGAGCTTTTGTTCATTAAGGAAAAAAAAGAGGAAAGATGATCTATTCAGCAGAAAGCAAAATGTATTTAACTTTTGTTAAATAAACTAATATTAACTGAGGTTACTGAGGACTATTTCACTACTCCACTGATCCCAAAGAAAATTACCAAGTGCAATATATCTACAAAAACACACTCAGCAGAATATTAGTACATAAGCAAAGGTATTTATTTAGGATCACATTACTATTGCTACAGAGGCCAAACTTCATGAGTGCATATATAAACACGGTAGTATATGCAAAATATGTGTATGCAAACAAAACCAACATTTGAATGTATATCATTGATAGCATTCATTAAATAAAATGGCAGGAGGGAGTGTGTTAAAGGATCTCTTTCATGCAAATTTCTGTTAAAGGAATCTTGCACCATTTAGTTCAGCATAGGTAACAGAACTTGAAAGAAAACATTATCTAGTCCGTATCTGAAACAGCAAGGCAAGACTGCTCCTTTCAGCAGTCTTGATGGACAGAATTTGAAGTACAAAAAAATATTTTGACAACACAGTTGCAGAAGTTAAGCACTTAACAGTAGTTGTGATGCTAAAACTCTCACAGTATGGCCATAGTATAAATGACAATCTCTTTATAGCAAAAACCTTTAATCTCCCTCGTCTTGTGGTTTAACCCTAACCAGCAACAAAGCACCACAGAGCCGCCCGCTCATTCCCCCACCCTGCTGGGATGGGGGAGAGAATCAGAAGAGTAGAAGTGAGAAAACCTGTGGGTTGAGATAAGAACAGTTTAATAATGGAAGTAAAACAATAGTAATAAACAAAGAATATACAGAGCAAGTGATGCGCAATGCAATGGCTCACCACCCACCGACTGATGCCCAGCCAGTCCCCGAGCAGCGATCGCTGCCCCCCGGCCAACTCCCCCCAGTTTATCTGCTGGGCATGGTGTCATACGGTCTGGCATAGCCCTCCGGTTGGGGTCGGCTGTCCTGGCTGTGCCCCCTCGCAGCTCCTTGTGCCCCTGGCAGAGCAGGGGGAGCCGCGGCGGCCTTGCCTGGTGTAAGCCCTGCTCAGCAACACCTGAACCACCAGGGTGTGATCAACATTCTTCTCCTACTAGATCCAAAACACAGCGCTGTGCCAGCTACTAGGAAGAAAATTAATTCTATCCCAGCCAAAACCAGGACACCTTGCCAGTATGGTAACAGCAGCAATGAAAGACTGTGTGCAAGTTGAAAGAATTTACAAGGAGCACTGGCAGTTTATTAGCCTACTCTGATTCATCATCATTGCTATAGTTTTTAATACAGCCTGATTAAGCCTAGAACACATAGCTATGCTACAGTGACACCTTCAATTTCTTCATAGATAGCATACTGCAAGTCATTAGCATGTACATTCTTAAAAAAAGAAAAGAAAATTCTGTAGCAAACTGCAGCTTAACTTCTGTAACCAAAAAATATAATATACCATGCATCCAAGGAACAGAACACAGCGTCTAATCTTTTAGGGGGTTAGGATCTCTTAGGATTGTAGGGCATTCATATTCAGGGTATTCTGTATCACTCAAGAGTACAAAGTTTCAAAGAGGCTAGGTACCTAACTCCTCTGAATCTTCCTAAGCGCTTTGCAAAGAGAAGGCTCATACAAAATAGATGTTAACTTTGCAACTTCAAATAAAAAAAAAAATTATACTACAGCAAAAGAGAGGATTCCATGATGTTAACTTTGCAACTTCAAATAAAAAAAAAATTATACTACAGCAAAAGAGGACTCCACGTAGATTTTTTTCCCCCCTCCCCATTCTGTAACACTAACAGTGTGCTGTTTCTGAAGGGCAGATTTGTCTTTGCTCAGTGCTCTTTCAAAAGTATTCTGAAAAAAAAAGCACTGTTCCTGCAGACCTGTGAATGCATGAAAGAACATCCTACTGGAACTTCTCTTCTACTTCTCTCTATTCTATACAGGTTCTTACACCACAATCACTGCTGCAGTACCTAAAAATTCTTCCCGAGTACTCTAAGTGGTGTAACCAACATCAGTCAAGTGTCTCTGCTGCAAGTGTCCCTATTAAGGGACATTCTCCTATTTAAGACTTGTTTTGAGATAGGTTTGTACATTCTGTACTGCACCTCTGCCAGTTACCAGTACATTCTATTCCAAAAGACTATTCTACATGTCATGTTTTTTTCCTCCTGCCTCAATAGAGTACTGATGTTTGTGTCCATTTCCCATTGAGAGTTCCGGTACCAACTGAATTTCCTTGAGAAATGGGTTTTGCTGGCAAACCTCTTATCTGGTACACAGTAGGAATCAACATAAGAATAATACAACAAGTATTATTTTGGAATCTAGTCAGAAGGAATATCTCCATAAACAAACATTGGTGTCTTTAGCCACCCAAACGTTACAAATCCAGGCTGGATTTTATACAGCTTTAGTACTTCAAGCACCATGATTGCAAATGGAACCAACTGTTGCTATGGAACTAATCGTTGCTATAAAATAAAAGGTTAAACCCAAGAAAGATTATTAAATCACATTACAGGATTAGCAACACCTAAGGAGAACAACCAGTTAATGCTGTCTGCTCCATGTCATATGACAAGAAAAGCTGACAGCCACCCCCACCTTCTCTTACAGGTAAGGACAACCGAGGTCTCAGCACCTCGTATGAGCTGCTTTGGACCTTTGAAGGTGAGGCAGGGTAAGATACAGGAACTTCAGTTTAGATTATCACACACCGTACGAGCATTACACAAAAGCAGGCATAGCCACCTCTCTTTCACATGTATACTCTTCTCTAAGATACGTCCTCTGTTGGAATAACGTATTGCCAGACATTTTCGAAGAGGTAATTTAGCTCTACTGCAAAATTCCATTTATCAATGCTCAGCAAATGGGCAAAACACAGTAAGCCTGAGGAACTATAAAACTGTATTTCCACAGTGAACATCATGACTGTTAGAATTAAGCAAATTTTTTTTTTTTCCGTCCAATAAAAGTAAGCATCAGCTTGTGATAATAGGGACTTTAGGTCTTCTAATTCAGTTTCAAAGCTCCTCTTTTCTTAGGGGCTACATTTCAACAGGTCTTATGCTAAAAACTACATCAATACATGCAGTAATTAATTATGTTGTTATTGTTAATTACATAAGTATATGTTCATATTCATATTTTATACAAATATTCCTTCTTAAACTAATGTTAAACAACCTGTGTGGCCGCTAAGACGCCAGAGGCTGTTGTCATTGGGGTTAAAACTTTTTTAAGAGAATGTTACATTTTGCCAATGTTTTGAAACAACAAAATCCCAGTCACAGTTCAGGTGTAGGTTACTGGTAACTGTTCAATACTTGGTGACCAAGTTTGTTAGCATAACCTTTCAGAATGACAAGCCTATTTCTAGACAACACTTTATATCAATCTAGTATGATGCCACCAGAATTAAATTTACACCTGGCATACCTAGTGGCTAAATCAGTGTCCATTTCTGTCGTTTGAAAGGGCTTCACAAAGTGTAAATCACACGGGCAATATTATAACATGGTATAGTTGGTGGGAATCCATGCCTGCCTGCTGATACTGCTTAAATACTTTTGTTCTTTTTCATTGTAAATCCTGTCCAGGAAGCTGCTAGCATTCCAAAACAGGTATTCCATTATATCAAACCCTCATTTTTTTAAAACACACACACACACACTGTAAAACAATTACTAGGTGAATTTATCTCTCAGTGCAGCTTTAAAAATACAGCCAACGTTAGAAAATGCTGTTCAAATTACCTGTAATAAAAATAAACCACACACAGCTAGACTGCCAGTTTCCATAAGGAAAACACATTGCATGTTTCCAATAGCAAAACCCAAACTTCCCTAATGTAAAACACAGGCAACATATTTAACAAATAGTTTGCTTTCACTGCTGGTTGAAAAACACAAAACCATGAAGGCACTGAGACCGAAATCGACTGTTAACTGAGAAAATTCTGTCCCATTAGTATCTTGCAAAGCTAACTTCAATTAACCAAAAACCCCAGTAGTATGTCAGAGCAACGTTCTAGGCTAATTTGACAAAACCCGAAGCATTTAAGAGCCAAGGGTTCTACATTATCCTTAGCTTATGCTGTTAAGCCCGAGTTGTCTTGCCACAGGGTAAAGACCTTACTCAGCATATTCACACATTATAACACTTTGAGAAGTAAGGAAAAAAGAATTGTTACTAGCACCAGTGTAACTGGAGTACAGGTAAATAGAATTCCCAAAATCCTGAGCCAGGGAGGCTGAGTCAACAAGAATTCCAAGTACATAGCTCCAGTCAGGGTTTACTCCCCAAAATTATCTTTTTAATGGCTCCATTTAAGTTTTCATATACAGACAACATGCATTAGAAGGGATTTAAAGTACCATATGAGTTAGAACATACATTTACATAAATAAAAGTTGTACTCATTTATCTCATCAGGCTCATAGTATCTTAGTTACAGGAGTGAGATAGTGAAGATAATAAACCTGTCCACCAGAAGAACAGAAAAGTCTCTGGTTCAAAATACCCTCAGACAAGTTTAGTTTGATCATTTAAGAACAGAATTATATATACGTTCAACAGGACCTGAGCAGAATTAAATGGACAGTCTTCCAGCAGGAGCAGTAACTCCTAGGCAGAGCAGCAGCTCTGTTCCAATCGGCTGTTCACCACTGAAGGTTTTAGTGAATATTCAGATTTAATTGGCTAAGAGATGGAAAAATATTACACTCTAGGTAATTTAACCTCCACAGATTTTTTTCTTTTATTTGCAATGTTAATTCATTTTGCTTCAAAATAAGCCAAATTAACTTTTTTTCCTTCAGCTTCACCTCGAAATAAAGTGTCCAGATGTCTAGAACTTCAGTAACTAGGTCCAGACAAAGAGTTATGAAGGGGTAATAGGAAAGAGCAGTGAATCTCGCACTCTGTACCTTAATGTAAACCCACTGGAGTTAATCACTCCCTTACCACAGCTAGATACGGCCGCAGTTCCACAACTACATCAACAACAAAACTTCAACAACAAGTGACAGAGCCAGAAGCAGCCGGCCCACCCCGACTCCTGAAACCTGCTCTGCTGAGGAAGCCCCGCTCCCAGGCAGGAACCTGGAACTCCACCTTCCAGCAATGATTTTTCAGTACCACTGGTCACTGTCTTTAAACTGTTAGACCACCTTTTTAATTCAATCTTTGGAAATTAATATTGAATTCAAGCATTTTTAATGGAAAGAAAAAAAATGTTACAGTGAAGACTACAAAAAGCCTCTATTTTTGACCCTAAATTTACCTTCTTTCTCTGTATAGCAATTTCAGCTAACCAAAGATTTTTCTCATGAGAATGACTCTCATCCATATTAAAGCATTCTGTGGAAACAAAGACTTCACTCAGAGGGAGGGTTCATCGAACCCACTAAAATTATAATCATTTAATAACAGTAATGACTACTCTGTATTTAAAATATTTTCCCAGGCAGCACTTTAGCATATTGTGTATTCCAAACAAAGTGCTATTGCATAATCATTAACTCTGCACTACGTAGATCTTGCGAAGACTATAATGAAGATCCTAGTAAAATAAAGAATATTAAGTTTTCTTATGGACAGAAAACACATACACGTATGCCCATTGAGATTCTAGGACCGATTTTTGTTGGCTATAATATAGTTTGGATGAGACGCAAAGTTTTGAGGTGTTTAAAGGAAAAGCAATGTCATTATTCTGTACTGAGAAAAGCAAGATGTGAAGGAAGTAATCTGTCCAACATCACTCGGATGATCTGGGCTCCGAACACAAAACGTTTTTTCCTCCCACTCCCATGTCACATTCACTGGATTATGATGTTACACCAAACAGCCATATTTTCAGAAACGACTTGACAAAAATTCCTATAAACATCAAAAACCAAAGGGACTA
>NW_009258620.1:543766-570781 GCF_000687185.1 Egretta garzetta | reverse complement strand
CCGTCACAGCAAAGACTGTTTTAAAACTGCGAGTATGTAAAACTGTCTTGGAAATGAAGGGAAAAATTCTTCCAAATTTTTTCTTTATTGTAAATATGATGTAAGGTTATCTTCAAACATGGGATTTTTTTTTTTTTTTAAAGCATTCTCAAATCCAATTTGAAAAGAATTGTTTGCAACATATATGCTGCAGCCAGTCAGACAATAACAGTCCTGCAATTATCAGCACCTGCATTACAATTCAATGGATTTAAATTACCAAGGGGCCATGGCAGATACCCTACTGACAACAATTAGCATAAAAATGTTCTACAGTTTAAAGCTGTGGGTGGGAATTACAAAAGGTTAACAGACTAAATATAAAAATCTTTTTGAATATAAAATCAATGCGCTTTGTTACCAAAATCTGGGTACTGTAATTTAACCAAAATAGGGTTTAGAGTATCTGGCAATCTTCCATATGTGTGAGCTTGGCTTTTCTTTTAAGCAAAATGCCAAGCAGCCAATCTGAAAGTTTAAAACAAAACAAACCAAAGACCCAAAGAAAGGAAAGCTTTTCAGATTTTTTTTTTTTTTTTTAATTTTTATTTTCTTAAGCTACGCACCAAAATGAACACCACTCTTATCAGGGCTCAGAATGATCCTTTTTTATGGTCAGATTCAAAATCCCTAATTATTTTATTCTATGATTTAGAAAGGGAAATATTTTAGTGGTCAAAATAAAGTAGCTAAAAGTTTCTGCACTTGACTGAACTTGAATAACAAACAGTTTTCTCAAAAGGTCATCGCTATATCATAACATCGGTATTTTCAGAAGTGGCTTCTACTTCCGTGTATCTACCAGAGGAAATGAAAAAAAAAAAATCTGTTTTTCATAATGCTTGGGGCCACAGCTTTGTTTTATTTAGACTGAAGATACAAGCAGAACAGATGAAAGCAAAGAAATTCTGCCCATTAACAGTACTAAATCAAAATGTTGAATTTGATGAAAACATAGAAGTATAAAAGACATCAGCAAGAAGCATCTCCAGTAAAAATATAAACTTGGTAAGTCTAAAATTTTATCTAGGTTATCCTTTGTAGGTTTTTTGACAAGATAAATGGTCATACAGGAACTTTGGATCTAGATAAATTCAAAGTAAGAACTGCGATATGAAAGCTTAATTCCCTTTTACCACCCAGTCATTTATCTTTTTTAAAAAATAATTAACAAGTCTCAGGCTAACGTAATTACCTGCGAAATATATCATAGGCTATAGAAGTAGCAGTAAAGCCAAGCAGATAGAATCTAACTCTATGAGTCTCTTAACTCCAAATTGATGCCTCATTACATTGAGTTAACGTGGATGTGCTTGACACATGCTGGGACCCCTTTTATCACAATTAGTGCAACATCTCCCGCACTCCTTGCCAGTCTAATAGAATCAGCATGTTTAGGACTAGCCCAAGGTTTCTAATTGCAAAATCAGCAAACATGTTAATCATCACTTTGTTGCCCCGTTGTTGTGAAATGAGATTAGAGATGCGTATTATAGATTATAGAGAACCTAACAAATTGATTCAGCTACTATTTCACCACAGTACTGTAAGGTGCTTTTCACATTTACTACTTTTGAGATTTATTTCTGTAAGGCTACCAGCGTACCGACAAGGGGAGGCAGGTTACCAACTTTCATACATATTCTAGTACAAACAGGACTTCTCTTCCTTTTCCCTCCCCCCACAAAGACTTCCTAATACTATAGCATACTTATTTTTAATGAATTAATAATTTAATTAATATTAAGATGACACAAAGCACAGATGAGAAGCGATCTCCTAACCGCAAACCCCTTAAGGAAAAAAGGGGATTTGGGGGGAGAAGGTATAAGGGTAGCGGTGAACAACGCGATGGGAAGAAGTGCTAAGTGCAGAGCAGTGATTACCCAGACATTACCACCGACGGAAAAATGGTTAGAGAGAAAAATAGGTAAAGGTACCGCATAGTGATCGCTGAGTTTCAGGGGTTACAGGGAAAGTTAACAGATACTGAACCTCGAGTTCATGCAGAATGCCTCCATTCAACTACTGCATGCACTGGTTCTTCAGCGCTAAAAACCAGCCTGTTAGGCAGGGATGTTTTACATGAGAGATTTAAATCCTGCTTTCCTGCACAAGAGAAGGGGGATCCCTCTTGAATGAGGATCAGTTGCATTTCTGGTTCTGTTTCGGTTTATAAACTGCCTCTGTAACTGCATAACACAAGATCCTAGTCTTGCATTTTTCTTCAGTCAGCCCTAACTGTAAAATCCCATCTGAAGTAACTCTGACTCTCTAGAAAAAAAGAAAACAAGCACTGCGTATACATATACACACACTATGTATATTTACATTCATACATATGTATAGTGCATTGATTGGTCAATTCCAGAAGGTAGATTCTGGGTATGGATGCACACATTCAGCTAGTCTCATTTGAAAAAAAGGGAAAAAAGATATCATCATTGTCAATTATTTCAGAGGTTCAGATAACAGAGAAGAATAAATCACCTGCACAGACAGATGTTCAAAGGTGTTCTTCACTCCAAGTACAAGCTTAAGCACTACACTGCAAAAGTCTTATAATATTTGGAATGAAGTAGAGGAAGATGCAAGATGGGACTGACTGGAACACGTTTAATTTGATCTATTAGAAAACAGTAATGGTTTCTGTTTTGTTTTAGATTCTCTGTATGTGAAAGGCCCGAAACAATTCACAACCATTTCCACCAAAGTAAAAAGAAATACGCTAGTCCTACCCAAAGTCCACATCATTTTTAGAGGACAAAGAATCCCCAAAACCTTGATACAAAATGCCATAAAGGTATAATCTGCAAAATAATCACGTAACAACCGTTTTCCTAACTATTTTACCTCCAGCTAGGCTGCACCCTCCTCTATAAAAGCTTTATACTCTTCTTCAGTATTCTCTGTATAGAAATACAAGAAAATGTACTCCAGCTTAGCATATCCTCTTTTTATTGCAATATAAAATTTGAGTAAAATAAGAACTTGAGATCATTCATCCACGCAAGCTACCACATGCAGAATGTGCAAAAATGTTTCAATCTCATTGTCTTTAAAACATCTTAGATGGTTTATGAAAGGCTTTGCTGAACTGAAATTGAAAAATCAATACATCCGAGCTTGATGCAATGGAACTCATTCCTCAAGAAGTACAATCCTTGCATAGAGAACTAATACCAGGAAATGCTGCAGGACACAGTCCAGCAAAAATCAAGAAGATGGTCCAGCAAGAAGAAACAAAACCATACAACAATATAAACATATATTACAATACAATTTTGTGACTACATGTCTAACATTCAGTGAAAAAGCTCGCCCTGTTGCACTGGAGCAGCATCAGAAACACACCTATCTGCCAGAGTACAATCTCTGAAATGGGATTTTATACACCCATATTCAACTGAATTACTGAAATCTTGAAATTATTGAATTCTGACAAAATTATTATTCTAAAGTGTCACATGGGTTTTAAGAATAATGAGTTCAGATGACCATGGCTTTGCTTTTTCGAACTGACTTTTTTCCCCAAGGTATCAGTCAACTCAAGTTCCCAGCTTTAGTATTATTTTTTCCCTTTCATAATCTGTTAGGTCATTTCTCAATGCAGCAGGTTCACTCCTTGGCCTTTCTTCTCCTCAACGGCAAAAAAATAATTGTGGGTAGTGGTGGAAGTTTTTATTTTCTATCTCTACTTTTAGGGACACACACAGAGGAATTGTTTTAACATCTGGAAGTGACACGTTTTTCCAGCAGAGCAAGAGGACCATGAGAAGCGAGAAGAGAGAGCAAATAAAAGCTACAAAACATTCTCACATACCTAAAAAGAGAATATCAGAGACTTGTATTGGGCTCACGAAACCTGGTTCTAGTCTCAGATTCTGTGCAGTTGTGCACAGCCAAGTCAGTGTACCCCGTACCTGTTCCTGTCCAACACACAGGGTGCTGCTCTAACTTTTCCCTTCTAATATTTTTTTGCTAGAGGCAGCTGAGGCATTCAACATCTTTCTTTTAGGTCCATGAAATTAATCTTTTCATTATTATTTGAGTAGTAAGATTTAAAATGCATGTAGATATTTAGAATGCAGATTTCCCCTATTACTTTAAAAATATTGTGATTGGTCAATCTGTGGACTTACAAAGCTAAAGAGTGTTATTTTAAGCAACATTAAAAAGAAACTGCAGTGAAAAAGGCAGATGCTGCAATTCTGTTACCAGCATTGCTTCAAAATCTCACGAGACAACCAGTGAAACGCTACATAACCACACTTTGTTCCAGCAAGTACAACAGAGAGCTCTTGAGATAGCACAGATAACCATGAGATAGCACGCTCCGGACATTGATTATATTGTGTCTCTTGGCCTGACACTTGTCTCACAGGAGTTAAATGTGTACATTTAAATTCACAGAACTTACATACACTAAGATAATGAGTTCTTTCAAGCAGCTGCCTTGTGGCCCTGAGAAATCAATGGGAAGCAGGGATTCTCAGGAAGGGCTGCACATCAGTGAAAGGCCTAACTGTGGGCTCTAACAGGCTCTCGTTACTACACCCAAGTAAGTGTCTTTCTAGAGCTTTAAGAGAACTAAAAGAGAAACTGTTAAAAAATAAAGTTATTTTAGACAGTTTAGATACTAAATTTACATATTGTTGCTAATGAAAAGTTATTTCTCCCTCAATGACTCTAATTTACATAAGCCCCAAACCCCATATTTCCTTTTCCATGGAGAAGTCAGGCTTCTTTACTTTTGAAATATGGTAATTACTACAGTGATGGGTTCACGTAAAATTCCAGATAAAATTATCAAAATTACAATAAATATCTATAGGCTAAAAGAAGTGGAAACTGCTAGCTGAAGCACAGGCCAGATAATAACAAAACTAAATAATAAAATAGAAGAGAAACCCAATTATAGCTACACTTTCGCCTTGCCCCCACCCAGGAGAACACATGAAATGCCAGCTTTAAAATAATCTAATTTTGCAGAAATTCTTTATTTATCACTTCCCGCAGGAAAGAGGGGGTAGAGTCAAAACCTTTTTTTCAGCAGAATATTTGTCTGTAGTGGAAATTACTAACAAGTCTTCAAAGAAGGCTTTGATGATCCTCAGGCTACCACTATTGATGATGTCAAGAGTTTTAGCACTACAGGCTTCAGTGGAGAAGTAGGAAACATGGATGGGGAAGCAGGCTTTGAAGTCAGCTCAGAGAAGCTGACACAAAATATAAAGTAAGTCATGTTAAGGCTTGATCATGCAAAACACAGATGTCAAAGGTAAGACTCCTATTGACTTCAAACATGAGCAGAATCAGGTCCTCGACAATGAATCACAAATATCGATTGTTCTGAGTCTTCAAGATTAAAAAAAAAAAAGTAAGGCTAAAAAACAAGGCACCTGATAATGTTGTTATTCCATTGTTTAATACAGATTCTGTCTGGTCAGCTGTCCAGACAGAGTATTCCCTAATAGGAATAGAAATCAAGTATTTAGAGCTGGGGGGTTTCATTTTATTTTTAAACATACTTACTTGCTGCTGCTTCCAGTAATAGACATAACCATCTAAGAAGCGTAATATTTTTGATATCAAAACCTTACTTTAGTAAGGAAAAAAAATTCTTGCTACCCATGAAAAAAAACATTTCATGCTTTTTCACTGAAAACACTACTAACATGCATGTGACTGACCTATTACATTTTCTTTTAAGATACTCTCTTTCTGGGAAATACAAGTGGCAAGTCAGTTGTTATGGTAACTATTTTTCTTTTTTTTTTTTTTTAACTAACATATGACAGCCTGTGTGTCATCTGATGCTGTTTCTGAATTAAGTTACATGTTCGCTTTTGTCAAATATTCTAAAAAAGGCTTCTAGGATGAAGAAATAGTGGGGAGAAAGCAGGATGTTTTTCCCAGGCACCCTGCTTTAGCAGGTATAAAATTGTTCCAAATCCTGGCATTGTAACATGTCCAACTACATATGAAAAGATGCAGGTCTGGCTTGGCCCTTCTGTATGCTCCAAAGATAAATCATCATATTTACCCCTTTTTTGGGTAAGTTTCAACGTATACATTCGTGTAAAAGATAATCTCTCTTACCACATAAACTTTATCATTATTGATGAATCTAGAACTTCAATTAATCAAATTGAATACTGCCAATTAAAGGACAATCCCAAAACATTTATGCTCAAATTGCTGCTGTTACTGATTAATATGTATTCTCCTGAATTATCAAGGCCATAAAGAAACCTTTAGCACTATTACAAACAAAACATTTTAAAACATGGAATAGCACAAAATAAATTTTTCCCCACAGACTATTTAATTACATGCACTATTTTAATCCATTAAGCATTTATTATGCAATTTATGCAGTCAATTTTTTGTTAGTGCAGAGCTATGACAATATGATATGAAGAGGTGGTCTTTTTTGTTACCTTTTTTTGTTAAACAAACTGTCTACAATTCCATGAGCTCCATTCTTGGAAATCCAACCTTGTTTGCCTTGTATCCTACTTAGGCAGTAATTTTAATGTAGGTCTATCTGAACTATGATCTTTCTGCTTAAATGAACAACTAAAATGCTCAGTTACTACTTCACCCAATTGTGTTTTGTTCCTCATTCAAACCCAATGTTACCAGTTGAATACTCACAATGGTAAAATAAGAAGAGAATCCGTTCATCCACAATGAGCTTTCAGAAAAGTATTGGGATTAGATATACTTTTAGTAGAACTCCGTGGAGTTAGCGGGTGAAGGAAGAAAAAGTATCCAACAGTGACAAGCTTGAATTAGATGGCAGAATACTTAAGGCTAAGTGCTTGTGACCTAAAACCAGTAGGAGCCAAAACTCAGAACTTTTTACAGCTCCAATCTTCCAAACAATGAACCAGCGATACATCTGAGTTGGCTTAATACGAAAGCTCCATACATTCCTAGCCCTGGTTTCAATTGAAAGCTTGTAACTCAGTCTTGTAAATTCCCCTAAATTTAAGACATGTAGCAATCAATCCAGAAATACGAAAAATATTTTAGCTGATGCAGCAGAAATGTGATGATATGAAGCAAATTAAAACAATCTGGACAACTAGCAACATTATGTCACTGATACCAGTGCCTAGAAATTTCTTTATTACACTGTGATGTCTTGTAATAACATCAAGAATATAGAGAACATTCTCCAACATGCATGCATTGCTTCCATTAGTGTAGCAGACTGAAATAACCAAGGTAACACTGATGCTTTAAGTCCATTTAGTATGTATCTAATCCTACTTCAAGCAGTCATTATTATATTTTCTAAAAAGTGTCTTGGAAAATAATACTGAAAGAAAAAGTGTTGTAAAAATACATCACTAATGAGGAAAAGAACCCAAAGAGCTGTATTGATATCTAGCTTACCACCTTGGCCAACTTCAAATTGGATGTTTGAAACTACTAGAAATGAATATGTAAGCCTAAGATATATGTTACTAGATAGCGACTACAGAGAATTTATAGTCAAATTATGTCTAATACCTCTCATGGGTGTGGATCTGGTTACCTATTTGAAATATGGAAAAACATCCATATTTAAACAATAGCTACATATATGTTATTACTAAACAACGAAACTTCTTGGAACTCTTTCACCGACAGTTCATCAATACTGGATAAAAACTGGATGATTCTCCATCACTGCATGATTATATCCATACTATAGGCAGTGATGCATGAAAGTCTCAAAGATCTCATCATTTACCCATCAGCAGGAGTTATTGCCAAGGTATTGTGAGAGTTAGCCAACATTTCTCTCCAAAAGCAGAGATGAGAAGAACCAGAAGAAAAATCAGTAGAGCAACGGGTGGAGAAAAGAGTCTTTCAATAGCTCTTCAAGAGTTCTTCATTCTCCTTTCTTCCTTTTCTTTCTTCCCTCCTTCCTTTCTTCTAGTCTCATAGGCATCTTTCCCCACTCTTTCTACCACCTCTGCCTCACTTCATCTAACTTGCCTTCCAGTACCCATTACTCCAATGTCCCTGACCAAACACACTGAAATCAGTGATGATTAGTTAACTCTGAAAAGTCCCACTATTTGTCTGCCACAAACACTCTTTAAAAAGACACTACTACTTATGAAGAAACCACTCTGGACATGACCCCAACTTAAAAATTCAAAACCAAAAGCCTAATTCTTCAAAGTCCCAGCACCATAAAAAACCCCTGTACTCTTAAATACAGTTTGGACAATAGAGTAGCAGGGTCCTCATAGTCTGCTGCAGTTGACATTTTCTTATCACTGAACCCCAAGAACAGAAAACATTTGTGGTTGAGGGATGTCTTGCTGAAGTAATGGTCACATTAAGGGACCATCACAAACAGGCAGGTGTAGGGTAGCTTTGGGCAAACTTGATCTGTGAATAAGAGCAGTCTAAAAATTAAAAATACTGTGTCCCAAAGGCCCATATTTGCTTCCTCTGACCTCACATGTGATCAAAAGCACTTGAGCTTATAATCCTTCTCCCTTTCATAGAAGGCTCATTACTTAAATACATAATTATATGAAAGATTTCAAATTTAAAAACACATGTAAATTAATCTGCATTCTTTTAGAGAATACAGAGCAATACTACTACTCCTGCTCTCACTTAAAGTGCAACAGGAATAAAGCATCTCCCTGATCTGGATTAGGACTTTTGTGGAACGATGACATCTGGAAATACTGTGCCAGAATTCTACCTTCACTCTTTTTGTTTTAGTGTCCCACAAAAGGAAGAACATTATTTTTATGTGTGACCCCAAGATCTGGCAACAAAATGCCCTCGGAATAAGCTAAAGGGGACGTATTTATTTAATACTGGTAATTTGGGGATATCTTTAATACTTCAGGTCTTAAGTGTTTTTCATTTATTTTGGCAAGTTAAAACCAACTGAAAAAGGACAAAATAGAACTGCATGAACTAGTTATTTTTTTTGCAAATTATGCATGCCTATGTGACAATGAAAATAAGGGTGGGACAGCGGGATGGCTAGGATGAAGATGTGTGTGGCTGTCGCAGTCACTTTTTGCCCCATCTTTTTACAGGACGGAACAATGTTTCAAAATTATGTAAAACAAAGCAATCATTTGTACATATATTATTCTGTCCCCCTACAGGGCACAGCAAAATGGATCAACTATCACAAGCACATGCACACAGACATGCATACCCGAGTACTGACACTGTAAGACTAGAAACCTATGGTTGACTGCCTGTAACAACAGGACGCCTTGAATCCCCAAAACTGTCTTTAGCTCAGTGAACTATGGAAAAGAATTACTGGGTTTTGTTTCGAAGTCCTAATATTTAAAGCAAAACACATTTTCTGTGTTTTCTCTGCAATGCCATCTTTCCAATAACACTGAAATGCCTCCTCTAAAAGTGCTCTTTTTCTGTTGCAACATATGGTATCCCATCCAGAGAGTCACAAGAGATTTTGTTTCTAATGGATTAAATTGCATGAGTCACAGACAGGATCTGCACATGGACTGCAAAAGCAACCGCTTGTTTTTCATGCGTTTCGCAAAGTAACACGTTGCTAGGACAGTTACCTTTGCAGTCTCAGCTACCAAGTGGTCAAAAAAAAGCCTCCTCAGAAGCACCGAATTTGAAACTTCAAATCAAAGTCATTGAGTCTTGTTATTTTATTACATAGCCAGCAGTATTTTGTGGGGTTTTTTTTCTTAAACCTCTTTGTTGCAATTAGAGGATCAAGAGAAAATGTTATGTCTTCTGGTGTTATGGATACAGAGTAAGACTTTGTCAATTTCCATGTTTTGAATCTCACAATATAAATAAACTCAATCCAAATTCACCACCTTTAGAATCATAATACAGCAAGCCAAACCAGGTCACGGGTGTTTCTGAAGGAAAAGTAGTTTGTTTGACTTTCAACTCCTCACTGCTTGGACTGGCAATACGAGAACCGGTTACTCCAGCATCAAAGTAATTCACAGGTTAAAGCTTGCTGGCTGTTCATTCATCAAGAATTAAAATGAGACACGACAAGAAACAGAAGAATATTAGGTCAGGAAAAAATTTTAAAATTCTGCCTGCACTGTCTGCTTGAATATTTTATATCAATTTATGGGACCAGTTTCACATGCCAGTCAAAGTTGTTACTAGAAGTATGCAAAGTACTGGCAGTTATTTCTGAACATTAGAGAAGGGTATAAAATCTGGACTCCAGATTCGAGTTTTAGGCCCTATTTCAGTCTTGGTAAATGAATTAAGACTGTAGAAATTATTACTTGAACTCTTTTGATCTTACTGCACACTGGTATTTTTTTCCGATTAAAATAACTGAAAAGCAGCCCTAGGAGGAACAGATTTCTCTTATAAAAGAGAATCAGTGTCATAAAATTATTTTGGTTTTATTCATTATGAGAATTTAATCACTAGTAAAAAAAAAAAAAATCACTGAACTGCCTGTTTGTATTACTGCTACACAAAGATACTTTTTCATTTTTCCATTAACTAAAAACCTGAGCAGTCAACTAATCCATTATCTTTACTCACCACCCTGGCTGCTTGAAGCACCTCCGGCTCCATATAGGGCGTCAGATCCAGATTTGGGCTCTATCTCCCCCCTTAGGGACTGGTAAATCAGCCAGTACAGATCCAGAATTGCTAATGACAGAAAGAGTAGATTTCAGTTCCCAGGTGCAATACACATCAAAAGATAGCATCTACACTCAAATCCAGTGAAAGAAAATATTTTTGACATTTTTGTTTGTTTGTGCTGATAGGTTTTAAAATCTTAATTAAGTTCAAATATAAGAATAAATTCACCATGACAGCTGTTAGGTACTCGGTATATTAAATTTACAGCTGGGTATACAGCAGAAAACATACATTAAGCATAATAATGAGAACTACCTCTCCAACAACTTAAGTCTATTACATTTTGTCAAACTGGAGACACAGTTGACAAATGGGGATGTATAATTTAATTTGGTTACTCCTTGTGTTTTCCAAGTTCTGTTGAAGTGCTGCACAAACTTAAAGCAGTGACTTCCCTAATAAACAAAGAATCAAGTTTTACAGCTTCAAAGAAATATTTCACTGTAGATTCTATTTCATCTGGTACTGTACTTCAAATAATTGTTGAGTATTTACAATTCTGACATTAGCTATTATCCTTGATAGCAAAGAAAAGAAAATCGTTGCCATAAAAATGTATAGAGAAACCAAATGCTGGGTAAGATTTTTGAAAGAAATTTCAGTGAGAATTAAAGGTTCTTGGCTTCTTAGAAGTACTAACACGTCCAGCAGTTTCCAGGGACTTCAGTGGATTTATCAATACTTCAGAAATCAATTATTAATTTAGGATTGCAAATCAATACTTAGAAGGATGATTTTTATGGTCCTGTTTTTTGAAGACAGAGCTTGCTCTATTTCCTTAATTAGAGAACCCTTCCTTGAATAGTCAGAAGCCACCAGGCGGGGGAGGGCAGTAAAAACTTGGACACTTTAATGGCTGAATGTTACACTATAAAAGTATATTTGACAATCACAAAAACACCTCGGCATATAAAAAAAAGGTATTTGCTACTATTTTTAGGATATAACTTTTGCACATTTGCTATAAATTATGAAGTTGGCATACTAACTACCCAGTTTTAGATTACCGCATACACATATTAGTCAAGGGAAATATAGAAGGAATTTGGCTCTTTCCCATACTACCTACACAGGAGTTAACTGTTTTCTTCTCAGTTTCTTCATTAACTCAGGTAAGTTGGTTGCAGAACTTGATGGGATTTGGTGGTTTCCGATGCCAGCCCAGATCTCTGGACCACAACTATTCACAAAAGCTGATCATCAAAAGAACAACAAATAGTTAGTATGTCACAATTACTTATTAGCCATCTCTTACTGTTACTGTATCACAGTGTTACATGTTCAGGTAAAGTTTTGAAGTCAGAGAATAAAACATTTATTGCATTTCTTACTCCGAAAGGCAACAGAATGCTCTATTTGGGCCAGCAGCATTAAATAAAGTAAATCACCGATGACAACAACTAAGGTTAAAATTAAGAGGAATGTTAAAAGTTATGGCTCAGGTGAATGAAAATCTCAACCAAACCAGAATCAATGGATGGAATGATCCATTGTAGCTTTACTTGTTATGTCTTTCATAGCATTTGTGGTGGGCTGACCTTGGCTGGATGCCCACCCAACTGTGCTCTCACTCCCTCTCTTCAACAACACAGCAGGAAGAAAATAAGATGAAAAGGCTCATGGGTCAAGATAAAGACAGGAAGATTGTTTACCAATTACCACCATGGGCAAAACAGACTCAGGGAAAATTATTTATTGCAAATTAAAATAGTGAGAAACGAAGATAAATTGAAACATCTTCGCTGCTGTCTCATACCCTTTTTTCCCAGGCTCAACTTCACTCCTTCGTTCCCAGCTCCTCTACCTCCCTCCTGAGTGGTGCACTGGGATGAGGAACGGGGGGTTGCAGTCAATCCCTAACAGTCCTTCTCTGCTGCTCCTTCTACCTCACATTTTGCCCCTGCTTCAGTGTAGGTCCTCCATGGGCCACAGTTCCTGTCAGGAGAACGTGCTCCTGTGTGGGCTTCTCATGTGCTGCAGTTCCTTCAGGAAATATCCACCCAGCATGGGGTCCTCCACGGGCTGCAGTGTGAACATCTATTCCACTGTAGTCCTCTTCATGGGCTGCACAGAACATCCAGTATGGTTTCATCCAAAACTTCCACAGCCTGCGGGTGAAATACCTGCTTTGACACCTGAAGAACCTCCTCCCCCCTCCTCTTTCTCTCACCTCAGTCCCCACACGACTGTTTCTTGCACTTCTTCCCCCCCCTTCGCTCCTCACTGTTGTGCAGTGTTTTACCCTTTGTTAAATAAGTTATCACAGAGGTGCCACCAGCTTTGCTGATGGGCACAGCAGCTCTGTTGTGGAGCCAGCTGGAACCAGCTGCATCCAGCACAGGGCAGCCCCTGGCCTCTTCTGACAGAGGCCACCCATGCAGTCCCCCCACTATCAAAACCTTGCCACATAAACCTAATACAGCATTAAAAGTTACTTCAGTTAAAATATTATTCAGAGGGAAAAATCCACGAAGAGTAAAATTTTTTTGCTCATAATTTAACTTCATGTTGCTCAGACTCAGAACAGGAGGCTCTTGCATTAAACACCTGTAAAACTTATTCTCTCATTATTGTTGTTTCAGGGAACAGCAGCAAGTGAAGGAAAAAATTACCATCTTGACTGTCTCCTGAAATAACTACTGTAAAATTAAAAGCAATAGTATGTTCAAGGTAAAGTAATACAAATGCAGCTCAACAACTGAACAATTCACTTATATAGGTAAATATCACTGGAAACTTTGGTAGATAATTTTGTTGCAAAGTTCCAACAGAAAGCTAACAAACACGTACAGGCAAAATGCTGCCCAAGACATCCAGAGTCTCCAGTTCTTGTGAAGGTGAATGTCTCAGAGACAGAGCAAACAGTACCACCTGTACTTGGCCTGGACAATCATGATATTAAAGCGAACTTGTTTTCCCAGAAGGATGGAAATAAGATACACATTCATTCCTTTTAACGAAGGCAGTTTCTTCACAAAACCCAAGCTATCCTTCTGCCTGAAATTCTTATCTAGACATTTATTTTAAAGTGAAGTCCTGTGAATAACCTTGACTTCCACAAAAATGCATGTTAAAAGATTTAAAAAAACAATTAAGTTTTAGCGATAAACAGGAATACCATGCTCTTTTAATACAGAATGTAAATGATTGCATTGCTGAGAAAAGGGAAAATTAAGTCTTCTAAGTACCAAATGAACAGGAGTGGAACAAATTTTCTCTCTTCAAATGTATCCTTATAGTAATCTGAAGAGAATACTTCCATGATTGTGTAGAGATTTCTTCAAGACCTATTCAATTCCTTATTGTTCAGCTTACAGTGCCAGAAAAAAAAGGCCTGTTAAAGTTAACATCTGCTAACTAATCATGAAACAGACCATCACAACATTTTATAGGGTTTGAACATAGCTATGAATTTTGATTACTACCAACTTTGACTGGATTAAAGCAGCACTTCACTGTGTAAAAACTTATTCCTTTATAGAAAATGCTTCTAAAAATAAACATTTTCATTCTAGGTTCTGAAAAATATGATCTAGCATTACAAGTATGTCTAACATTAAAGATAGAAATAAGTCAACCAGGTGAATTATAGTTTTCTGATTTTTTGATTAAATAGTTCATTTTTGGAGAGAAACAGCCTACAGTAGAGATTTGGACATGCAAGTATTCTTAAGATGGGCTGCTGCAGAGATCTGTTCTCCTGAGTTCCATTCCATATGTTTTGCTGCTTGACACAGAGTACATGCATACATGCTGTATTTCAAGTTTTTTGGATCATTTCCTTTGAGGCAATACATTCATATGAGTGAGGCAATACAAAAAATTACTTATGAGCATCTCTTGATCAGCTGCACTCATGTTGGAACGACTGTATTCTGTGTAAACAGTCCCCTCATGCAGAAGTCAATTGGATTAGAAAAGCTTTCTATTAAGCCATTGAATCCATATCTTTGCGTTACGATGGGATTCATTTCTGTTCTGTGCTTACCAAATTATAACCTGCTGAGCAATTCTTTACTATTTCCAATGACATAGTTTAAACTAACTGGGATTACTCTCACACACATGCATATTGTGCATGCACACACAGAGTCTGTTTCTTTTGCTATCTTTCCAACTTTTTAATTCCAAAATACTTGCACTTGAAAATTAAAAAATCCCCATTATTAAAAGCAAAAAAACCCTCTCCCTCACTGCAAGAATAAAAATCCATTACAAGAGCGTTCGATACTTCACTGTAGTTCTGCATTTGACTTGAATGAACAGCTCCCTCCCTTCAGGAAATGTCTCAGCCCCATAGCGATCCCCCTTGCTCCAGAGAACTATGCATTCTAGGAGAACCGAGCACTCAGGATGCTAAACACTATAGTCAGATCATATGAATCAAAAGAGGGACAACCAAAGCATTATGTCAAAGACTTGTTAATAACTGGAGAGCATAATGAATGTACGTACCAGCAGGGTAGCCATTGATCCACAGTCCATCACAGATGTCACCAGAACAATTAACTATAGCGCCCTGCTCATTGAATACGTCATTTCTCCACTGCCCCTTTAAACAGAAATACACATGGATTTTAAATTTCAACACCACCACAGCTAAATTATAAAGAAGGGATTATTTCAGCCAATTTTCAATAGCAAAGTGGGTGGTCCTCGAGGCTTTTTATAAATACCCTTCCAACATTTGTGTGAAAAGTTGAATAGGAGACCACACAACCAAGGATTATGCGGCACTCCTCTAAAGGGGAAAGGAGGGAGAATCAAACATTTCTTGCCCAAGGTTTGTTACTGTGGGATACTATTATGTGAGATCCTTCAGTTCATATATTACATCGCATTAAATTACATGGCAAGAATGAATAACTGCTTTGTCACATACAGAATCACACATTATTTTGCTTTTTAAAGATCGTGAAAAGTGAAATAGTGTACCAAACTCAATTCCAAAAAGCTTTGGTTATTTAAATCTGGACTGCATTTGACCCAAGATATACCCTTTACTTAAAATAAAAGTTTAAAGATTCCTACGGCTGCAAAGCCAAATACCACAGAAACTTAGGTATGAGCCAATTAAAGTTTCTAGCAACATTAAACTTGCACACTTAATCATGCAATTTAGTATCATGTCATGATGAACATGTGGTTTTTCTAGTGTATCCTCTCCTGTTAAATATAGTATTATCTTGAGATCATTAGTTCACAGCCACAATTTTACTAATATTAACTGATAGCAGAGTCAAACAATTCATCTTTGTGGTCCTAAACCAGGGGAGGATGGGAAAATTTGTCAGTCATTTCACCGGCATTTGCTGACAGGACAGGGAAAGTCACAGTCAGGAATACTGGTTTCAGCTTCAGATGTGAGAAGACAGCACACAATTGTGTACCGCAGTATGCACTTTTGTTCTAAGATAAATGTAAAAAACACCTTGAAGCATAGAGCTGGCACTGAAAATTAGTCTGCATTGTTCCCATATTATTGGAAGAGCTTAGAGTTGAAACTGCGGAGGAAATAATCAATGGTCAAAGTACAGTCAAAAGTCCAGGTATGGGAAGTAAAATAACTCAGTAAAAAATGTCACTTGTTTTATAAAGTACTAAATCCTATTTAGCAATCAGACAACATTTCAATGTTAGAGTATATAAGGAACTATAGAATAAGAATATTTAAGATATAAAGTGATCATTTTCTATTAAGTTGAATATCTGGCACTTTGCGTGATAACAGCGTAGGTACCAAATAAAATGCTACTGTAATTCTAAAATATGTGTGAACCCAGTTGAAACTCCAGGTGGACTTAGCAGCTAAAATTCTAGCACCTTTGTTTACACCTTTAGCAATTACAGATGTAAGCTAGAAGATAAAAGCAAAGACAAAGCAGTTCTTTGGAAACAGGCTTCTGATACCTGCTTGGTCCACTCCTTCCATCACTTTAAAGCACATGATGCCATCTTCAGCAGTTATCCCAGTGACAGCAGTACTGGTGGTAACTACTGTACACAAGCTTCAAGCTCCACTGGCGTTTTCACAATCTTTTCTGCCCAGTGGAAGAGACCTTCGAAACAGTATTCAGCTAGTTATACTCCTGAACATACGTAACTGGAAGGTCTAGAAAAAAACCTCACTGTAACTGGAATTGTATCTAAATTACGTACTGAAACCATAGCGGCCTTCATCTTGCATCACTGTAAGTAAGCATGCAATAGGATTCAGCTGTGTTCCGCTTCCTCTAGGGAAGGAAAAGGGACAGGGGGTATAAAATATGCAACCTTTCTCGGTGGTTCCTTATCGCTACCTGTAAAGGCATTGTGCTTGCTTTCAATCAATTCTGATGATTGCCTACTATTAACGTCACTCATTCTCTTAAGTAATTAAGCCACCTCTTTCTTAGATTTGCCTTTGTCTCTCTCTGGCACATTTCCTTGTCTAATCCTCTTTTCCAGATGGCATAAGGACGAGAGATAAGTGTTGCTAAAAGTTGCTTAGCAATGCAACACATGCAAGGTTTGGAAATGCTGACGTCCACATAAGCACTATCTATACATCACACATTTATGCAGAGAAACAAAGGCGTGAACAACCAGAGTGACATAGGGGCCTCCAGAAAAAGAGCTACCAGTTAGTACACAAACAAAGGGGAGCAGGAAACTGAGAAAAAGAAAAAGCTACAAGCTTCCAGTGATGGGCTGTATTATGCTGTGGGTTTTTTTGTTTGGTTGGTTTTGTTTTTGAACTAGAACAGGAAATTCTGCTTTAAACAAAACAAAAACCTTGAGTTTTAGTAAGGTCCTGCATTTTCTGTGATTCAAAGACATACAATGCAGTAGACAAAGACACTGCAATCTACTAATAGACACCAAAACAGAAGTAAAGAAGTTCATGAAGAACAGTAGCTGGTGAAGGCAAAGTTGCTTATCATCAGCTAGGTATCAACCACAGAAATCCTCCTATCCTAAGAATCGGTCATAAGGAATTTATTCTGGTAACTGCACAACGTAACCATGGATTGTTTCTACTGTTTTACTTTAGAGTTCTAAAGTAAATGTTTTTATATGGAATTTGTTTAAACCACAATTACATGTTACAGGTGATAAATAAGAACATTTAGTACACAAACAGTAGTAATTTCACAAGGTCATATTATCATATTCATTTCTGCAACAGCCTATTTAAATAGGTTAGCATGACTCATTTTATGTTTAAAAACCGAGATGTTAGGAATTTTTTCATCAAAGGTGACAACTTTGAAACAACTAGTTCTAAGAAAACAACAGTAATAAATTAACTAGAGAAATTCGTACATAGCTTTACTTGGGATAGTCTCTTACTAAGCAAGACTTCCAAATACTAACTTTGATGGATATAAATTTTGTCAAATTTTATTCAGGAATTAACAAGATTTTAAATGTTAGTTACTCCCAACATTGTGTGGCAGGGCAAGGTGTTCAAAGACATCTGTTTATGAAGATTGAAAAAGATGTTGTAAACCAATCATAAGTACTTACCCCTTTCTTATTTCAGGAAACAATTTCCAGTTAGTTGATGAGGTTTCCATTTTTGAGTTAGTGGCTCTTACACTTTTTATTGCAATCAATTGTGTTTATTTCAAATTCAAACTTGCCTGCCTTTACACTCAACTTGCCTGACTCTAAGAGTAGATGATTTTCATATGCTCTAATTTGGGCTTTTATCAATAATTTTCATTATTTGGTTTCAATCACTCATCAACCTTATTTGCATGGGCCTGATCCTAAATATCATGTTAAAATGCCTTAACAGATTTGAGTAATGGCTGAACCATGCTTTCCTTTATAAAAATCTTATGCATTATAGCATACAGCCTCAGCTGACATTAATTTAAGCAAACACATCTCTATTTAAATACATTGAGGTACTCCAGTATATGCTGACCACTTATCTGGCTGAGTATGTTCAGATATTTCATGCTATATAGCCTGTTTTTAGAACTTGGAAGAATCTATGTCTATTCCAAGAACTACAGTCTCAGATGTAAATCACTTTATGTCAAAAGACACACAAGATTTTATCTCTCCCTCAAATTTCAAAGAGCTTTCATTTCAGAAAGTTATTGACACTCAAATAGTTTTAATAAAAGAAAATACACTGGCTTGATATAAAGACAACAACAACAATTTTCAATGCTTTTGATCCTTGAATAAGGACATAAATATGAAGTGTTAATATACTTTTAAATGTAAACATACCAGAGAATGTTTTGCTGGCATTTTTTACCTAAGAATGTGTGTGATCTTGACAGACTACCTTATTCTCAAATCAGCACGCACTTCAGAACAAGACCAAACCCTCAGATTCTACAGGCACTTTAGCACCCATTTTAAACACAAATTTCTTCCCTGATTAGTTTTTTCATGGGTTTATTTCTGGTCTGATAATTTTTAATAAAACCCCTACTTTATCCTTCTCTGAAGGCCTTTCATTATCTGTCTTCTAAAGTGAAGGCAACAAGCGAAGCCCTGATGATTTCTCTGTTAGGCTGAGTCAGGAAAGCATTCAACAATGTTTCTCTTTAACCAGACAGACCACCATAATACAAAATTTTCAGCAAGTGCTCAGTGTAAAATGCTGTACATTATGGAAAAATCTAGATAAACTACAGAAATAGTAGCTTGGTGGGGTTTTGGTTTGTTTCGCTTTTTTCTTTTCCTTCAATTACTGGCCTTTATTCTCACGAGAAGACTGCTAACTACATCTTCCCACTGTCTTCTTGTCACATCTTATTATCAAGCATCAGAACCATGGATCACCTAAGGATCACTAAAAAAGCCACTCAAAAAGGCAATTAAATATACAGATGATGCATTCAGAAACCTGTTCAGACACTTCCAGGCTGCTACTGGGACACAGTAGCTTCTAAAAATTGCTAGAGCTATGAGCGATGCAGTAGTCAGCGGTCCTACCCACAAGCAATTAAAATAATAGAGTTCAACATTTACTAGTGGGGAGGCTCATTCATGGTCTTTATATCAGCGATTGCTTTATTTATATTTTTGTATCATATGTCATTACATAATTATAAGCATAATCAAGATTTGGGAAGATGTATCTTTAACTTTCACATTATCCACTAGTACGCAGTACAATTCTGAGCAACTGAAATTCCAGTAATGTAAATAATTTGCACCAGAACTGAAACTATGACTCTTCCAAACAGGTAACTCAAACAAATAATTTGCACCAGAACTGAAACTATGACTCTGGTTCCAAACAGGTAAATCAAATGGATTCTAAGGGGGGCGGGGGAACAAAAGCCTGCAGGTGAAAAAGCCCATAAGGCTTGCCACCTGTTTCGTGTGGTTAACAGGTGTATCAAACAGCAGGCCTTCCTCTGGGAAAGACGACAAACTAAACACTGCCAAAACACACAAAGAAGTAGCAACAGGGACAGAATGGAACACAGCATCTGCTTACTGGGGCTTACGCAGCAGCCAGAAATGAGAAATCACAGAAAGGAAACATTTTCATGAAGAAAATGAGTGGTTTACTTCATTAACCTCTGCAAACTTCATTTACATGTTATTGTTTTCTTTCATTCTCAAATGTGTGCACATACAAATGCACTAAAACCAGACAGGCCACCACAGGTCACTGGGTTGGGTTTTTTTGGTTTGGGGTTTTGTTTTTGTTGGTTTTTTTTTTGGTTTGTTTTTTTTGTTGTGGGTTTTTTTTTGTTTTGTTTTGTTTTTTTTTAAATCAGCAGCTTTCAGGGGCTTTGTTTTGTTCTATGTTCTCTAGTGTTCAGTTACAGTTTCTACCTTGCATCTCTTGATGTTTTTACCCAAAGTCAAATCAGTTTTATGGTTAAGCAGTAGATAAATCAGAGTTGTTTGTTATTGTTGGACTCCTCCATTGATATAGTTATAATTATTGCTTGTTTACTGGACATTTAATCGACCTGAATCTCTGAAGGTTCACAGACTACAATATGCTATTAACTGACAGCATCCACTTACCAAAAATTTATCGCTTCCAAAGATTGATCTAAATATCTAGCCCTGGCATTATTACAGTTAAAACTGAAGTGGAAAACCACACAAATTCAACATTCATGCTATTATTCAATCTATTCTATACCACACAGAAGGAATGCTAGAGGAATGCCCTAGAGCTTGAAATATTTGTCCATGTTCTTTTTGTTTAAGCAGATTACTTCAGTATGTCCAAGGTACTATTTCAGTAAAGGAAAAAAAAACCAAACCAGATTTTTTCAAAATCTGTACAGTTACACACAGTTTACAAGCGTAGAACTATTTGTACAAAGTATGGGTACACTAACTGATTAGCAATAAAGTTTGATTCTCATCAAGATAGCTGACCATACAAAACAAACTTCAAAATCTCACATGCAAAATTATGCGGACAAAGCAGACAATTTCCAGATCCTTAACTGGAGTTCCTTAGTAACTTGCCCTTTTTGGGCACTGAACCGAGTCTTACTGTTTGCGTTATGACCAGGTTTGTGTCCCCTGCGCTGCCCATACATAATTCCTCTAATTAGTTTTCACATATTTCCTGTTTACTTCCATATTACATAGGATCATCTTTTGCTCAAAATGCCTCGTTTCTTGTTGGACTTCAGTGTATACTGATCCATTACCGTATCTGTCAGGAATGTACTGGTATAAACTTAATTACTGCGCATGCAAACCCAAGTGTTTCTCATTGACAACAACAGATCATTAAAACAGGTGGTAGATTCTGCTAGCTACTTGCACTGTGTCAAAACTGGCTGCTGAAAAAACAAGTAGTATTGAAAATTTTATATCCACGAAGTTAATGATAATTATTCTCAAAGTGTATTATTGTCAGCTTTCTAATCTGAAATGAAAGAAGCAACCAGGCATACCATAAATTTTGTCAGAGAATGACAGAGTCACAGAAGACTTAAGATCTGAGACAGTGTTCAGGGCAGAAAGACAGGAAGGAGAATTACACTTACACTTCCACCCCTCAGGGGAACGGCTCTACAGGCAGCATGCTGAAAGAGATTGAAATTGCAGAAAGACGTGGCTAAATCATTTACCTGTGAGGTGTGGGTCACAGGCATGTCTCTGACCCTTCCCAGAAGGCTGGTTAGCTCTTTCATAATTCTATGGTAACAGATTAAAAAAATAAAACTTTAACCTATTATTTTTCCTGAAAAAAAGTATTTAAATGCTTTTAATGTTTTACATTAAGTTATATAATCTGACAGCAGTCTATGCCCAGTGAACACTTGCATTAAGCGGTTGTCTTGTTTTCTGCATAATATAAATACTAAACCAATCAACAAGACACTGCTGTCAGTATTGTTAGGATTATTTTTTTTTTCTTTTGGCCAAAGTATCTTGTCACTTTTGAGCACATAGCCAGTGTAAATTTAAATATAGTACTAAATGCTTACAACCCTACAGAGACAGACCAGTTACTGAGCAAGTGTAAGCCTGAAGAATTTACCAATTCAGTCTCAAAACAGATGCTAGAGAGACACCCAGTGGTACAAAACTGTGTGTGCACACATGCACACACAAATACATACACATAAAATATCCTGTCTTCAATATCTCAAGAAGTGAGAAGCTATTATAACACCATTTTTGTTTAGCAGTGTTTAGGCTATAAGAAACAAATGCACGACAGCACTTGCACATTTTTTTCTGTCATCTGTTTCTTTATCTAACAAGTATTTATTATCTTTTCCTATTGATTTTAATTCCCAACTTTCATACATTCATGGAATAATACATAAAGATTTTTAAACTGTATTCAATAATTAGGTTTAGATTAACAGATTTAAGTACAAACTTCTAATGTGTATTTAAAAGAAATCTGAGGGTTTTGACAGGTGCAAAAAAAAGAACCAAACCAAAAAAATCAAACCCTTAACTGAAAAGCCAAGACATCTGCTTACATATATACCAACAGCAGACAAAACTGCAAAATATTGAAGTGCTTTATGCTGTATTTTAACAACATAAACAGTATTCAGTAGAAATTCAGTTGTGATTTCATGTCCACAGGAAAAAAAAAGTCAGATGGCTAGAGACACGTAGTGAAGTTACATTGAACGGCCTTCCCTGTAATTTTTTGCTTCTCCAAATATGTACTGCTCTGAATTTCCACTAAACCTAGGGAGACCCCTTCTTTTCAACAACAAAGAAAACTGAATGAGGATCAAAGTCAGAGAGAAAAAGACTGAAACAGTAAAATTGGTACTGGGTTTCTGAACTTTATTGTAACTGTGTAATGAAATAGTTTATGAAGTGCCTGTTCCAAATCTTAATATTTATGCAACAATTAAAAGTTACTGTTTTCAAGTTCTAAAGTTACTACCAGAGTATAAAATGCTAATTCTTCAAAGAATCTCTCTCTCCAAACACTTACCAGAGAAATGATGTCAATTAAAAAAAAAGTTCCCAAGACAAGCACAGATTTGATCTCATTTTGTTTCTCAAAATTTCAGATTTTTCTTTAACCCTCACACACTGCGATTGCAATGACAGAATCCTATTCTTGATTTGTCATGCAGTAATTCATTTACATGCTACAACCCCATTTGGACCTTAAGTCCCAGGCCTCAAGGTCATCTCACTGAATTACTGGAAAATAATCCACAGCACACCTTATCCTGTTGTTTAGTTCACAAAGAAAATATATTCCCTGATCTTTCTACCTTGAAGTAGGTGTCCCTGAGTACAAGTATTCATATGTGCTTATACATATGTACTCATACATTTTCCCCCATATCACTATGTTTACTCCTGTTTTACAAATAAGGAATACTCCAAATAATAATCACAAGAAAACTCTTAAGTAGTCTACATATCCAAGAAAAGTCAAACTGAAATTGAATCTGAAGTTCAACTATACAAAATACTATTAGAATATGTTAAAAAAATCGAATTTGAAATCTCTTCATGTGTTACTCAATTAAAAATGGGGACTGAATCTGTTGAAAGGACCAACAGTACTAATTCTAAACACAGACTTCTGTTTATCTGCATGAAGCATCTTCTACCATGATCCTTTGAGCTTTTCCAAACAAACTGGTACAGTTTCTCATAAGTCTTTAAACACCTCATAACACTGTTCCAACAGCACAAGGCAACATTCCATGACTTTTGATACTTGTCTGGAATCCAGGCTCCTTCATAATTATCCTCATTCCCAAAATAGTGAAAAACAAGTAAGAAATTCTTAAAGGAAAACAGATTTGGTGACCTGATACACCAGACTGTCGAAGTGAGCCAATAACAAGCAGTGGCAGTCAAATCTAGTCCACGCTCTTGCGGTCCTTTCCCCTAATTTCAAGCAACCAGTGAAATGGCGCAGTGCAATTCAGCCACCAAGCTGTACCATCTCTGAATTTAGCCAAAGTACGAGAGTCCTAGAATTCACCTGTAACCTTTTTCATTTAAAAATATTTTAATATATATTTAATTCTCAAATATGAAAAAGTGACTAGAAGTAAGAGCTGGACATAAAACTTATCCTGGTTAACAACCCATTGTGTTTGAAAACTAATCAATTGCATAGAGGCAATTCATTTAAGTCAACAGTTCCACTTCCCATGCTATGTTACTAAACTATTTGTATAATTGTGACAGTGCCAGCTTTTTCCTGAATTTTAACATCTTACCAGTAAGGCCTTTTTCATTGCAGATTATAGCCAGTAACAGCTTTTTTTCCATCTCTCAATTTTACTAATAAAAGATTACTCAGCATTTTATAGCTTTTATTTTTGAAACAAAAAATAATTCTCACTGATTAAGTCAATATAAAGCGAGAACAAGAGCTTAGTTTCCTGGCTTTCAGTAGACCTAAGCAATCTTTGAAAAATGACATCATGAGATAATTGTATTTATGCAGCATAAACAGATCTGTTCAGTCTTGACAGAGTGAATTTTAAACAAAGCTGACTCAAAAAGTCTAAGTTACCTTCTCTCATTCCATAGAAGAGCTCTCCTTCATATTTCCTACCATCTTTACATTGCAATACTTTGCATCCACAGAGCTTTCCAAACACAAACTGACCAGAATAAGTGTTCCCTTGAACCAAATATATGAGAAAGTTAAACACAGAAACAACAGATCTGTAAAATACAGTTTAATTTTTTTTAATATATTTACAGTTCACCAGTAAGTGATATCTTACTTATGGAGCCCAAATAGAAGACACTCTAAAAGCCTGGAAGTTTATAATTAGCAGCTACCTTTCTTTTACTGTTAACGCTGTCTAGTGAAGACTGTAAGTGTGTTCATTCAGTCTTTATTTTAAAACTAATGAATCATAATCCTTCTGGTCTCTAAAAGTGATGGTGCTGTGTTAAAAAGAAAAGATTCACAGTATGTTCTTTTATGGTTAAGGAAGGTATGAAAAAAGTTCTTGAATTTTATAGTCGCCTCAACAGCTTTTCGATGGCATGTACTCATTCAAATATTCTGTGCCAAAGCCCGATAAATCAGCTGCTTTGCACTAGAAGTACTGCACTGTGAAATCCCTGATGTATTTGTGATCTTAGAATAATGACAGAAAAATAGTTTTCTGTCAAGTATTTACCTGACTTACTTACACGATATTCCATGTGGTCACCCTTTATTTTCTGTCAGCCTTACAGACTGTTGACTAAAGGGGTTCGGCAGGCGGAGAAGTCACCGACTCACCTGTACAGGAATAAACAAAAACAGGAGATACTCTTTTCTGGAGCAACTTACTGGGACTGATCTTTAATCAACAAAACTCCTTCTGCTCAGGACGCTAGGAGAGATGAATTCATAGAAACGTTTCCTTGGTGAATCATGTGTGATATGTCCCTCCATAATGGAAAGTTTATTCAGGTTCTTTAAATCCTTTAACATCTTTGGCCTGATCTGTGGAGCACTTCGTATGAGCACAAGTCTGCATAAGTGTGCATCTTTGAAGGACTGAGAGTGTTATCAAAAACTGATGATACATGGTTTCTACCATTAACACATTTGATTAACTTTCTGAGATGACTGAAAGTTAACCCAGCCTAAACTGAGAGGCCAACTATAAAATCTGAAAAACACAATTCTTCAATAAACACCATGGAAGATTGGCTACTTGAACTAAATGAGTTTGGCTATTTATGGTATGTACTTATAAACCAGAATTTAATGGGACTGGGATTTTTTTTTTTTTAAAGGGTATGTAGTAGTTACAGGTTCAGTTGTCAATGCCCAGTATTGAAACCTATTCCCCATAATCTCTCCATTGACAAACTTGCCCTCATAACAACTTCCATCTATAAAGAACAACTTGTCCTGAGCCAGAAAATAAAACAATACTTCCAACCCCTTTTAACAGACAAACATCCACCTGTTTTCAACTCAAAAGTTGAAGCTTTCTCATATTTTTCTCCTTTACATGATTAAATTTATATCTACATATTGTTAGCACCTTCACATGTGTTACCTTCTTAAGATGATCTTAGCATCTAAACATTGACCCCAACTAAAGGGGTCTACAAAACATATACAAGGCAATAATCCTAAATCCATTCTTTTTTTCCCTATTGGCTCTAATAAAATGGAACGGAATCAGAGTTTTTAAACTTCTTGCAAGGATCTGACTTTCAGAGCAGTCTGCAAGCTCTACAGCTATGCTGGTTTTACAGGTAACGATCACAAACTGTATTGTGTAAGAAGGGACAATCTGTTTGCCTTTTTGTTGTCTTATAGCATGTAAAAAGCTTATAGACTGCAAACAACCGTTTTTTTTCTTTAAAAAGAGGAAACCGAAAAGATTGTTGTAACCTCAATTCATTTGTTCTCCTCAGGTTGGGGCCCTGACTACACCCACAAGGCCCCAATTCCTCCAAGACCCACCTGAAGCCTCTACACACCCCTGCCCAGCATGTTCAAGACAACTGAAATTACTTAAAGTGATACAGAAAGACTAAAGCTGGACATTGAATAACTAGGAATAGAAAAGTAAAAGCACTTATTTTCCTCAGGGTTATCTATTTTAAAATTTCAGCTCTTGACATCTAAAGGCCATTACGAGAGTCACACGCTACATAGAAACGGCCAGGAGCTAAAGCATTAGCGACCGCACTACCTCTGCACGAAGTAACGCCAGGACAGAAAATTAATCAAACCCATAAGAGGAAAAGCGTTTGTATTTACATCAGCCCAAACACGGGAGCGCGGGCTTAGCGTCTCTTCGCCTTAACGAGAGACCGGACTTCGCGGCCGCAGGGGACTCGTCCTCGCCCCTGTCAGCGAGGGGCAGGCTGAGGCGGCACGGCCCGCCCCGGGGGAGGCTCACTACCACACGCACAGCG
>NW_009258620.1:528526-542985 GCF_000687185.1 Egretta garzetta | reverse complement strand
CAAGCTGCTGCCAGCCCCGGTCCTGCTCCCGGGCCCCCCTCACCTCAGCGGGCCCCGCTCCTGCCCCGAGGGCCTCTCGTCCCGGTGTTTGTGCCAAAACAGTGCCAACCGTCGTCCGCTTTGATTTTTTTCCCCAGAGTGTCTTGTGTTGCTTTCGTCCCGCAGCGTTTGGTCTCAGGCAGCGCTCGGGGTAGGGGCAGGCGGAGCGCGGGTGCCGGGCAGCTCCCGCCGTGCGGGCAGCGGGGAGCTCCTGAGAGACCAGGCTGCTGCTGTGATGGATAAAATTAAACGGTGTCTTTTTTTAGGATTAAAAAAAACCCCAGTCTGCACAACCAATGGGTTATTTTCCTGTGGTTGTCCGTTCACCCTGTTGTTACTAAATTACTTCCTCATATTGCTCTTCAAAGACGTTTCCTCTGTGAGATAAGGAAAGTTGTATGAGCAGTGATATGGTTGTGCTAGTTATGTGCTGAATTTGTATTTTAAATTTAAGAAAAATCTACATTATGATCAGAGACTTGTCTGAAGATTCTGTACCTCTCTCTGTGTGACGATGTGAGGCATAAGCTAAATGTCTTTACTGCCTCAGGTCCTGTCATTTTTAAGAACTAAGAGATGCAGTGGTGTTTGTACTGATATTATCATAACAATTGTGGTAAGAAGCATAATTGTTGAAGGTCATGTATTTGCCTGCTTGGTATTTTTCAGCAGAGAAAAACATTTTAATATGGTTTCGTTTTAGTAGCAGTCTGTGTTCTGCTAGTAGCAAACTATTCAATTGTTTGTTATATTAATCTCTGTATATCTTTCTGATTATTGCCTTTGCTGAAATGGCTGAAGAGTTATCGTCACTCATTATGCTGAACAGTAAAGTCTTATTTTACGTTATGAAAGAGGGATTGCTACTGTTTAGATTTAATTATTCCCTTAAACCAGTGAGATCTGACTTGTGTTCTTCACTGTAAAGTACCTTCAAAGTAATGCCAAAGGCTGCTTTTCTTGATAACAGCCTAATTACAGGTGTTCTTTAAATATTTTGAAGTGAGAAGAAATATTAAATTCTAAATTATGTCGTGGTATACTTCAGTCTATGCTACTTAAACTGAGGCAGCGAGAGGTTTTCTTTTCAGTAAGGCAGTGTTAGATGGCTGTACTTCTTGAGAACTGTATGTATGATAAAGTCATGCATAATGACATATGTATGATAAACAGTCATGCATGATGACATACAGTGTAATTTTTTACAACAAGCAAAATACCTACTCCATCACGAAGCCATCAGCAGCCTTACGTACACGATTCTTCACTTGATCTGCATAGGTTAACATTTACAAGTTTGTAATGTTAAATCTACTTCTAGCCCATATTTGCTGTTAACATTAATTTTGAAAATATGAGAGTTTTCGTGTTCATGACCTTTAGAGAATTGCTGTCTGATCAATACGTTGAGTATCTTTTTGCTATGGCTTTATATTTCAGGACATTTCAAAAATAAAACCAAAATAAAGCACAAAGTTATGCTCAGCTAATAATGCTGAGTAACTTCTTTCTTCTGCAGTGCAGTGAATGGGGAAAATAATAATTATTTCCTTTTGCCTGTAATGAAAAAGTCTGTAGCTATGTTGTATGAGTTTTTATTTGACATTATTTTTTCTTTTTAGCTATAGCTTGAATTTAAGTGGCTGCAGCTCCTGAAGCCTCATAATGAATCCCCTTATCTTTGGAAGTGTAACAGGACTCCTTTTTTTCTAGTTACTAATTGTTCCATAGGATGTAGTTTTCGGATGTTTACAGAAAAATTGTACACCTTTAAGGTTCTGGGCCTCCCCAGGTTGTCCTTGGTCTCAAATTATTTTTTGCAGCAGTCACTGTATTGCAGCATCTTAGATAATTTACATTTTTCTGATTTAGTAATGTTTCACATATCTTTATTATCATCTGAGGCTCTTGAGATACTAATGTAGGTCTGAAAGTACTCCCACTATCCCAGAGTTATGTAGTCCCACCCACAGATGAGGACTCCAGGAAGTAATGTCAGGGATTGCTTTTGGTGATGTGGCAAAAATGTTTCTGTTTAGAATCCATTTTAGTATGTTTGTTTAGTTGAGCTTAATTGAAAAGAGAAATAAAGCTCTTAAATTGGTAGCAGAAGCATGTACTGAAAAATAATTCCCGTGGTTAATTTTTTACCTGAGTTCAGAATACTGGCCGCTTTACTATACGTTTTTCCTCACACACAAAACTTTTCTGTGACTGCTAAGCTCTTCCTGCTCAAGAGATAGATAAAGTCATGGAATAATTCTAGCAGCGGGGGCAGTGTTTTGGTTTAGGTGCTTATGGTAGTTTTTTGTCTGTAACCACTTGCATAGAGAGTCCTAAGCTTCCTCACTATCTAGTTACTCACTATTTAAAAATCCTAAGCAGCTTTTCAAAAAATATTTATTTTGGTTTTGTTCTTTGCCTTTAGAAACTGAGGTGACAGGAGGGTGGTGCTACAGTTCATATCTCTGCTTAGATGTTATAACTCAGCTCCTGCCTTCTCAAGGTGAAGATGTCTAACAAGACTCATTCCTACATTTCTGTATGGACCTGTTTTTTTTCTCCCTAAAATGGATTGGATCTTGTTTTGCCTTTGTAAAACACCCTGATCTTTGATTTATTGACAATTTATTTTGGAAGTTAATTTCTTTTGGAATAAATGTCTTCTCTTTAAGAATACTTCATTAAAAATAATCTGTTTCAAACAGGGCAATCCAAAAGAGTGTGATGTGTAAATGCTGGTTCAGATAATGTCCCGTAAAGCTTCTCTGGGCTTAGATTTTTGTTTTAAGTGTTACCTGTGCATGTTTTGTCACTGTGTTTTGTTTCCACAGCAACCATGTCAGAAGGGGACAGTATTGGTGAGTCTGTTCATGGAAAGCCTTCTGTGGTCTATAGATTTTTCTCAAGACTTGGACAGGTTGGTTTTCTGTAGGTTTTTTCTGACTCCATTAGAAGCAGGTCTCAGTGCAGCTTCTTAAACTCATTACTTTTTTGGATGAGTTGTTGAAATATTAAAATCTGTACAAAAGATTTCTTTTTGAGCCTGTTAAAAATAGACAGCAAATACTATAATACATAGCTTAACGGAATATCTAATATCCATATGTGTGGCATTGTCAAAAATTAGTGACTTCAGATTTCATGTCAGATTCATCTTAAGGAAAATAAATTTGCGTAAAATATTGAAAATTTAAATTGCTTTACGATGCCCCGAGCATTAGGAATTGTTTTTGTCTTTGTAAAAATAGACCTTTTCAAATGCTTATGTTTAATTAAGTTTATTTGTAATAAAGAATACAAATGTTTCATGTTACTGTCCTTCCCAAAATACCTTTCAGAAATGCTTACTACTTGTAAGGCTACCCTGTAATAAACATTATTCATTGTGCATTTTACAGATATACCCTTTATATTTCTTCCTAGATCTACCAATCCTGGTTAGACAAATCTACTCCATATACTGCAGTGCGATGGATTGTAACTTTGGGTCTGAGTTTTATCTACATGATTAGAGTTTATTTACTGCAGGTAGGAAAACTGGATTTACTCCTAAAGTAGTTTTGGATATCATTCCTGTTCTACTTTTTGTGTTAAGAGAGTTTTTGAAGTATGGTATTACTTTGGAATTAGATATTATGCCATTTAGCACACAGTAGAAAGTAAATTAGTCTGAAGAAAGAGCACATCTTGTTGGTGTTAACCTTACTGCTTCAGAATGGAGAATGTGCGAATGCTTGAGAATATTCACCTGGTGGCAACAGAAGATGGAAATACTCCATTAGTTCTGATAATAACCTCTGAAAAGTCTGCTGCAATTAAATTTTTACTTTTATTTTTAAAGCTGTGTAAGTGCATGTTCAGGAGCCAGTAGTTACCTTCTGTCTTCCAACCATAAAGAATTGCTTTTTCAGCATCTTTATCACTGCAGGCCGTTTCTCTACTAATCAGATGCCTCTATTGCATGCCAGTCTGTGGTTCAGTTAAGAGCATGAGAATTGTTATTCCCAAACCCTGAAGATTACAGGTTGAATGTGAAAGCTGTGCAGGTGATAGTAATACGAAGATTTAAGAGACTGAAGCCTGCAAAGATGATTAATAAAGTGATGGGTTTATGCTGTTTACTCCTTTTACGCTGCTTTTATGATGTCTACATCTTGAATATAGAGACCGGATGCCTGAGAAAAGCTTTCATATTAAATCTGTCGATATCTGAGGGATTTGCACGATTGTCATGTTCTAAGGCTTGTTTTGATTAATATATTACATTTACAGTAGTATACCTTAGAAAACATGGAGCTTAAAAAGGCTAATAGATTTATTTTTTTTTTACCTTGCTTATTTGTATTGCGGTAAGTTTAGTCAGTATTTAGGTAGCTTGAAATGAAAGCTGTTACATATGTTATCTGTCAGTACACAAATAAAAAGATAGATTCACAAAGGTGATTTCATCTTTTCATAGAGTCCGAATGCTTACTTTATACAGGGAGACTTTCTGATATTTTTTTAACAAGTCCAGAAAACTTTTCATGTTAATGTGAGGATGTAGAAAAGCACTTCTCAAGGAAGCAAAAAACCAGGTTGTTTGACCTTGTTGAAAAATCAGTATCTGAAAACGGTTTTCAGGAAGACTTTAATCTTAGCTCTTTTTTCCTCCCTGCTTCAGGGTTGGTACATTGTGACATATGCCTTGGGAATCTACCATCTAAATCTCTTCATAGCTTTCTTGTCGCCAAAGGTAGACCCCTCTTTAATGGAAGATTCAGGTATGGTGAATAGTTCATCGTGCGATAATTTTGAACTTTGATACATACAGTAGTGTAAATTGTATTTTTAGACTTGCAAAAAATCTGTACAGCTTGACATCAGAAGTTACTGTAAAGTTTGTCTCTCTCTTTTTTTCATTACTTGAACATATTCCATATTGTATTAGTTTTCTGTGTTTTGAAGGAAGATTTATGTGACTTAAGTTCTCCCCAAAATAACTCAAGTGACCTGGCACTCATTTCTGTTATCTACTGTCTTTTGGGAAATCAGTGTTAAGTTACACTAGAGCAGCCACTATAACTGGAATTTACGTGTAACAGTGAAAATTTTTCTTTTTTTTTTTTCTTAAAGATAAAAAAATTTTAAAAATTGGAGTCTGAATAGTGTGGAAAATTAGCGTGAGGGGGTTTGTGGGTTTTGGTTTCTTTTTCTTTTTTTCAGATGATGGTCCTTCCTTACCTACAAGGCAAAATGAAGAATTTCGGCCTTTCATTAGAAGGCTCCCAGAGTTTAAATTCTGGTGAGTGGATCTGTCTGCTCATGCTCTGTTTTTGAAAAATATAAATATCTGTATCAAATCAGTGGTAGCTGGGGTTGAAGGATTAATTGTTCATATTATTTTTAAGGCACTCTGCCACTAAAGGAATCCTGGTTGCTATGGCATGTACATTCTTTGAGGCTTTCAACGTTCCTGTTTTTTGGCCAATCCTTGTGATGTACTTCATTATGCTATTTTGTATCACTATGAAGAGGCAAATCAAGGTAACTTGCCAAGAATAGATAGTAGCATTTGTGATGTCAGAATTTACAGTATTGATCCAAACTGTCCATCCAGGTGAGCCCTTCAGAAGTATTAAATGTATTGCACATGCTTCTTTACTAGAGGAACTTTAACAAGTAACACTTGAACAGTAGTTCGTTGAACATTAGTTCAAATGTTGCATATTTGCAACTTGGAGCAAATAATGACAACGTGAAACAAAAATACTTGGTAAAAGAAGTCTTCATATACTACATTACAAAATTTTATGCTTGCTTTCAAAAGGTTTCGATCTTAGAATTCAATATCTGGTTTTTATACAGGATGAGTTTATAATTTCTCATCTGCTTGCTTTCTTCATTTGACTATGGCTATTTTTAATGAAGAGGTCTTGTAGGATCTCTGATGGGTGAAAAGGGAAGTTCTGACAAGTCAATGCGAGTAAGTAGATGGAGAGGAGGGGAAGAACAACTTAGGCAAGCCATTCAGACCATTTTTAACAAGTTACTTATGGCTTGTTGGCATTTTAGAAAGAGAACCATTTCATTCCCAGACATTCAGAATTTTGGATAGGTACTGTTATTCAAAGTTGTAACTTAAAGATTATTAAAAAATGAATACCTGTATGCTCTCTCCAGTTTCCTGTGATTCCCCTGATCAGTAATCTTCACTGTACTGTAGAAGTTGTTGGGTATATCCAAATTCGAGATTTATAAGATTGGGCTCATACCCCTATTTCGATGTAAACTGGTGTATAATTAGCTACTTCATTACCTTTGCAATACTGAAGAACTGCCTTTCTAGAGGACTTTGTAGTTTGTAATATCTATTACAAAACTTTTTTGTAAAAATTAGATGTTTCTTGCCTCAAAAAATTATCTTTTCTCGTTACAGCACATGATAAAGTACAGATATATACCCTTCACACATGGCAAGAGGAAATACAAAGGGAAAGAAGATGTGGGAAAGACCTTTGCTAGCTAGAAGATGCAATCAACCTGTTGACCAATTCTACTTCTAACTAAAGGAACGATTTTGAGCCATTGTAACAATGCCTTTTTTCTTCATAAAAAATGATTAACAGAGTGGTGACAAAGCAGTTGAATTTTCATTTTAAGAGGATCTTGCTATTTTTATCTGAAGTATCAGTTTCTTGAAGAAACTGGCATTCTAACCAAATTGCATTGAGTTTATCTTTTGTAAGAAGTTGGAGAAACTTCGGATAATCCCATGGATTTGGGATAACGTATTTCTTACAGGATCCATTGCACTGGAGAGATCAATGGCTTAGAGTTGGATATTTTTACATAGTTCTCCTGCTCAATATCACCGTGAAGTGCTGTGCACATATGTGGAGGAAAAATGTAAGATGGCACACATGATGCTGTTTTCTGCTTCATGCCCGTGTGCTGTTTTCGTAGAAAAATACAGTAGACCTAAATAGATGCAGAACTTAAGCCAGTTTCCTAAATGCATGGTATTACTGAGTTATAACCAAACAAATATAGGTAGGAATAAGAAATCTACTAAATCATGGGTTTTGCAGTAGGGAAAAAATACTCATATAGCTTCTGAAGTAACTCATTTGTGTTGGGTTTTAATGCCAGTTTCACCATTACATCTCCGAGCAGATGCTAAAATTGGGCTCTTTCACGGTGACTCAAAACTTTGTTCAAATTCTATCACGATTTCCTTTGAGGACCTGGAATTATAAAGATATATATTTTAATTGTTATTAGTTGGAGTTTCTTTCATACTTAAGGGTTTCTTGATTAATTTAAGCTGACTTCATGCAGCCCCTTCAGAATATCCCCAAACTGGCCATAGCAGACAAACGGTGTGGGTTTTAACACAGCTTTTCATTTTCTATGGGGAAAAAAAAAAAGAAAAAAAGAAATTACCTGCATGTAAACTTTTTCATGTGATACAACTGCAGTTTTATTAAGTGACTTTTTAATTCCAAAATTTATTAAAAGACAGTGTCCCCCTTTACTTGTTCTCTATCTTTATATACATATATTTATCTAACAGTATTTATGGCTCCTTTTCAATAATGGTTACCCTCAATTTATCTTCATGCAATGCCTTTTTCAACTCTTCAGGGAGCATTCACTTGCAGAAAGTAGGAAAAGATTAGCTCTTTGAAGATGGAGAATAGTGGCAACTTCCAACAGGCACCTCATTGGAGAATGTATGTAGGAATCCTTTCATCTGGTTTTGTCAAGTCATTGTGGAGCTCTGGAATCCAGCCTTCAGTAATCCTGGGAAAATGACAGGTAGTTTTAGTTCACATTGACCTGTTGCTTTTTGTTTGTTTGTGTGTGTTTGTTTTATTAGCAGTGTGGAAACTAGTATAGTCAAAATTCAAAATTATGGAAACACAGTGTCCAGAAAGGGCCTTATAAAAGTACCAGTCATGGATGCCTGCAGTTCATTGCCTAAACATCTGAAAGCCCTGACTTGGAGAAGCTGTCTTCAGGTTTGCTGGGGTTTCTGAATAATGTGGGCAAATCAGGGAGAAAAATACGATGTTTATTAATGTTAACATTAGCAACTGGGATGAGTCCTACTAAACAACAGAGTATTAATGACATACATTGCAAATTAAACATTTTTACCTCCACGTAAATTTGAACTTCAGTGGCAGTTTGAGATTAATGCCCTCTCATTCTTAGGTAGGCATTCAGTGGGATTAAGTTTTCAAATGTGGATGGTAGATGAAGTTGGCACAAAGCTATACTCCCCTAGCTAACTCTCGGCATCCAACGGCCAGACAAATTTGATGGCATTTTGTTAAACTTTGCTTTATTTTTATCAGTTACCAGTGCTAAAAATAAATTGCCTTTACAGAATGCACAAAAACCTTAGCCTGACAATATCACAGCTACTTCCCAGTCATCAACTCGTTCCTATTTGTTTTTATGGGCAACTAAGTGTTATTCCTTACTATTTTCTTAGTAAGGAGATCAGGCAGTGATTTCCTTAGGTAGTCATGTTTTGATTCGTGATATGGACCATTTTTCTTCCACTGTTGCCTTGACAGTTTTGAATAGGTGAGGGATGCCTGAAAGTTTTCTGGTGTAAGAACGGGATGGTATTGCATCTCTGAAAATCACTTTTGTACAGTAGTGATGAAGTGTTCACATAGTTACTAGCAACTATTTTTTCTGCCATTTATAGATAGGATGAAAAGTTAAACTAATTTTACTGGAGTTTTTATAACACTTGGAGATCTGTTAACTAGCTAATTGGGATCTCTGCAGTACAAATAACCATCTTGAAAGAAGTGCTCTTACAGTAGCACGCCTCCCCCTGCCACCCCAAGTCCATATTCAGTGCCAGTTGTGAAAGGTTTATTGAAACTGTAACCCATGATCCACAGTGTGGATTGTCTGGCTTTTTCTCCCCATCTGTATTTAGAGAATACAAATAAATTAATCTTGTACATTTTTCTATCATGCAAGAATGACAAGATATGTTAACAACTAACAATCATTTTCCCTGCTGCTCCAGATACTTGTATAACTGAACCAATAACTTCCAGGAATAAACCTTGACAAGGTGGTGCTGCCAAATCCCTCCTCCTTTATACTCTAAAATATCGGATTAGCTGAAATAGCCCCTATTGCCATAAAGAGGGGAGAGGGTCTTGGGGCTGGTCAGCTTCTTCCCTATCTGTGTTAGACTGTAGAAAACACCACACGGAGAAAACTTAAATTGTGCAATAAAACTAACGCTTTATAGTTGAGCTTAGTTTCTTAGTATACATATTAGGGCTTTTTTGAAACACCACTTGTTACATTGCTATAGTCTAACTGTCTAGCATACTTGACGAAGAGTCTTGATATCTAATAGTGATAGAAAAGCTTTGAGTTTGGCAGCTGAATGTTACTTACCAGCGTGCAGAGTAGTCTGCACTACTGTGGGTTTGCGTTTGTTGCCTCTGTTGATCTAAGGGACATTCACAGTTTGTTAAGGAAATCTGCTTTATTGTTAACCTTGTTCTGAAAACGGAGTGGTACATGACATCGTCAGAACTTGAACTTCAGTTAAACTAAGGATTTGTGTACAGCTTTTATCCTTTTCCCCTGATGTCAACAGTATGGGCTCATTATTATGTTAAAGGAGAAAGGGAGTCTTGGAAATTGTAGAATTTTACTAATACCTTAAGCATGTTATGAAAGGTTGGAAGACTCGTTATCCACACTTAACATCTAGAGAATGAGAATCTGATTTAAATTTTTCATTGTCCAAAGTGAAGAAAGCTATTACATTTGTGCTAAGCACTTTATAGAAAGTCACATTTTCAATATGGTTAAGAACCATGTTAGAAGAAACAGAAGAGTAGAGGCAAAAGTAGATTTATTCTGTAAAACAGGAATGAAGTGCCACCTTGCACAAGCAGTTACCAGTTTTATAATAAAGTCTTTCTTGGACTAACTCAAGCTGTATGACAAGTTTATAAATGGTGTAAGAGCTGAGGCCCTTGTTGTGAAACAGAATAGATTTTTCCTTTACAGTTGATAGTGACGTAGGTAGATCAGTTTCTGAGGATGAAACTTCTCTCTGCACAGTGGACACTCTGTCTACAAAAAGAAAAGAAATTAGATAGATGTACTGAATTGTGGGATGTAAAAGTGGTGGCAATGCTACTACTTCAGTTAATTTTGCTAACAGGTAGAATCAGAAAAAACTACAGTTAGAGCCAGTATGAGGAAACATTTATTCATGTACGCTAGAAGTAGTATTTAAAGATACTGACTGTGGGTTACAAGATACTCTTAGTTCTCTAAATCAGAGCTCTTCAGTTTTTGTACCTTTGCTTGGTGAATCCAGTAGAAGGGTCAAAGGGTTTACTAGATCAGCACATTCCAAAAGACTGAAAGTTACTAAAATGGTAACAATTATTGTCAGTTTTAAGAAAAAACAAGCTTAAGTCTCTATCTGAAAGAAAAAAAATCCTGTACAATTCATGTTGAACTCCCCTCCGAGCAGTAAATTAGTCACCAAGCCTTTTTAGGGCAAAGCATAAGGTAAAGATGCAATTATAGTGAATGGATGTTTTCGGATCTGAAATACCACTGTGTGATATGCATTTTTAATACTGTCTGCCTACAGATATGTGCATCTGGGACAGCTTTAGAGTGGAAAACAGTGCCAAAAATGGCCTAAAATAAATGTCCCCTAACAGATACAGCTCTATTGTCAGCTAGTACTCCCATTGAAAACTGACAACTGAAATTGTCAGTAGCTTTCTAAGTGTACATCTGTTATATTCAACTTTCTATTGCCTCCCCATTATTTGAAGAGACTTTAAGCAGGGAGTCAGCAGGGCAATTTCTAATGCTAACTCATTGTTAAGTTCTTCCAACAGCATTCAGGCGTGACTGACAAACACTGGCTAGGTCTTCACAAGCAAATCTGAAGTGACTTTTGATGTTTCCTCATTCATGTCAGGGTGGCATTAGGAAGGCACTAGCTCATCACAAGCTGCATTCTAGTTTGTGTCTTCAAATGGTCTACCTATCATAGAACTTGATAGCTTGCATAAGTATAACCTTGGTGCATTTAAATACGGGTCTTTGACTTAGGCTATATTGATTTTAGTGTCAGTGTCGGTTTTGGATCTTAGGGAGATTCTCTGAGAAGTTGTATTTGCTTGATTCTGTTCCACCACAGCCATACTAGTACGAGTGTAGGAAAAATTTAAGTAGATCACACCGCTCATTTCTAAAGGAGCTGCAATAATACATCTGAGTTACACCACAGATGTAGCCTCTATGGCAAAGATTTTATTTGTAAGTAACACTTGATGCTTTTTTTTCTCACAAGCAGCTTTCACTCTTTAGAGACAATAAATGGACAACATCTTATTCCACGATGTCTATACAAATCCTTAATGGATGAAAATTCTGTTCTATTTCATTAATCCAGAGCAAAAGCCAAGTTTAAAATAGCGTGCATAAGAGCTTGCTCAGTTTTCTTGTAACTTACTTATTCCTTTTTACTGGAAATCAGGTGAAGAAGGCTTCAGAACATTACCACTTTTCTTGTTTCTCTGCAGTCAGAATTATTGCCTTGGTCTGCAGATGAAGGAACTATCTTCATGTCTGACTTCCACAGTAGTCTGATTGCATTTCAATGTTTTGGATAGAAAACTGCTCACCTTATTTACCTCACCTATGTAATGCTACAACACCTATGTCATTCTATTCTAGTAATGTATATATAGGTCCTGCTAAACTCTCATGTGGGGATTTTGGGTGCCTTAGTGACAGAAAGGGTATTATTTCAACACCCAGGCTGATGGGTATTTTCAAGTAGAAATTTCATAACGTTTACCCCTTCCAGCCTCCATTTGTCCTTCTGTACTTACTCTGGTGTTACACCACTCCGTGATGCATTCCCAGCAGAACAGGTGACCACAAGGTGTGGCTGTCGTATGTCTCCGTTCTTCCAAACACAAAGTGCAGCGGGAGTGGCGCCCAGGAGTTTTTTCCTTGGTCGTATTTCTAGTTAACATAGTTATATATTACTTAACTTTATTTAGCCTGCTTCTAAGAAGTACTTGATAACACAATCCTAAAGTAAACCTCATCTTCAAGTATTAACCCTTTCTGTGAAGATCTCAAAAACAAGAAAGCAAAGCATGAAATCTGGGAGATGCTTAAAACAAGAATGCGTCAAATGTTACATTCCATCAGGTCCTAACTTAAGTCAAAGTGTCACTCCAGCGTTCTCCCTGTTCATGAAAGCTATTACATTTCCCACCATCGCCTCCACCTCTTTCCTAGTAAGTAAAAATCATCGTACTTATGATGAGCTAGGTTGCGGTGTAGTTTCCATTCCTGCCTTGCTCTCTGCTTCTGTTTGAAGCTGTACATCTGAACACCGATTGTTAGAAGAAGATGCAAGAGTGAAATTATTCCAAGGAACTTGTAACTTGATCGAATATTCTGATCTTCTCCTGGCAGTCCTCCAAAACGCAGCTACGTAGTTCACAGAAATAGAGATGTTTTGTTACTGCGGGTTTATGAAACTATGCTCACCCCCCACCCTCCTCATATCAATAAACTCTTGATTTGGGATCCTTATTTCTGTCCAGACAACTTGACATGTTTCTAGGACTGGTCAACCTGCTATCTCTTAGGAGGCCTGCCGTGTCCTGGATGCATCTCATTCAGTCAGGCTACACTTAACTGCTGTTTGCGTGAGGATCAGTTGTTTTGCATCGTGTGTCCTTCAAACCTGCTGCTTTAATCAGTTTGGGTTTGTTCCATGGCTCTGAGCAAAGAGTCAAACACCTCTTTTTCCACATTGACATTGGGAATTGTTGAGGAGTCCGTCTATAGACATTTCTGAGCCAGTGGCTGATGTTTTTTGGAAAGATACTTACTGAAAAGACCATGTGAAATTAAGCTCTTCATACAGAAAAATGCTATCTAAACACATACTGATTTTTGTTCAAAACTATATTTAAGTATTTCCCATGGATTTATTAAGCCATTTCTTACTTTTTGGGTATTTGTAGAAGACAGGCTGGACTAGATAATGTCCTGAAGGTGCATAGGGTAATTAACTTCTAACCGTGCATTCACATTCATTAGCTGTAACCTTTTGACTGCATAACCCCTCTACATAGTATTAAAAACTTCCCTCTCACCCAGTCTGCTCTGCCCGTATTATAATCAGCTACAGCCAAACTCTATATCCCTTTTACACACACGACATCCCAAAAGAGCCCGAAATACTGCAGTGGACTCTATCTTAAACGAGAAATACATCCACTTACATACGTGATTCCTGTGATTCTCTTAGACAGGTGATAAAAAGTGCCGCTTATGTAGAATACTGCCAGATGTAGTCGACACAGCAAAGGTATGCACTGTTTAAGAACATACACAATTTGTAGGACTGTTTTCTTCTGCTGTTCAGTAAGCACCCCAACTTGTTTCTGTATCCAGTTTCGTATTAAGGTCCTACTGGATAAGCCAAGTGCTGGGCTGCTCTGCGAGGTTCTGGACTCGTCAGCTTCTATCTGCAACTCATGTTCCAGATGCAGCAATCCCTTTTCTAAGCAATAGGGTACTACAGTATGAAGAGAAACGAAGATGGCCCGTCGAAGAAAAGAAGGTACCCTTTTCTTGGTTGAGTCAACTTGAACAATGTTAACGTACTCTTCACCCAGAGTCTGATAACCTAAATAACGTGGGTGACAGAAAACGTGCAGGGTTAGATGGCGATTGCAGCGTCACTCTCTGCTCAGCTCAGAACACGTCAGGTTTTAGAGCTTCAGCAACAGTTGCATTTCTTTGTGTTGAAGGAGGTGAGCGCTATGTTTACATCAGCATCTGCAGCGTCAGTATCTGCAATGGTTGTAGGCTTAAAGCAGGGATACTTTTTCAGTGTCATGCATCCCTTTTTTAAAAAGAACTTCTGCTTTTAAAAGAACACATATCTGGGTTGATGAACTGCTGCATTTGAACTCAAAACTTCTGACGATTTACTGGTTCCATATTTAATAAAAGGCATTTATAGCAAAACAAACCAAGCGACCAACCCCCCCACATTAAAGAAAACCACTGTCAAGCTGCCTCATTCCCGCTGGTGGTCGCCAAGAAACGGCAGCGGCCCAGGACAGGCAGCCCATCCTTCACACTGCTAGGAGAAACGCTAAAGCCGGTTACTCGGCGCGTTACCTGACAAAGTGGTAAGGACGAAGTAGGCGACATCAGAAAGGAGTTCAATCTCTTTCCTCCATTCCAGCCACTTCTTGGCACCTGAGGGATCGGGACCATTGCAGTTACTTGACGTGAAATTCGTACCGATCTAAGCCCTTTTCCCTGACTTTCTCCCAGGCTCTCCGGCGCTGGATTAACACCCCCTCGCCCCC
>NW_009258620.1:414430-527955 GCF_000687185.1 Egretta garzetta | reverse complement strand
GCTGTGGCGGGGCTCTGCTGGATGCGCGGGCCGCCGGAGAGCTCGGGAGTGCTGGTCTACCCGCCGCCCTGCCCGCCCGGGAGGCCCATCCCTGTGTGGGCTGGGGGGACCCAGCCCTTCGGAGCACAGCGCCGCTTGTCCCTCAGCACCCATCTGCCACAGCGTGTCAGCTGGGTGGCTTCCTTCTGCGGTTGGTTCACTGGTGGAAGGCGGATTTGGAGAGAGAAAGATGAGGGAACGTAAGCGTGAAGACCTTAGTCAGCAATGTTTCTGATAAATTGTTCTTGATGTTGTGTCTAGTGGCTAGCTTATTTAGGGAATTGGTGGACTCTTGTCCAGTGGCCCTTGTAAGGATTGTTGGCCTCTTGGTGGAGACAGCCAGAATCCCATGACCCACCTTGAAGCTGTTGCAGCTGTAACTAATGATTAAAAAAAAAATTTTGTATTCTGTCTACAAAAAAACTGGCCTTTTTAGCAAAGGTACAGCATTCTGAAGGCATTTCCTGCCTCTATGCATCTTGAAGTCTGACACGTTCAGTTTGTTAAAACACTTTTTTTTTTTTAGCAGATTTTAATGTCATGTACAAGATCACTTTTGCAACGTGCTTAAGTGAAGGGGAAGCTAAACAGTTCTGCAATGTAATTGATTTATTTGAGAAAACTACTTTCACTTGGATTAAAACAGGTATTTTCCAGAAGAGTTTACAGGCTAATATTGCCGTAACTCACTTGAAAGCAATGTGAAAGAGTTGGAGCTTGTGCTCATTTTTTTCTTCTCAATGCTGAGAAGCAGAAAGGCTACCTACTGACATACATAAATGCAAGTAAACTGGCTATCTGTAGTCCTTTGGTTTTCAGTAGTCTGTTACTAACAACATAGCTCATGGCATCAAAGTTCTAATTTAACTGTACCAAAAGTTGCAAATTATAAGTAAACTGTGATGAATCTTACAGTTAAGTAACGCATCCCCATGCTCACTCCTTGTTCCAGGTGCAACTCAAGTTTTTATTTGCTAGTGTGTGGAAGGGTGTATAATGGATAACAAGTGAAGTTGCAGATTGTTCAATCTGTAGCTATAAAATCAATGCAATTAAGGGAAAACCTTAGAACATTTTATTTAGTAAAACAGTAGGGGGAGCACCTGCATAAGAAAATATCCCATGAGAAATGGAATGTGAAATTCCCACATCTAGTGTGCACTTCCCACTTAAATCTTGATGTATCATGGTGGTCTGATATGTCCCAAGTTAAGGAACCTGAAGCTGCTGACCTAAGTTACAGCATTTTTTAAAAAAAATATGAAATGAAAACCAATTGACTAATCTTTGGATCATTTTGTTCAGAATTCTGATTCATCTCATATTCCCATGTGTTTGGATTTTTGTTTAAACTGAGAGCTATGGTTTCCATGCTACCTCATGTGTCCAACAGCTCAATTGTTAAGAAAAATACCAAACGTGGGAAGACCATGGTTAAAATTAGAGGACTTGGTAACTTTCTCACCCCAAAAATAGTGGTTGCTGTTTCAACATGTATAACAAGTGCGTCCTAACCATAGTTTAATCTTTCTGCTGACTGTGATGGGTAGTATTTATGTTGTCTTGTGATTTCCCTCAGCAATCAAGAGGTTACTCTCTCAAATTAGTTGCACCTGAGAAAATTAGAACATAAGAAATCTAGGGGGGTTAGGAGCAAATGGTGATACTTTTAGAGCTACTAACAGCTTAGGGTGATGTCTACTTAGTTGTGAACAACAGTTAGAGAAGTTGATTAGAGTGCTAGGTATAACTTCTCACTTGTGCTCTGTATGAGATGTGTTTTACTTAGTGTGCAGGGTAAATATTTGTTGCCATTTTATTGAAGTGGGTAAATATGGTTTTCTTGTTTTATAGGTCAAGAAATGAAAGAAGACCTCAAGAGACTTTTTTGCAAAGCTGAAATGCTGGCTAATGAACACTTAATTATTAGATTGGAAACCATTTATAAAGCTGAAGATAAGTTTAGGCTTCTGAAGGTCAGGTTTTCATTCCTTAAAAAATTGTTGTTGGAGGGGGGATTGTGTGGTAACCAATACTCTTTCTTTTTAGTAGAGTTAGTTATTTTTAACAGCACAGGCAAAGTGTATCCAAAAGCTGTAAGAAGAATGAGGTGATTGACTCTTACGGTCCAGTAGAAGTTTGTGTAACTGAATTTGGGGTCTGTTCCTACTCTTTGTGGTAGAAAACCCAAACGGACCTTAATTACAGCTGAAAATCAAACTTTTTGGTGCTATATGATAATTGCTTCAGTTTTGTGTGCATTGCCTGTTCTTTGCATTGATGTTTTGTGAGGTCAGCTCATTAATTATTTATTGATGTTTTTGAATTCACACATTAACTGTTCCTTATCGCCTGGGGTTCCAGGCTGCTAAGACTCTATTCCCACAAATGTTAAAGCACGTGTTTGACTTCTCTGTATCGGATCATTCTTGACAAATTAAATGGATTTTGCTATATTCTAAAGGTTAAGTTGGTTTATGATATTTTGAAGGGTGGAGGTTCTGTTGAGTACAGCGATAAACATAAGTTCTCCTCTCAAACAGCGGCGAGTTGTTCAAATCTAGAAAATAATTCAAAATATCTTATTTTTTTTCAACTGAGGAGATGACATCATGCCAAATAACCTCTCCATTTTGGGTAGACAACTTTCCTGTATTTGCCATCGAGGAAAATTGACTGCTCTTGTACTTAGCTACTTGCTTATGCTGAAAGCTGTGAGTAAGAGAGGGATAGAACTTTCTTTCCACCTCTCATGTGTTGTAACTGATTATTGTAGTAATGAAACACATTCTTAATTTCTTGATTTTCAGCATCGTGAATTGTTTAGGCAGCTGCTGTTTCATGTGAGAAGTTGCGTTGGCATGTGTGTATAACGGTAATGATATTTCTATACTTTTTTGTCACTAAAATATGTAATATGTATGAATGTAGCCCTCTTGTTTTATACTGAGATTTTTTTCCCATTTGCTTCACAGAATTTGCTATGCATAGGATTTGGGCTAATGAATACTGCAACATTTATAGGCAATACTATTGTGTACAATGGGGAACGTATAATCTGCCAGATAGAACAACTACCCGTTCCTGTGTGGGGAGACACAACCCCCAGACAAAACCTCCCAACAAAATTACTGCTGGGGCTGGGGAGCATAGAGGGAAATTCTACAACTAGAATTATTTATCACCCATCCCTCAAAAAAAAAAAGAAAAAAGGGGGGGGGGGTATTTCATATGGTCTGGGATTATTACCTGTAGATCCAGGCCAAACCTGCTTCTCCCATATATTCTGTTCCCTGGCAAAACCAAAATCATGAGTTGGAAGATTTAGAATGAGAGAAGTGGCTGATCTGAGTGCAGACTGTACAAGTAGCATGTTTCTGTAAGGACAAGAAATATGCAATGTATTTACCAAAATAATAAACCAGCACTTTTTCCTAACCTAATACTAAGCACTTAAGTATATTAAGCTGAAAAACCACGGTAGCTGTACCTTAAGGACCTGAGGCTCGTGTTCCTTTCAAATGCTGCTTACTAACCTGATGAAAGTCTCTTGAATGCACTGTATCGTGAGAGTTATATAGATTATTGGCCCACTATGATCCTTTACCAATGTGATGGTTCAGCTGATACTGGAAGTGACATGGTAAAACACCTTGGGATCGACATGGCTAATTGTTGCCTTCATCACAGACAGCAAGGCCAGAGTAATGTTAGTTGTTACGCAGTGATCTGCAAGAGAAATCTGGTTTTTCTACTTTATATTCTGATTGATATTGACAACTGCAGAAAACAGCCATATCTCTTAAACTTTAGCTGCTGTGTTTCACTTAAGTTTTTGCAAGACGAATTTCTGTGCAGACTTTATTTCCATTGCATGCTTCTCTGCTTTTCCTTATAACAGACCCGATAAGGGAGTGAGTTGCTTCACTGATGTTAACATGAGGAAGTCCCAAATGTAAAACAAACTCATTGCACAGTAATGATTAACTTTTCCTCCCACATTTTGCTTGTCTGTGCACTGTTAAATATGGTTTTACTTCTGCAGACCTGTTAATATAGAAGAGGTTTGCAGTGCCGCTTTCAAACAGGGCAATAGGCAGATGTTTCAGTTTCCAACCTGAAGAACAGGTTCTGCAGATGTAAAAGGAGCGAAATGTCTGCTCAGGATTGTTACCACCCTCTGATTCCTTTTGCCTCCTCCCACTTTGAACTTGTTACCCTGGAGCCGAACTGTTTGAATAAGGGCTGTAAGAGCTGCTTCGTGATCAGTGAGCCGAGAGCCCTTAACACGGAAAATGCAGGGGCGGAGCCTTCGCTCTCAGACTTTGCGGTTCCCTCCCCGTTTTTTGTCACGCTTATGAAGGCTCCCATGCACCGTGCAAAGAAGCTAGGACAGCTTGTCTGCACTGTCCAGAGAGGAGAGACAAAGGTGTGTGGGGGGTTTTGTTTGTTTTATTTTAACTTGCTACTTTCTCTTTCAGGAATCATTTAGGTGTATTTTTAACACTTTTGCTTGCTCTTAGAAGTTAGCAACAAATTTCATACTATGCTACTGCAGGAATGTATGTAGCTTTATGATTGCAACAGAGTTTGCTACTACTTTTGCTTTTGTCTTTTTTCAGGAAGAGAGAGAATGGAAAGACCATGATGTCTAATGCTTGTTTTATTTTGGTAATGCTTTCTCTTGTTCATGATAATGTTCAGGAACCTTGGAATTCTTAGTCCTAAACTCTTGAATTCTCTGAGCTTGTAGGGATGAAGCAAATGGCACTTGTGATTTTAAGGTTAGACTTTTTGAACTGTACAACTGCTTTATTCAACGCAAGAGATTAGCGCATTCATTCCGAAATGATAGCTTGAGCCTTGAGCTTTCATAGGTATACTAAGCCAAATCTAAAACTGGCTTGGATAAGAGAAGTTGAATGTAAAATAAACTTTAGATATTTAAATAAAATACCAATTAAGTACTGTAACCTGGCTAATTCTGTGACTGAACAGTTGGTAAGCCTTAACTTGAAAGGAAGGACACACGTGATCCTTTGAAAGGGTATGGATTGTTTCGCTTTTTTTTTGTTATTGTTTTGGGCTGTGGAGAAAGAATTTTCATTTTTTTCCTGGCATAAACAGGTGGGTTATGATTGCAGAGATACAGCAAATAAGATGGCCAAATTGCTAGTGCTGTGTATGCTTCAAATGCCTCGGGCTCCAGAGTTTAGATGTAGGTCTTAAACATACCCCAAATCCTAAGGGTGATAATTTCTAGAATCATGTTTTGTGTCATGCCAGAGGTAGGTTCAACTGTTTAAAAAATAAAACAGAAGTAGAGTAAGATTCACTGCTGACAGCGGTAAGTTTGAGGTAGGAAACCGATGCCATCTTTAGAATCTAGCTCAAAGTTAAGTTGTTTCTTTATTGTTTGAAAGAAATTGGTAAAAGTTTTCTTTGAGAGAGCTTTTTCTGTTCTTGCTGAGGGGGGAAAAAACTTTAGCTGGGGAGAATTCTTTTTTGCCTAGTAAGATTAGGTATGAAGGAACTGTTTAGTCCAAATGAAGGACAGAGGTTGTGGAGGAAGGTCAGCGACTGCTGGTGAAATGTGCTAGTTATCTAAATGTGGGCAAGACTGCATGGTGCCACAGTTAATGCATTCTGATGACTGCAGTGCCAGTGTGTGAAGAACAGATGAATAAATGCTAACTTGTCTCTGAGCTCTTCAGGTAGGTGGACTATTTGTTTTAGATTGTCTCCTTCTGGGCACTGAGGTTGATTATATATAGAGACAGACAGAGACAGGCAGACCAGAGACCAGAACTGGATATAGATATATTTGACATGGCAGACCAGTTAAGTGGGCTTTTTTTATTTAATAAGCAAAATATTTTATCAGATCTACTGTCATACATGCTTGTGTAATATAAGCCTGTATAACTGAATCACTAAGGGGTTGCTGATTCTTATGTCTAATGAACATGTTGGGAAGATCAGCTCCTGTAATGCATCATATTTTGATCCTTTTCAGCCCAAAGAATCTGTAATTCTGATCACCTGCCAAAGGTATGGCTTCCTGTCTAAAGCCAGAAGAACTTAAATCTGGTATTTTTTGTTAGTTTGTCTAGTCCTTACCTTAGTCTTGGAAAGTTAATTTTTTTCTCTGATTGTCCTTGCAACTTGTGGAGATTCTCACCTTATAGAACCACAAGTCTTCTAGGGCCACAGATACATGGATTGTTTAACTCATGCCTTGTCATTTGTAAGGAAATTAGACTTTTCAATGGAATGTCTTGCCTGTAAATTTATGTGAAAATTCATGCCCTAGAGACCACTGTAAAATTTTCAGTCATTCCATACTTTTGGCTGGTTTTTGTTCTGGCTTTGCAAAATGATAACTTTCTACTTTACGGCCAAGCTCCTTTTACATTATTTGAAAAGGCTTCTGTTTTCTTCTTATGTGGCATTCATAATTTCTGTAATTTATGCTGGATAAAAGCTACTCCATACTTACCCTAAATTCTCTGAGAGCATCTAAGTGAATTTTGCTGCAGGAAGTCCTTCCCACTGTCAGAGCTTGTTGATGACATTCACTTATTGTAAAAAGCTGTAAAGGTGAAAAACTGATATTCTTTTGTAAAAGAATCTTTGTTCTTGGTTGGGAATAAAAGATACAGAGTGTATTGCTCTTCTAAAGTTCTGTATTCACAGTTTCAGAAGACCACAGAGCACTCAGTTCCTAAATGTAATTCAAAGGGGCCAACTTATTTGTGAATATCACTGGAATTTGTTCTTGTTAGTCCTGTTAATTTATCCAGACCTGAGAAAATGGCTGTATAAATAAATTTGAGTGGGTAATAGGATGAGGCTGAAGAGGGGGGTTTTTTTTGGGTAAAGACAGTCTCTCAGTTACTGAGGATCATCTGAATTTACTGTAATACATTAGTCATGCACCAAGATATCTCAGTTCTGCATTAGTTATGTATAAAATGTCCCGCTGCTTCCCATGATAGACTTAAATTAATCTGATCTTACTATTGAAATATATTCTCCAGTGTTAGGTTTGAATTTTCTTTCATTTATTTCCACCTTATTTCTGAGTTAAACTCTGCTCCCGTTGATACTGCTGGCCTAGCTAAATGATAACAGACCTTCCTGTAAGTCACTTATTGTGAGTAATTCTTAATGGCATATGTGAAATGAGTAGCAAGTATAGACCATGCATTCAGGGTCAGATGATAGTGAAGAAAAGGCCTGTGTAACATGATCCAAGTCCTTTTCCAGAGGGACAGCTATTCTGCCTCCCAGGCCCCTGAACTAAGTATAACGTAGGTGGCCACTTTGTAGAACATCTCAGCCCAGTATTTGCTGCAAGTTGTTATGAAGTTCTGGACTTCCACATTACTGCTTAGAACACAGACTCTATATCTGTAGGGAATTTCCAAACCCTTTATTCATTGTTTAATCTGCCCCCATTTTGTGGGGGTGGAGTACTTGCCTTCAGCACACCTACGTACACAGTAAAGTCATTGGATAGGTACCTGTAAAACGGCAGGCTGTGACAAATCTTTACACATGCTTAGGCAAAGTTCTGACTTTCCTTCCTGTTGCTTTTCTACACGTTACCATCATGCAGACTGCATGTGAGTCTGTGCATTATTGATAGAAGTTTTGAGCATAGACATCAAAACAAGCAGTATTTTGAGAATCTTGGTTTCTGTTGTTCTGCAGGGGACGTAATGGCTAACAAAGGAACAGTGATAGCTGGAGTCCACCCTTGAAAAATTCTTTGCTTTTTCAAGTAGGAATTGAACCAGAATTCTGAAGTCTTTACTTAAGAGTTGAGAAACTGAAGAGAATATGGTTCTCGATGGGGAGATGGTGTTTCAGGCTACGTGTCATGAACAACTTCCTCAGGTACCAAATGGCCACAATAAAATACACTCTGAGTCGGGCACATTGGGCCCTAATGATGAGAAGAGCTATGAAAAAATTTGTTGCTAAGCCTCTAGGTGCTTGAAGCTAGCCTGCAGGCCTTTGGATCTTGGTTGTTAGAGCTCACTGTTTGATCCACCTGAGGTTGGATTTCAAGCATGAGGTAAATGTTAAAATAAGCACTGAAATAATTTTAGAAGTGCAGTTTTCCCATATCTATGGACCTGAAAGCATTAGCTGAGTGAGGTTTTCAGATCCGTTTGAGTCAGAAATACAGCATGCAACTTGAGAGATTGATTTATTTATTTTTTTAATACCTTGTTCTGATCTGGCCCTGCATTTTTTGTTTGTTAAATATTTCCATTTAATTAAGGAATGGCTCCTGGAGAATCTTCTGACATCCTAATAGTTGTCAGGGAGCTGTGGATTGCCTCAGAAATTAAGAGGGAAATCAGGTGGGAAGGTGAAGGAGCTTTACATGTTAACATTCCTGGGAGAGATTGAAAGTGCTGCAAAAACTATGTAGTTCCCATCCCCTCTAGGTGTTGTTTGCCAAAGGCTGTTGTGCAGAAACTTGCAATACCACTTTTTATGTTGGATCTGATGTTAAGAGGATGTCTGTTTTACAGCTTTCCTTGCAGGACTAGTTACTGTAACTTAAAAGAAGCTCCTTCCTGACTCTTCTCCCCTTCAATGTGCTTCCCCCTCTCCCCACCCCAGCTTGTTATTCCAGATTTCCTAGTACCCTTAGATGCTGGAATGCACTTTCTAGAAGTTTTCTCTGCCTTTAACTGAAAACATGTAATTCATGTTCTATTTATTTAAAAAAAAAAAAAAAAGCAAGGGATGGAGCCTGAGGAAACAACGGAAGCATGCAATTGAGGTGCCTAGAAGAAGCTATATAGCCTGCAGAGGAGAAAGTGAAAGCCAGAACTTATGGGATGTGTTACATGCTGGTACTGTTTAGTGGGATTGCTGCAAGAACTAAGTGAAAGATGTTCTACTTGATTTGGCGTGTCAAGGATGCGACCACGTTGGATTGTACAGAGGTAGCTGGCTGTGAACAGAGCTGAAGATAGGTTGTCAGATGGCTGAAATTGCCAGGAAGACTTGCGTAAGCTCCACTGGCTTTGGAGTGAGTCTTGGATAAAGATGGGCTTTACCAATTGTTGTAATGCCCACTTAGAGCTGGCCTCTGGTGTGTGGATTTGGGGTGTGTGTTTTGTTTATGCTTAGAAACCACTTAGTGGTTTTGGTGCTGTATGTTTTGGATAGTGAGATTGCAGTCTATGATTTTGGTTTTGGATCATCCTTTGTTAAATAACAATATTTTTTGTCTCCTACAGGATAAAGTGGCCTATCCCACTTCTTTCTTCCCTTCCTGTGAGTTTAGACAGATTCTGAATGAGGCAAGGTTATTGAAGTAATGTTATTTATTGACTAACAAAGTACTAAAGTCCAGGATAAGGTGGTGAACAAAGCCCAGCTGTACTTTGACGTTTATTGCATTAGGCCCTAAGGACTTCCTACAAGGTCTATTAGTTAGTGTTTGTGTGTGTCACTGCCCTCCATCTGACAAAATGAGAATGGATTGAGTGGTTTCCAGACCGCTTTCTGCTAATGGAGAAGGAGATTCATTAATTTAAGAAATTAGTTTGGGTGTTTGGCAAAAAAAAAAAAAAAAAAAATACAGCCTTCTCTAGGTTGCCAAGAGTAAGCGTGTGGTTCTTGTTTGCAGTATACGCGTATAGCAGTCACTTTCACCAACTCAGTTTCTGTCTTACAGTAGGGTGCTGTGAAGAAAGACCCACTTGAAAAGAGACCATGCTTTTGATTCTGTTCAGGTTCCTTTCTGTGCTAAATTAAAATATTGCCAGCTGTGCAAACCCTGATGAAAACCTTTTCCCACTTAGGCCCAGTATGGCAATTTACTAAGCTTTCAAAAATGTCTGAAAGATGATCTTTGTAGACAATGGCATTAGGAGAGTGCACACTAAATATTTTTATCATCATCTTATTTCTAGGAGTATTTGTTGGAAATGAAGTGTGTATTGCAAACCCAAGAGAATTCAGTGCTCCTCAACGGTTTCTTATAGAAGGATTTTAAATACAGATCAATTATTAATCTGAACAAAAAGCAGCATGTGACCCTAAGGAAAATGCAAATAGAATAGATGTGAGATGTTCAAAGGAGCATGTGCGCTGCTTTAAATTGCAGAGGAAGTTGGGCATCTACACTTATTTAAATCTATGGTGTGAAATTTTTGAAGCAATCTAAATTATAAGAGACTGGAGAGGATCTCTTGTAATGGATTTGAAACCCTGCAATCCTTCCAAAGTCTGCCATTCTCTCTGTTGTGCTTGGAATTGGTATTCCGTGCTCTCTGCTCATCACCTTTCTCCCTGTCACTGAAGGTCGTTTCGTTATTTCTGTGTCCTTCTATTATCTCTAGTTTTGAAGTCTGACGTGACTGGCTTCTACTTTGTGTAAAGCTTTCAGGAAAGTCAAATGTTCAGAAGTGGTGTAGATTTGTGGAGTATTTGCACAATGTTATAAAGAGGGAACTATGGTGTAGTTAAAGATAATAGTCTTGACGTCTGTTTGCAGAATTTAAATACAAGATTGTCCTATTTTTGCAGCTTTCATTGAATGGGCTTGTGTGCTCCTCTCCCAATGCTCCGTGTAATTAGCTTAGGTTTTTTCAGTGTGTGCACATGTGCTTGATATTCTCCAGTTGTATGAAGCCTGCTGATTTGCTTTCAGTTGTGTCGAACGCAGCCAAAACTTTATCCCTTTCCAGTTAACCAGAGTTGGTTAGAGAAGTGAAATCAGAATACAGATTAAAGATGCTGTAGTACATACGTACCTTCCCTTGCTGGGAATTTTGGCCATTTTATATTGGATAATGTAGTCATCAGTGTTGTTAAACCTGTGCCCTGGATGTATTCTGTGAATCTGAAAGGTTTTCATTTACCCTGATTAGCTTTATATGAAAAGTTTGAATTGGCTTTATATGAATGTTCCAATTTGAGGCTATATATATATAAATTTCAGCTATAAACTTTTCATCTTAGTAATGATACAAGTGGTGGAAAACTAAATAAATATGTGCTGAAAGATGGCTGGAATGAGGATGGTGAAAAAAACCTTTGCTTTTAAGTAGGGTAATATCCTCATTTCACTAGCAATAGTTAAATTGTTACCATTTTACATCAATGTTTAGCTAACAAGATACTTTCACTTTATTTCATATTTTCTCTTTACTGTCCTCCTTCCTCTGCTTAGATTTTTTTTTACCTGGTCCTACTAGGCATGCTCAGGAGGAAGCTGATCATTTCCCACTGACTTGCAAAAGGAGAGCACATGTTGCCACCTCTTTTCTAACTCCCCCCAGGATGTTATTCCTTAATATCTAAGAGATTGATCAGTACAGCAATAAACTGCTTGATTACAGGTCATAGGCATTATTCTTAAAAGAAATTCATGCCTCTTTAGATGAGGTTGAAGAAAAAATTAAAAAAAAGTTGGCCTTCTGAAGAGCGACCAAGACTGTTAACGTAATTGAAAGTATTAACATTATTTGTATTATAGATCTGTTGATTACAAATGGCATTGGAGCCCATAATCCATATCTCCGCCTGAATATGACTCACAGATTCCCATGTGTGGTAAAAGCTTAGTTTTCCAGCAATGGTTACTTCCTGTCTGTCTCCTGACAAGGAGATCTTCCTCTCCCCATTCCTTCTCTGAGGCTTTTTTGGTTTTCGTGATCTATGCTACGAAACTTGTATTTTCAAAGTACTTTGAGCCAAGCTATTGGATGAGATTTAGAGCCTTGCTTAATTAGTTCCCTTTGCTCTTCTAATAAAATTTTCCAGTTCTCCCTTGCTAATAAGAAATGCAAATATTCTTAAGAATGCGCAAGAGGCTGCTGTGTGCTGTGTTTCCACTGTCATTTCAGATAGGCCTGGGAACTTGCTAGCAATGAGTAACGATTATGAAACTGAGAGGGGTTTTGGCAACTCAGGATAAATAAGGAAGGGGATTACAAACAAGTCTATCTCCTTTATATAGAAATTGTTGCAAACTTCAAGTTTTGTAAAGTAAATCCTGCAGTCACATGACACAGTCAATATAAGCCTGAAATAAATGATTTGGACTTAATAATGAATCTCCTTACTTGCATAAGGAATATTCAATTACATCATTCAGCAAAAATGCAGGGCTCTCCTGCATGTGCAGCTCTAGTTCAAGCTGTAAGGGGTGGGTGAGGAAAAGCTGACAAATGTTTAATGTGTTCTTTTTAAGTGGGATGACTGTGTTCTGGGTGTAAGGTGAATGCATCGGGCTGCCAGAAAGATATTCTGACATCCTCTTTTCTTGACTGCCTTTTCTCTGCTTCCCCCTTACATTTTTTAACTGAATCGTTTGCCAGAGGACTCTGTATCGCATGCCAGTTTGTTCTGTGTGCGCTCTGTCCCTTGGGAAAAAGAATGTTGTATCACACCCTAAGGTGTGGGCTTACCCCCTTGTTCCATAGTACTGAAACAGCCTTCTTTCATTTTGCAGTCGCTTTGAATGCGAAGTAGCATGCCTGGGCGTGCAAGTTATCTCGAATGGAATTGCCCGGTGAATGGAGTTGCGTTCTTTAAAATGAACAGCATGTCATAGTGAACCGCAGTAAAATGTAAAAGCAAAGCCCAAGTCTCAGATTTGAATGCTTTAAAGTATTTTTTTCTCCCATTTGATAACACTTTGATCTTTTATCTGATTGATCTGCTTCCTGATCAAACTATCCAGGTTTAAGCCATGACTTAGTTTTTGTATGTTTCATCCATGGTACCGGTGTATCTGTTCTGGAATTGTGTCAGAACTTCGCCGAGTTCTGGTGGGTGCCACACAATACCTCCCTGAACACAAAAGCAGGCTTTTGGGGTTAAACTTTAAATACTACAGTGATATAAAAATGGCTAAAGGGTCGTTAATGGTGTACACAGTGCTTTTTTTTTTATTTTTGTCTGTAAGTGATATCTGTCCTGCCTCTAGGGTTTTAAGTCCTGTTTTCTAAGGGAAGATGGAACCTCATGCAGTAATACTTAGGTAGGGCTCTTAACCTGAGCAGTCAGTTTAAGTCTTGTTCATGTGGACAGAAAAGATACAGTTGCTGTCTTTTGGCTATTTTGTGACTTGTCAATGAGCAGTCCTGTTATCAGAGGCCAGAGCGTTTCCTAGTATAACATAGGTGATGTATTTCCAGAGAATGTAACTGATATTTTTCATCATACAATCTTCACAAGAAATTTTCCAGGAAAGCCAGCTGAGCATTTACTGAAAGCATTTACTTTAATAGGAAGTCGGGCCCCTGAATCTTGTTCCGAGACACCTATTTGAATCCTGCTGTATTTTTAAGGATTAATTGTGTGCTTTTCTGCTGGCTGCCTAGGATTTATGGGGACATTCTGGTTGCTGTTTTGGGGAGAGGGGCTGGGCTCTTTTTAAACAGTACAGTTATGCTGAAGAGAAGGGGCAGGGGGGGAAAGAGGGAAGTCTGAGGACCTGTACAGAAGCTCCAAAAGGTGGGACTCAGTGAAGAAAAAACATCTTTTACATGAAAACTGAAAACATTTAGAGATCAGCTGAGTCACAGTAGCTTCACTTTCTGATGGGGAGGGGGGGGAAAAAGTAAAGAATGTGAATTTGACATGACTCAAGACAATAACATTTTCAGTGACCCACATCCTCATACAATGTAAAGTATTACAGCTCATCTGCTTTCACCAAAATTATGCCAGTATATACCAGCATGAACACCTGTGTCCATTCAGTCTTCCTCACTCTCATGGACATGTTCTTTGGTGTATAATGAGTCACGGTGACTGAACTTCCTACAACGGAAATGACCTCTCAAAAAAACCCTAAAGCAGAGAGGTGAGAGAGTCTGGCAAAATAACTACCAAGCAGTTCAACTTTCTGAAAAGGAAATGGATAGATCTTGTCTCAATGTTAAAACAGTTTCATCTGTCCTATGAACTGTGACTTCCTGAACTAATCTCAGGGTTAAACATTTAATGTGCATGTACCAGCAATGGTGCTTTGTGGCTAGCAGCTATAAAATTGTGATTAGGAGAAGTTGCCCAGATCACCAAAGCAGACAGGTAACTCACCTGCTGTGAGGCAGTGCCTGTCATCTGTAGAAGTACTTGGAGGCAAATGACAACATGTACGAGGATGTATGGTGTGTGTGTGTGTGTGTGTCAGGAGTATCTTTGATAACTTATTACCTCCTCCCCTTTCAATCCAGTCAGTTTGTGAAATCTGTCCTAAGTGTTTAATTTTGGTTTTGGTGACTCTAGCTGTGCTTTATAATAAACATATTCTTCGCCAAATGAACTTTACCCACCAATATGCCCAATTTTCTTTGAGAGCCACAGGGATACCCTTTGAGCTATTTCCCATTTAAATGTGGAAACAAGTTATTTTAATGATACTGAGTTACCACAGGATTAATATTGCTAAGCACTACTGTCCCATATATGAAGTTGCTATGCATTTGGCTCCATGTGTGGGTATTACTTCATTGACTGACATGCTCCCTCTTAACAGAGGAGATTTTGACAAGATAGAGAATGGAGAAGGTGGGGCTTGGTAAAAAGATAGTGGTAGAGAGGAAATTACTTCCCAAAGAAGTTAAATGGGGGACCAAAGACAAGAAGAGAGGTACAACTTCAACCTGGCAGATGCTGTAACAGGGACACCTCTTACTCATTTTTTGCTACTAATGTCTCAACACCCCCCCTCTATTTCTACTCACTGTAAATTAATAGTGATGCCTCATTGCCCTCTCTCTCTTAAAATAATGTCAAACTGGATCTGTGCTTTCACAACAAAACATGTTAGGGCAATGTTTCAGAGCTCAACTTGTAATTACAAACTGAAGGAGACTCCCATAGATTCAAACAGTTACCAGCACAAGGTAGGATCCCAGGTTTCTGTCTTGTGTGATTGCTGTTTTGGAGGGAGCTTTTGACCTTCTTTCTCTGAGGAAGGTATCCATCTGAAAGTTTTGGAAAGGTGAGTCTTCTGTAGCCAGGGGGCAGGAGATAGGTAAGAAGAGGGAAGGAGAATGCCAGACAACGATGAAGAGAACAGCATGGAGACAGTTGAGGGGATGTAAGAGGAGAAAAGAGCTTTAAAGGGTAAGAGACAGAACTGAATGAACAAGCCAACATCACAGCAGATAGTGCTCAAAGCTGTCCTTTAGGAATATAGCTGGTACATTCACTTACGTTGGATAATTGAGTTAAGTGTATGTGTATATATTGTGTGTGTGTGTCTGTATATATATAAAAAATTAAACCCAGCATAGTTACTGGAAAAGTTGCTGTTGGCAAAAGCATAGTTTTCTATGATTACAGAAAATACTGGGGTGAGGGGGGAAAAGAAAGTGTCAGTGGCTTTTGTTATGTGAGGAGCTTCCTGGGTATAAGCAACTGCTGAGGTCAGTCCATTGTATGTCATCTAGCTATGTTCCTGCAGTAAATATTGTATAATAAGCAGCTAAAGCAACTTCCATTATTTAAAAAAAATGTCTTCTCCAGGTTTGCAACGTGCAAGAGACCCTGGGAAGATACATTGAATACTTGTGACTCTTTTGCTCCTGGGAAGGGCCATCACATCCATTCTATCAACAACTCGGTGGTAGTTCTTTCTCCACACTGACACTATAAATTTTATTCTTCAATGCATGGAATATGTGTCAGCAGAATTAAACCAGGACAGTCCCCTGAATGTGGAATTCCAGAGAAGGCACTGGCTGTGACTTCCAAAGTAAGCCAACAACATCCTGAAGTTCTTGATTTTCTTTTTTTCTCAGATACTTTTACTCAACTGAATTTTTCTGCAGATATTTGTTCTGAAATACTTTGACTTGGAGCAAGCGCTGTTGCTAGGCTGCTCTGAAAGCTTAAGATGGCTCTGACTTCTCCAAAATCTGTAGCAGGGGATTTGACGCAAAGAGAAGAACTCGTGCTCCATGATGGAAACTGTTCCCATTTCCTCTCTGCAAACATCATCACAATAGGTAAGTGAAAGGTTACCGTCCTTTTGCCTAATAGTTTTGTATTGAAAATACTTTTTTTCATTCCCAATTTACTTTCACTGTATTGAGATTTCATAAGGGAGTTTTAGATTTCCTTCAATTTATTTGAGAGAATTGTGCTTGTATATTTTTCAGTCCCTTTTTTTTCTGTGTAGTTGGTATGATGACTAGCTTTGGGGTGAAGTGTATTTAAAAAAAAAAAAAAAAACCAAAAAAAAAAAAAACCCAAACCAAACAACCCACAAAGAAACAAAAAACCTCAAACCAAACGTATCCCCCCAACCTCCTCAAAAAAACCCAACCAAACAAACAAAAAAATCCTCTAAAACAGCAAATGAAGTGTCACTACTCTGGCCCGTGTTTGACCTGTTCCAGTAGTGTCCAGGAGTTGGTGGCATATATGAGACTGTAAACACCTGATAGACACTGGGAATTAAATGAGATGGTGTTGGAAGGCAAAAATTGTAGCAAGTTTAAATAAAATGTGGAATATTATCTTATACAACAAGGATAGCTCTGAATCAGTCTGTCTTACGGCCTTGCTTGTACACACAGTCTGTGATGTTTGAGGCACAGGAAGGGACCTTTGTGTGTAGAATTGCTAAAACCTTCTCATCACTTATTCTTAGACTGGAAGTTCTGCATGATCAGCTATACACTTGCAGGCTTAGGAAAGTTCAAACTGCTTTTATTTTTTTGTCAGCATGGTGTTGTGTTCACCTGCTAGTAGCAAACCCCCTAACGTGCAGGAAGATATGATTAAAACTGAGCCTCTTTTTGGCTCACTCGTCATACCTAGACTAACCTCCTGACCCCTAAACTCTTTTCTCCATTAAAAACAGTGCCTTGGTGATTTTAATGGTGGGTGAAATTTATGTATGTGTTCTCTAAATTATTTTGCTTGAAGGAACTACTTGCTTTTTCAGTGTTTAAGTACAGTATGAATTGTTATTAAAACTTCTGCTGCATGATAACATAAAATTATGACTCTAATGTTACCAGTGTTTCCTAAGACATGCTAGACAGCATAGTATCTTCATGTAGTTGGTGACATTTATACTTGAATAAATGGAGTGGTTTTGAGATGTGCTTAAATAGATGGGAAACTGACTTCTACTCCCAAGTTAAGGAAAAATACAGTTACCCTCAACTAATGTGTTGATTAGAATCTTGATGTGATGTCTTCTGTGGCCGTAAATAATAATGGTATAGCAAAATTCACAGGTAGATTGGAAGGACAATGTAAGAGTACTCTTATTTACCAGACCTTCAATGCTGTGAGTTTGTGTTAGTAACAAACTGTCTCTGAATCATTGTCCACTTGTGGCTTAAGTGGGGTATGCACATTTCCCATAAAATGCCTACGATCCCTTCTGATCTTCAGCTGAATCTCTCTTGGCAGGGAATGTTTCGATTGTTGGCTTGCTAAATACATGAAGTTTAAAATGTCTTCAAAGATCAATAAGCATCTTTGGAGATATGCTTTTGAAACTACAGATGATGGGCATATCATCCCTGATTTGTTAACAAAGAATCGCAACCTTGGTGCCTTTACAGAAACCAACAGATGCATCTGTGTTCCCAGCTGTGTGCCTTTCAATGTGTCTGTAAGAATGTAAGGTCTATGTGTTTGAGAGTAATGTATTTCTGACATAAGCAGGTTTTCAAGTATAAAACCAAGCAGCTGTACACCGAAACTGCACTTCTGCTTTTAGATTTTCATGTCCAAATGCAGTAGGAACCCAATATTGGACTGTTTGCTTATTCTTATCCCTTCTTGTCCCCAAGAGATAATGGTTTAGTTTGAAAATGTGGCTAATAAAAGTTAACACTGTTCTGAAAGAATGCAAACCTGCTTGTTTGGGATTTGACCATCGCATTTTTAGCTGCCCCCCAATGCTGGTTAACAGAGAGGTTTTTCTGAGAGATGAATTCATTAGCTGGAGTATCTGCAGTGAGTAGTAGTTTGGTGGCTTGTAGCTCCCTTTGGCAATTAATGTAGATTGAAAACAATACATGTAAAAATGAAGCTGACAAGACACCTAAACACAGATGAGAGAGAGAAAAGGAATAGAAGTCAAAGTCTTGGTGGTTTAAGAGACAAGCACTGGAATTTAAAAGGAATGTGTATCACTTCTCTTTGTGAGACAGGTAGACAGAAAATGGCCAAGAAGAACTGGCTTTTGAATGTAAGTAGAAATGAGATCTGCCATTTCTAAATGGTATCAATCATATTCCAATTAAGCCTTACTTTTAGGGTTTAATCCAGGAACTAGTAGAGATCAGGATGATGTCTAGCAGGAGGAAAGAGATACATACTTTCCTATCTGGCATTGCAAGTTTTATTTCTATAGATCTCTGAAGCATCTCATGCAGGTCACTGATCCTAAAATTAGAAAGTCTTTAGTTTGAAATCATGTTCTTAAGAATGGTGGATTTGAGAAGGAGGACGATTGTAGGAGAAAGGACTGTTTATAAGAATTACAGAATTTGGTTTATGCAGCTTTGCTAGAACAAATGTTTGTGTCTGCTGAATTCCTCTTAAGAAGGCAGTGAGATATTCTGAATCTTTTTGTGAGACAAAGCAATTCATACTAATAAGAAAGAAACAGCAGCAGCCCTGTAACTTAGTATTATCCTTTTTGTGGGTGCAGTTGCCTATCAAGTATTTTCTGGCTTTCAACCAGGTTCCTTTGTTCAGCAGCACCAAGTGCTCCTGAATATTTTATTCTTTAATCTTTACCAGATATATTCCAGAGGGAATGCTAAATGCTGGGAAAACTGGGAGGAATCATTGCAGTAGAATGCAGCTATGAAGGCCATAAGAACAGCAAGGAAAACCCAACCTCTTTCTCAAAGCAGAACATTTGGGCCACATTTAAAAAAAAAAAAATTATGTAAATTAGTATAATAGGATGAGACTGTCAAAACCAATTGCAACTTTTTTCCTTGATTCTTTCAAGTGGTTCTGGAAAATCTTTCTTGAAGTTGATGAGAGCGGGGTTTATACTGCCTCAGGTTGTGGCTCTGTGCCATGAATTTGTCTGAATTGAGCTGAGAGGTACAGAGCGCAAAGAATAACCATTGTTAGCTTTGCTCTTTTTTTGAGTGTTGACAGCTTGCGCAGAGGAAAATGAGCTCTTCTCTTGGGAAGGTCTGGAGATTACAGATGTGATTTTGCATATCAGGTGTTGATGGGAGATTGGGTAGGAGGAAGAGAATTGTGTAACTGATGTCTGTGGCAGATGAATTTGTGCTACAGGAGAGATCTGAAGGAGGAGGAGCTGTTTTGCTGCATTTAAAGTAAAAGAAGTTGATTTAGCCTAAGATTTTAATTAGAACTTCATGTATTCAACCCAGGACTCATTTGCTTGACATACATTCTCATTTACTGGCTACAGTCACGAAGTAGGCAACACCAAAAATTTTGGCTGGGCTTTTGCAGGAACTAATTTCATCATTTTGGTCAAATTTCCAGCAATTGAGATCAATTTAGCTTTCTACTGGCTTACAATTTGGGCTGATAGGTGTATTTTTTTTATTAGCATTAACAGGGCTGAATATATCTGTATTGTAGTTGTATTAAAAATAGCTTGTCAGTGAAAATATAATCCATAATTAATTGTCATTACATTAGTTCTTACCTTTATCTCATCATATATTTAGTGACATTTACTTTTTCCTAGTAGAGGTAGCCATCATGTTTGATCATTGTCTAAATGTGCTTCTTATGCTCACTGTATGCGATAAGTGCTTAAATATTCTATGTTTGTTCTTGAATTTATGAAGGTAAGTGGAGCATCTGTTCACAAATAAATTATTCCAATGACTGCTTTTTTTATGTTTTAAAAATCAACATGAAGCAAATTGTTCATTGAAAGGTAGTCCAAAGGAAATGGGAAAATGTTTAACTTCCTGCAAACAGTAACTACAGTTTTGCTATTAGGCATGTGTTAAATGCATGCACATTTTTTCAGCAGCATTGTAGGATTTTTATTTTTTTTTTATTATTCTTCTTTCAAAAGTCTGTTGAGCCTCTATTAGTGTCCTGTTTGCTGCTGTTGCAGCTTAGGCAAATGCCCAAGCAGTTGGCTAAAGGAAGCTTGCGTTGAGTGTCAGATCGCTAGCAACGGAACATGTGCTGAAGTACTTTGCTAAACTGGGACCTTCCCTAAGAGGTATTATTCTTAGCTGATGAATCTCTTGAATACTGAAGGCCTGTAGTGGGATCTTCAGCATTCCAGTGTCCTCTCTTGCCTTTGCACAACTCTTGAGCACTCCTGTCCTGAACTCTGCGAGCTGTTTGATTCATATTTTGTAGCTCCTCAGCATGTGAAGATACGCTAGCTCATATGCTCTGGGGAAGGCTGCCCCAATACTACTATTACAGTGTATCAATAGAAAGAGAGGAATATTTACAAAATTGTCTCCTACCTCTCACCTGCAGATCAAACAAAAAATAATTTTTTTTTCTAGCCTCTTTCTCATAAATTGGTTTGTAAGGGGTTTGAAAGAGTGCAGGTATTTGGAGGTAAAATAGGTATTACATCATCTGTGTGTTTTCTGGCACTACAGAAGTAAGATGGTATGTTACAGTTATTACAATATCATATAAACCAACTTTTAGGGAAATACTTCTTATTTGTAGGATGAATTGTAACATGTTGCCTCCTGAACCAGAATTGTCCATTATATGCTTCTGTACATAAAGCTCTACCAGTGTGCATACGTAGGACAAAGAGCAAAGAAATGGCAGAAATAGCTGGAGGGAGAGAAAGTCTTCATTGTGCCTCTGCAGCACTTCCAGCATTCCAATGCAAGTGGGTCTGAACCTAAACAAAAGCTGGTCTGCAGCTCAGGAATCCCTTTGCAGACTTGTTCATAACACCCACTTGAGTTCTTATCTCCCTAATTAACTCTTCATATGACTCAGTTTAAATGCTGTGTGGTGCAGTGATAGCTCTTATCTTATTTTGCCTTTGTATTGTAATGAATGCTAAGCAATCTACACAGAAGTGATCATAATACTGTTGCGCTGTTGTCTTGAGTAGCCTATGCTTTCAAATACACTTCAGCTTTATCAAGCCTGTGCTGTCAAATGTAACACTTCAGCCTTCTCATTTGGTTGAATATATCTGCAAGAAAATTCAGGAAAGGATGGAGCTAGAGAGTTAAATCACTAGTTGGAATAAATCCATGAAGTGTTCCTCAATTGATCATTTTGTCCCATGCTATCATAGCTCCCTACAATCTACTTATTTGCCATACTTATTAAGCTTAGATGGCTTGAATATCTTGGCATTTTTCTGCAGTTTTCTGATTTATCAGTTGAGACAAACAGTTTTCAAAACTTGTTGCTTTTTTTGGACTAAAAACTCTGATTCTCTTTGTAGGGCTGTATATGGATGAAGAATAAGACTGCTGTGTAAAAAGGAAATCTGAGTTGAATGCAATTAACTTTTACATAATTTTTCTGTATAACGTGATTCAACATTATTACAGCACCATTGGGAAAGTCCAAAATCAAGAAGGTATATGGCAAATTCGGCAATCCTCTATTTTTCAAATATGTTCTGGCATGTCTAGACTCACTTTTCCCTTGTAATGAAAGAGCGTTGTGCACAGACTTGCAAAATCCTGTTTGCTTAGATACGTAGTGCATCAGATTAGCCTGGAGAAGTACTTAAGGTGGCCTTCAGCGTGTGGCTCTCACATGCTGCCTGTCTACCTGAGCAGTGCTCCTGTCTCGCAGGGGTCTGGCCTAGATGATCTCTAAAGGTCCCTTCTGACCCAAACCATCCTATGATACAAGTGTAGCTGAAGAACAAACAGGCAATGAGTACGTGAATTGGTATCAGCTGTCTGAAAGTAACTAGAATTAAAGCTAGATCTCTGTGAAACTGCCCATCAGTTAAAAATAAAATGTGATCTGATATCGTGGTTCTACTAGTTCTGCATGTATTATTGAGTGACTAAATAATGGATACTGATCTGGGTTTGGTTTTTGTTGATGCACTTTGAATCAAATCTGAAAAGACAATGTTTATCACAAGTGTTTAAACTTAAACATGTGGTTCTCCTTGATTTGGTACCACATAGACAGTGGGTACTACAAAATTCTGCATCTTGAAGTTTTTGCGTAGTCTCAATGTAGAGAATTAAGTTTTCAACACCTTTTTACCTTCCTGAATGGAGAGCAAGGCTTTAGTGTAACAAACATTAGGAGCTGCTGTTTGTCCTCCTTTTTGCTGCAGAGGCAGAAATGAACGAGTGAGGCTTGCAGAGTGCACGCTTGTTTCCTTTGTTGGCAATGTCAGCTTATACTAATTCAAAGTGCTCATGAGTCCATGGACTGTTATAATAAAGACATGAATCTAAGGATATAAAACTGGACTGTTCATCAGACCCAGATTCTAGATCTGATTGTGTTACAAAAACAGTCAAACAAGTAGTCGGTAACTTCACTTTGTCCTTCTGTTGTCTCTTATTTTGATTATAAATGGGAACTGCTATTCCTGCACAACAGACACTTCCCAGTCATGTCTGGGTCTTTATTACCTGTGCTGAAATACAAAAAATAGTAATGTTCAACCTAAACAATTAAGAAATTAAATAACTATGGCTTGCCTGAGAGATCACGAACTGATGTATTTTCATCTCAGGTGGTGGTGCTCTGGAGCAGATCTGAGGACTGATGAAACAGTGAAACTGAATCAATTTTCAGTTTGTGAAAAACGCTGTTTTCTGTTGTCCATGCTCACATACCATTCTTTAATACTGTTAAGTCTGAGAAGAAAAATTGTTTGAAAGAATTCAGTCTTTGAGCTGTTTCATCTCCCATTAAGAGATGATGAAATTGTCAGAAATTGTACCATTTATATAATGTAGTGTCTGTTGTAAAGGAAAAAGTATCTTGAATTACTTGATGATAAGAGTAGCTTTGGTCTGCAGGTCACTTTGCGATACAGACAGAAGGTAATGTTTGACTGTAGCTAGAGGACAATCTTCACTTTAAAAAAAAAAGTGAGAAAAGTCACTGGAATTTAATATTTGCTTAAGTGTACCTCCCCAAAATTAAGATTTATAAAATCATTTGAAGTTTGAGTAAGATACAGATGATGACATATAAAGACCTTGCCTAGTGACACTTTGTCACTTGTTTGCAACGAGTGATTCAATGTAGACATCCCTGATATGGGTTGCATTTTCATGTAGTCATGATTAAAAAAATTCTTACAGCAATGCACACAACTTAATTCTTATTTTGCAGCTGATTGAGGAGTGTTAATCTAAGACTTTACAACAAAAATTCTTTAAGTATTTGACATGGTTTTGTAAATGATAATTACTGACTTTTATACTCATTGTATAAACCATTGCCATTATTGAAGGACCTGAATGGATGCTGAAGTGCACATGAGATGCGTATCTTAAGATGCATGAGCAAAATGTAACTGAGCAATCAAATCACTAGGAAACCAGCATGAGAAAACAGGCTGAGGGGAAGTAATAGTTGAAATTAATGAAAGCATTAGGGAAATTTAACTAAATGGAAAGTCTGGATTGATTGTAATACCCTTGGGTGTTTTTTTGTTTTGAGATATTCAAAGATATGTAAAGCAGCTAATTTATTTTTTTGGATAATTTGTGCAAAAAATGATCTTGCTGTATCTGAAACATTTAAAATGCAAAAGGGTCCAATAGTGTTTGAAAGTACTCTGAGGTACTGCACTGAATGGAAATATTTCTTGAGGCTGTTAACATTCATGATGAACCAGTTAAAACTCCTCTGATAAAGCATTTCAAGATTGGAGTAGAATAAATATGGACTATTGGGGTCCAGTTTTGATGATCTTGATGTGTGCTCTCATCATACAAAAGCAACATAAATCTTGAAACCTTCTAGCGTATATTTAGACTAATGCAAGCGCTCTACCCCTGTGTTCTTTCTCAGCTGTTACCTTCCTTTACCTATTTGCAGAGTGGCCTTACAATATTGCTCTTCTGGTTTGTATCTATTTCTGATCCTTCTGTAGGATGAATGGTACCAGACATAGCTCAATATTAATCTGGATCAAGCATTATATGAGGATCTTGTATTTCATTTTGAGTGTGCTGAACTTTGGCATCTTGTCTTCCATCTGATGTGATTCATATGTTCCTTTTTCTTGTTTTGAGGAATGTTTTCTTAAGGATATTAGTTTGGATCAAATGAGCCTTGCCACTTAACCCAATAGATTTGACAGGCAATGAAAAACTGTCAAGCTTTCTGGATTAATTTTTCTTGGTTTTGTTTGGTTGGAGTTTTTGTTTGCATGCTTTTTCGTAAAGTGTATTGTAATGTAGTTCTTGGAGGCTGTGTGCCAAGACGCCTGAAGGTGTGTAGTCTCTTAACTCCTATTTAGGCACAGACATTCCAGAAACGTGTTGGAAGTTAGGAGCCTAAATACATTTGACACCTGCAGTGGAGCAGAGAGGTCTCCGGTTTGCTGTCTCCAATTCACACATGCTCTGACCTTGGATAGTGATTTTGGTTTAGAATCATGAAATATTAATAACCACCTGTCTTTGTCTTAGTGGAGTTTTGTTAGGATAAATGCATGGAAGGTTGTGAAACTGTCAGAAATATCAATGGGAGCCATTGATCAGACAGAGGTCTGATCTGTTGGGCATTCTCTGTTGTCAGTAGGAATAGTGCAGTTTGGCCTCACCCTTATTTGCTCCGTGCTATTGAAGTCATGTGACTACAATAAAAAGGGGAGAATTACTTGGATAGTCAATTCACATGCTAGCTCTGTTTCTTCTGTAGATGATAACTAATGAAAACAAGATAAAACGTACAGACTGAACTATGTTGCAGAATTGGTGATTTTTCTGTACTAGGGGGAAAAAAAAGCAGTGTACTACATATGTAGATACATGTGTTAGTTTTATAGTAGAAATTTGCATCTCAGATTTTCATTTCTGTAATTTAAAATCATCAGGCCTTCACTTTAAAGCTTGAAAAGGAAAGTAACAAATGGCAGGTTTGATGGGTTAAATCTTTCTAATGAGCAGAAATCCAGCTCACGCTGCCTTTCCTGAGGCGCTCAAGACTATTGTATTACTGAGAGACAACTTAAAGCGCTTTAGAGAATCTGTGAGCAAGTTATATTGCCTTTACAGAAATTACCAGTCTTGGAGAGGAGACTGACCAAGCCCCTCTTTGCTTTAGGATCTGTGGCAACAACTGAGTAATATACTATCAATATCGTAGTATTGTCTGATCCAAGCTACCGCTGTGACGTTAATGGATCTATTTTTGTGTCACTTGTGGAAGAAGTGGAAGTATTTTGTTGAGGTAAAGCCTGAGGCATAATAAATTTTTGGTGTGCTGGTGTTAAGAGCTTTTATGGTGAACATGGATTAGAAACTAGATCACCTGAATGTTATTTCCTGTTTCTTCTTCCACCTTCACCAAAATTGCCCCTCTCAAGTTTTCTTGCTCTTTCTCTTGTATAGCTGTTGCTGCCTGTAAAGATTTTAGAAGTATGTAGTGGGAAATGGGACGCGTCAAGCAGAATAAACAGTACTGTTTGCACACACATTCCAGAGTCTAGGAGAAGAATATTGCTAATACAGACAGACCACTGTATTTCTATTGCCATCTACTGGATGCATCTACAAATGCTAAGCTGGCATCATGAGCACAAACCTCACTAAAAAGGAGAGAGAGAAGACTTTGAAACAAGAAGTTACATTTTTTTATATATATCACTTCCATGGTTATTAAACAGTTCTTGTGAACAGTACAGTGACAAAAACATGATGCAGAAATATGGCTCTTCTACTATATATGAGTGGTACTATGCAGGCTTCCTGTGAAAGAGGAGAATCACAGAAGACTGCAATACATGTGTGCTCATCTTTACAAAGCCTCCAAACATTCACTTCATCCTTCTAGAATGCAGGCTTGGAAAGTTTCATGCTGCCTCGGAACCAGTTCTGTCAGAGTACTGTTATGCCTAGAGCTTTTGTACCTGGCATGGCTTGATGGTTATTACCTAGGGCAACTACTACTGTGTTCCCTCAAAACTGCTGCTCGTTGCAAGGCAGAATAAAAGTTCTTGATAGGTTTGAGCATCTGGTAGCAGGGAAGTTACATTTCTTTACTGTTTGATTCTTAGAAACTAGTGAAATAAGTAAAAATAATGCTCAGTGAGGTAGTTAGAGTAAGTGCAGTGTGTTTAAAGGTAGTAAACTAAGTTCTGGATTGACTGAACCAGTACTGAAACAATCAAAAATTAAGTCTTTATAATGCTGTGAGGGGAAAAATATGTTCCTTTCATTCATTTGGATGGGCACTTAGCCTGTGTGTTTGTGAAAGATGGCAGGAGAGGGAAATCCAGTATTCCTTAACAAAGTTCAACTGTATTTGCATTATCTGTGGGAAGTTCTTAAGATACAGCCATTAGCTGTGAATAAGTCTGTCTATCAAATCAGCTCAGAAGGATGCTGTTCTTGTTAGCACTGTAAACAAAAGCTGAGTTTCTCCCTTTCTCCCTCATACATTTAGTCACAAGTAAATTAGTTGTATGTGCTGATAGTTCTGGTAAACTTAATCCCTCTGAAAGACACTGAATGCAGATACAGCCAAGTGACTCTTGGCCATTGTGTCTTACAGCATGGACTATTGTCTGGCTTTGATTTGCATTTGGAGTTTGGCAAATGGCTTTTTAAAATCCGAGCCATCCCTGACTGTGTGATAGTGAAACCTGCCTGGCTTTAGGGATTGCTTACCACCCAAAATATTTAAATGCCCTTCATCTATAAGCAGTCTTCTTCTTATCTTTGTTCACATCAGAATCTTATCTGTCAGTTCGATCTGAGGTTAAATACTTCATCATTGTTTCTTGAGAGAACAAATAACTTCAGTTGTCTTCTGAAGCAAATCATAGTGGTTTTCTGCAGTTAATTAACTATGAGGAACTGCTTTATGCATGGCTGCTGCTATCTTCTAGGTAAATCCAGGATTCTTCAGTTGCATCACTGGCTATATAGTAAAAACATGAGCATACTCTGCTTTTGAACTCATGATCTGAGAGATACAAGCAATGAGTTAAACCCATGTAGCCAATGTGAAGTGTAGCTGTTTTATTATGGACCTTTTATGCTCAAAATGCTCTACACAAAATAGAAGAGCTGTGAATGGTTTACAGAGATGAGTGAATAAGTATTTTGGACAATATTTTAAGTTTTTGTTAAACTTTTTTCTTACTGTGAGACAGACTTCTTGGCTAGTGATCAGAATGAGTCTCAAGGATCATGCTTGCAATGATGAGGAACCCTATTGCTGCTTTGAATGTTGTAGGACATGGAACTATAGTCAGTGGATGAAATAATTTAATCCAATACTCTACCACTTGCCAGAACCACTGATATTTCCCTGAAGTAATAATCTTTTTCCCTTTCTGAAATGCTGAAGTTCCAGACAACTGGCTCATAAAGGAGAAGACAGAAGATTTTGCACCTGTTTAGAGGCCATCCTAATCCCCTTAACTCTGGTGTATCTCTTACTGAGTGGGAAGGGGGTGTGTTGGTTCCTAGTAGGCTAGCAGGATTTGTGATTGGATCTAAGGAAGAAAAAACTTCAGGTTTGTGTCTCACAATGAATGAACTTTGTGCTTATACACAGGTACTTTGAATGTGCAAGACCATTAGTGAAAGTCAGAGGAAAATCATTCCAAGAAAGTGTGCTCCAGCACAAGACCAATCTTTGTAATAGTAGCAGATGTAGGAGCTGGGTTGCTGTCAAGATCGAGCTTAAAGGTCAAGAAATGGAGCTTAATTAAAGTTCAAAATGGTAATTTGTTAGAAGCACTGGGATTCAGATCCATGATTGTAGAACAGGTTTTGTTCTTATAATTTACTAGCAGAAATAAGGAATAGATGGACAACAAAGTACTGTTTGAAGGGGGGGGGAAGGTTTGTTTGTGTTTAATCCAGTATGCTCTCCTCCAGAGGAAAATGGTTAGCTAGGAAAATGTAGTTCTTTTGACTTGTTTTTCTCATGCAGTTCCAGGTAAAAATTTGCATCAGAGAAGTTTTACTGTGGGCAGGGACTAAAAAGTTAAAACTCTCAAGAGATGCAAATATTTACAGAGTGTATAGTACTCCCAGGAAAGCAGTAAACTTGTGAAAATCCTTGCAGTCCTGGTTGATTATACTGAACTGGCTATGGGGTAGTGTTACTAAACTGTGTTTGTTTATTAGAGCAGGTGATTGAGGAAAAGTGGAGGAGGATTGTCCTGTCTTATATGACTGTAAATTCACAGCAAAGGAATTAACCCTATTCTGTTCTGCTACCTTGAAAACTTAAGTGTTTGGGGATGAAGGTGGTGTATACAGGTGCATCCACACTGTATTTTTCTAGAGAGAGTAAATTTGTTTTCTTTGCAAATAATTTTGTTCTGTCATTTTGGATGTTCAGGGTTAGAGCCGTTAAATACTTGAAGAAGCAGCAAGCATTAGTTGGTGGAGAATAAACATCTATTGGAGATCTCTAGAAGTTTTTGAGGCCGTTAGTGATTGGGGGATCACAGTAAACTTAAAGTTCATAGGATTTGTGATCCTTAATCACTCTGGCATAATAGAAAAGGGACAGCTCATGCGGTTGTAAGAAATCATGGCTGTGGCAGTGTCTGACTGTAGTTCCTTGTTAAGCAGTGGAAGAGAAAAGCAGAGGAAATCTTAAAAGAAGGAACGTGAGCATTAAACAGCTGTCATAAAGAATTCCTTGTTGCCTTAGAGGAACAGACATTTTGGTGTCAACTGACACTAGAGATACCAGGAAGGAGATGTCAGTCACTGAAGAGTTAATTGTTCCAGCAAAAAGTAGTTTAGATAAAATCCTACCTCTTTTCTCTCCCCCCTCGCTTCTTCGGGTGTTGTGTACTGTAAAGGAGCTTGTACCATCGGAAAACTGACAGTGATTCCTCAGTGACTATGCTAATAAATGGGATGAAATTTAAACTGCCTTCTCATACGAACAGAAAGAGGGACTGGCAGAAGAGGGAGCAAGACAGAGGGAAAATGCACAGTATTTTTACATTCTAACATAGGCAATTGAAAAAATAGTCTTATTTCTACAAGACGATGGATCTAGGAAGACCACCGCAGAAGCACAGTAGGTGGATTTATTCTTTTTACCGTATACACTAGAATTTTAAATAAAGGATGATTTGTACTCATGCTTATGGGCACAGTTGTGTTTTTAGTAGTAGTTTGATAACATCACATTACTCTTCCTTTTTTCTCACTTGTTCGGAGATATTTATTTAGCTGTTTGATCATGGTTGTTTACAGGGTAATATTTTTTTTTTTAGACCTTATCAGCACACTGTCATTCCAAAAACTCTTACCTCTAAGCAGGCACGTTTTACTAATTATGGCCATAGTATCTAGATGAAAAAAAAGACTGTGAAGTAAATGAAAAGCTATTCCGCTTATTGTAAATGAAATGTGTACTTCCTTCAGGGAAATAGTAATGCTAAAGATAGAGCAATTCATGATTCTCTGACAAATTTGTTTACTTCAGAGCAGTTTCATTAGCTATAGATGTTACATTTAAGTGTACCTTGCAAACTTTACTGACGGAGGCAATGAAGGTTGGCTTTTAAATGAGGGACTACACCACAATGCAGTGTGCTAAACTCTACGCATCATTTCTTAATGTTATTAATTATTGCTCTCTGGAATAGCATCATTTATGCTAACTGCCGCACAGTTCTGATGTACCTGCCTTCTCTCAGTGATTATACAGTAGTTTTGCTCTTGTAGGTTATGCTGATCAGTTTTGATTGTGCAGTTGCTCTTATCTTTGGCTGTGGTACATAGCTCATTTAAGCCATTAACATGTTTAGATCTCAAATTTATTCTCCAGTGCTGTATGGTTTTTGTGGTTCTGTATGTCAGTTGCATGTTTTATGACAAAGCATTATTTGTAGAGGATGATGTTACTTGTATCTGTTCTGTTTGAGGATAAAGCTATCACATCTTTAATGACGGTTGTAACACTTCAGGTATCCTGTGTGATGAGCCACTTTGAGTAGATAATTACTCAAGTGAATGACTGACAAGTGAATTACAGCTAATGCAGGGAATAGATCTAACTGTTAAAAGCACCTGCAGGCATTCAGGTGCTGTGCAAGCCAGGTCTTCAGATAATGTTAAATGGGGAGATGAGAGCTTATTCTAAGCTCTACTGAACAACCACTTCACTGTCTTGCAGGGTGTAGTGCTACCTTCTTGTTTTTTTCTGTGCCCACGGAAACAGTGACCTTAGGGGTATTCTTCCAGTGGAACATTTCTATTCTTGCATTTTTCTTCTCTCTGTTAGCTTTATATAACCTTCCCTGCTCTTCTAGTGTGCATTTGCCACAGTACTATTGAGATGCTTATGATTAATCCTCTACTAGAAGAGATTTTTTTTTAATAGTCCAAGTACCAGATGTTGGATTCAAGCTTCTTACAGACAGGTGGGATAGGGATAAAGCCTGTCTTCTCAGCATTGTGTATCATGGCCATGATGTCCTGTAAATATAGATTTGATATTGGGCTGACTTTGCCAATAACTATCACCAGAGGGTCTGTGCTGGGTTCTTTGCTGTCTGGTTTAGAACCTGATTTTCTTTCCTACTGTGAATTCAGGTGACTTGACTGATTGTGCTGTGTGCAGTTTGCTGTTTACTTCTCAGTAGAAGTTGCTAATTGACCTCAAGTAACATCCAAGCTATGCAGATTTCCCACTTTGATCAGAACAAAGTTTGAGGCAATAGTAAGTTAGTGTGAGGGAGCTGTGAAGGTCCCATGCTACTTTATTGTTGTGAAGCATGCAGCATAAATAGATAATTTAGGGCTAAGAGACGATGCAGTGACAGATTGTTCCAATCCTTTTGTTAATGGAGAAATAAATATTATATCTGTCCTCAGCATCTGAACAGGTGATGCTTATGATTTTCATGGGGAGACGTGCTGAAAAAGGAGGCTTTGGCAATTACCTGGAAGACAGTAGCCTGCATTGGCACAGCTTTTTATGTCTAAGATTTGTAGTTCATGCAGTGGATTGTGCATTGAAGTCTTGTGCCCTTCTATACAGTGAAATAATTAAAGGTGTATTTCCAGTTTCTGTGAAGACTGAATGGTCTGTAGATGTGCCATTCTCTGTTTCTATTCTTACTCTTGGCAGTTGTTGCACTTCTCAGGACAAATTCAAAGGCTGCTGAATTCACGGCAGGGCTTTTCTTGCTGTCATGCAAAGTGAAGTGTGAGTCAGCAGCCCGTCCCTGTGGCAATGAGGGCTAACTGCACTGGTGCTGGCCATAGCGGGATCTCCGGGTGGTGGTAGGAGGCAATTATTCCCTATTGCGCATCGCTTCTGAGGCCCCATTGAATGTTCTTTCCAGTTTTGGTTCCTCAACACATGGGTGATGTTTCCAACCCAAGGCTCCAGCAACACTTGATTAGGTGTTACGGGTCTGGAGCATATCCTGTATAAGAGGAAAGAGAGTGAGGGAACTGGACATAACTGGCTTGGAGAAGAGAAACCAAGGAAGAGATGTAATCATGGTTTTCCATCGCTAATGGCTACTTGCAGAGAAGGTGGATCCTGACCCTTCTCGCAGGCACATGGTGAAAAGGCAAGAAGCAAAGGTCACAAGTTGCAATGAGGGAAACTTGAACGTGGCAGGGCTGGGGATGGTGGGCAGACTTGGACCTCAGGGACCTGTTAAGTACTACACCAAGTTGCCTGAAGAGGTTGTGGAATCTCCATTTTGGGAGAACAAGTACAGAGCAACCTGGCCTAAATCTGAAGTTTTGAGCAGGTGGCTACACTAGGTAATCTCTAGAGGTCCCTTCCAAGCTAAACTTTTAAAACTATTTCCTAAGAACAATATTGTAAGATGGCACTTCTAACTTTTACCCCAAAGTCAACATTACAGTAGAAATTATAATCAAGAGTAACATCTGGAATCTGAAATCCTATTTTTAAATTTTTGTATTATATCTCTTCTATACAATGATTCAAGAAACCTCGTAAGTTTCATGAATGCCATGCTAATTTCTCTGCGTAATGTTTGACAACATAACTATTGGATGTTGTAGCTCTTGTGAAGTTTAACTCAACTGAATTCGCACCTTACAGCTGCTTTCATGTTTAGCCTGCCAGGAGGCTGTCGTGGGGCGGGGGTTGGCCTCTTCTCCCTGGTAGTGGGTGACAGGATGAGGGGGAATGGTCTGAAGTTGTGCCAGGGCAGGTTTAGGTTAGGCATTAGAAAAAATTTCTTCACCGAAAGGGTTGTCAGGCACTGGAATGGGCTGCTCAGGGAGGTGGTTGAGTCCCCATCCCTGGAGGTATTTAAAAGAAGGACAGATGAGGTGCTTAGGGACAGGGTTTAGTGGTGGGATGGCAGGGTTAGGTTAACGGTTGGGCTTTTGATGATCTTAAAGGTCTTTTCTAACCTAAACGGTTCTATGATTCTATGCCTGTATTTTCTGACTACTTATTTTTTAAATAAAATTAGGAACTGTGGCCATTAAAGATTGTGTCTGCTACATCTCTAGTAAGTGGTGTGATTTTTATCAACAGATGCAACCTATAGTGTCTTAAACTTCCTTGCTCTTCTATCTAGTGTCTGCAGAAAAAGCAGCTCCCAGGTATAGCTCAGGAAACTGCATTATGAGGTTTCTGGATAACTAGCGTGTTGCTGAGGAGCTAAGGCACCAAGAATACATGTCATAGACTTAATTGTAACATCAAAACACAAGCTAGACTTTTTTTTTCAGGCTGCAAACATTTTGGATTAACGGATTTGGGTTTCAGAAGCCACCTGCAGCTTTGGTTTCTGTCAGTTACATGATAATAGTATAAAGCAATTTTTTTCTTCTCTCTGAGAATTGGAGAGATAGTAAGTCTTGCTTTATTTAATCTACAAATATTTGTATACAGTGACTAAATAAGGTGCATGGGCAAGTTGAACATTACTTGTTTGGGTTTGGGGGTTTTTTTGCCATTGCAAGGTCATATTTTCCAAACAGGCAGGCCCAGCAGTAGTATGGAAACTTCCATGGTTACCTTACTTTCTTCTGAAACTGATGTGAGAGATGCATGGTTTGTAAACCTTTTTGTCTGCTAATAAATCCTCTCCCTGAAGGTGCAATGTAACACGATCCCTTTTTGGTTTTGCTTTTGTCTGGAAAAAATGCTTACAGGTGGTAGGCACTTTCCCTTCAATGCATTCCCACATCTATCTTGGAGGGAAACAGATTCCTTCAGTCTGAATTGTTCATTTGCTGTGGACTGTAAGGCTTGGTAAGTTAAGTTTTCTAAAGATTCTTCGAGGGGAAGGTATTTTACCAGGACAAAACATGAACACTAACATGGAGGGAGATGTGAGGTTATTGTATCATGACTTCTAGTAAGCTTAGAGGCATGGGAGTGCTGAAAATGTATTGAAGAATCAACATTACAGTGGAACTATCCTTAAATCAAATCACTATTCTGTTGCATCATGTTTTAAGGAGAAAGACTGGTCAAAAAGTTGAAATAGCAGCTCTTAGGTGGAATAGTCAAATGTGGATTTTATAGCAATGGCCCTCATGGAACTCTGTCAATGAAGACTTCTGAGAGGAAGAAAGCATTCTTCCTGCTCCAGGGCCATCTGCATGCATCAGGAATTTGGAATTGTGGTGCATTGTTTTTGTTGTCACAGACTTTTAAAAGGTAACAGTTCAACTTGCTTGGTGTAAATCAGGAGGTTGTCTGCATCTCAAGAAAAGGGCAGAATATCAAGATGAGTGCAGTAAATGAACTTAAAGACTGAATTTTTGGATCTGTAAATGTAATGAAGCTTTTATGCATCCATGGGATGAAACTAAAAGTAGTGCTGCCAAGCTCCACCAACTTACGTGGATGAAGAAAGAAAAATTGCTTATGTGTATAATGTTGGTAGAGAATTCAACATGCCAGTTAATGATCAGGTATCTTCAGTAATGCATCAGAGATTGTCTAAACCGCATACTTCCAGATAACACTGGATACTTTGACTCCTTGGGTACAAAGTGTAATCAGATAAGTCATCCAAGGATGAAACTGATTCCCCTTCTCTTCATGACACTAGGATGCTTCCTTTGTCCTTTGATCTGTTAGGTAAATTTTGATTCTTTTCACATTCATTCAAACTTTGGTCTAAAAAGCTTTAATTGGATGTTCCAGGAATATACCTCAGTTGTCTTATGTGGAGATACAGCCTAATGCAGTATGGTAATTCCCTTTTCCCCCTTTCCAAAGGTATTGTTTTGAAATATAGTTTTGCAGGTGTATTTTAATGCAGATTCTTTTTGCCTGAAGCAGCCGTAAGATCTCTGCATAGCAAACTAAGAATTATTTGCACATGTGTTTATAAACTTGCCTCATAATGAACTACTAAGAATCACAAAGTTTATGATCTTACTAGGTGTAGCTCTGCGGCTGTGGTTTGATTAGGTGAATATTGACAAGGAATATCACTTGTCTTCATTCTAATTTTTTATCATTCTAAGCCTATGATGAGCTTAGAAACTTCCTTGAGCAGCCCTTCTTCACCTTTTGTTTTATTTGCAGGCTTTCTATTTTCAAATTCCTTCAGTTCTCTTGAACCAGAACACTGTCTGTCGTGGTGGGAATTAACTGCCAATGTATTTCTGGTGAAAATCATGAATTCAATTGTGACCTTCTGGCCCAGTTCAGACTGATACAAGATAGTGAAGACCTTTGATACCCATGTGCTTATAGCAAGTTTCTTCGTTTGGGGTTTCATTCTTTCCCTGCTTTTCTGGGCAAGCTTTCATGCCATGCCCCTGCTGTTCAGCCATTCATGTTCATAAGAGGATAGTTCTAACCCTTTTAAAAAATAAAACCCAGCTAGGGTCAAACCTGATAGTAAAGCTTTGATGCTTGCTGCCGTAGCACACGTTTCAAAGTTTAGTCCCCCACGGTTCTCTCCCCTCAGAGGAGTCTCTTCGTTTATTCATACATTATTTAGCTGGTGATTTGAGTAACAGATGCATATGGGGGGGCATTCATAATTTATTACCAAGAATGAACAAAACATGGCCTGTGGACAGTGAGGACAGACTAAATTCACTGGATGGGTGGGGGCAGGGGTTTCCCTTAAAGAGAGTAGGGTTTTTTCATGCATCAGGGCCATTGGTCACCTTTAAGCTCAGCTTTTAGTAACAAAGGCTGATCCTGGGAATTTCTAAGGGCTGTGCCTGAGAGGTCACAGCAAACATAAAGTGAATACAGGATATCACTAACAACAGTGAAGCTGCTGCATATAGGCTATTTTTTTTTGGTGCTCAAGACTGCCTAATAAAACAAATGGAACTCTGCTTTCATTTCATTAGTAGGAAATGGCTAAAGGGGGTGACAGTAGTTTTAATTTAGCAGTGGTATGTAGAGATATGTATGTAGAGATTTAACTTGCAGCGAGTTCCTGTGTTGAGCTATGAATTACAGCATCTCTGTGATATTTGTAGGGACAGCCCTAATGCGAGTGATGTGACGAGGCTGAACTCCTGTCTCTTGAAACATCTTATTAGCTCTGTTGGATTTTGGTTCAGGTTTATATAGATTATTTTTCTGTCTCCAGTCAGGAAATACTTGAAAAGACCATCTTTTGTTATCTTCAAGACTCAAAGCAGGTACAGAAGAATTTTACAGTAAACATCTGAACTAAGAGATGGCTAGAGTAACTTGAATGAAATCACTTACTTTGTATCTATGGAGTTTGGCCAAATGTGAAATTTTTGTAAAATTGATTTTTTGTTTGGTTTTAATTTTGGATTAAAAATACAAAAGTATTTCATAGAATGCTCAAACACAGTTCTTCAGTTTTGGAACAAAAAGTGCAGCTTTTTTTGGTTGTTATGAAACATCTCATCTCATTTAAGGTTATATATATTAGTATATAGTGTATATTTACTTAGTGTATAGTACATATTACTTATATATACACCGTGTATTATATACATCATATATACTTAGTAGTATGTAGTATATTTTACTTAGTATATACTACTATCTCATGTGCTTTTTAAGTCAGTAACTATTTCCATGAAACAAAACATTTTGATTCAAAATACATGTATTATTTTGGGCACTTTCCTTTGCAGAAATCATGTTCCCAATTGTTTTCACAATTTTCTACTGCGATGCTGTCCACTGATCTTTCCGGTAGCTGAAAGAAGTGGTGTGAGACGATCGAAGTAAATATAGCTGTTACAAGATATGACCTGAGACTTGTACCAGGAGTAGAATAAATAAAATAAAAAAAAAAAAAAAAAAAAAAGGAGGAGGGGGATTTTGGAACAAAAATTTCCAGTCCCATATGTTTTAAATCTGTCTGTGCTAGCCTGTGCTTGTTTCATGGCTGAGCCCTTGGTTCCTTTCAGGAGGTAAACCGAAGTAAGACTTTGGCACGCTTACTAGTTCTTGGAAAGGAATTTGAGTTTCATTCCTGAGTCTCTTCCATTTCGAACTTAAAGCCATCTGTGAAAGACCAACATCCTGAGTTAAGATTTTGCAGCACAGGTCTATTTCTGCTTCTGATATTTTGGTACAGAGCAAATGGTACTGGTAGCCTGAGTGTTATTGACAGGAACTAAGGCAGAATCAGTTTAGTGCTGTTTTATTAATAAATAACAAAGATCAAAATATTGTCACTTTTAATTGTGTTTTCATGACAGTATGTGTTAAAAGCAACATGTTACTGTGTAATTCTACTCTGGAATTAGAACTGGTACAGTGATGGCTGTATCTACGCATACATCTGTGATATAGCAGTTAGCTGTGCAGCAGCTCCTATTATGAATATTTGTCTTTTAAAGACTGAAGAAGGACACAACACATTCTCTGAGCAGGGCATTACCTGGTACCTGAGGACCCAAAAAATACAGCTGAGTGGAGAAAAACACACTGAGCAGGGACTTGCAGTCCTCACAGTGCCTTTCTGACAGCACAGCGGGAGTGACCTGTAAAAGGGAAGGAGTCTGTGACTTTATAGGCAAGCTCATGTGGAAGATGTCATGGAGCTGCTTATGGATGACGGGGCGAAGAATGCAATTACTTTATATAATAAAATGGGCTTGGTATTTTGTGGTAATAGTCTCTGACTGACAGCTGGCAGTGGGGGGGGAGGGAAGGGGAAGGTGAACTAGCTTTCTGGTATGAGACCAAACTTAAGACTTTAGCTGTGTAACACAGTTTAAATTCCACATCTCTCTGCATCTTGCAGAGAAACCTAATTTTTTAAATCTCCACAGGCTTCTCAGAGACAGAAGATGCTAATTTTAGAAATGTGGCAGCTTCTTCCCCGCCCCCTTCCATTTGCTGCCAGAATGCTTAACAATCCGGTAAACAAGATGTGGAAAAAGGGGGAATAACCTCAAGAGCTGAGGGTGTTGGCCTCTTGTCAATGGCATTTTTGGAGAAGGGCTTGCCCCCCTGCCCCCTGGATCTTGAGTTTGAAACCAGTTTAAAAATAGAAGAGTAACAATTGAACTGACAGGAAAAAGAAGTATTAAAGGTGTAGTAATCAGGGCTAGCAGTCTCCTTTCACTGACCTGATTACTTCTGTGCCAGTACTCAGGATAGTCTAAATTAAAGCATTGCATAAGAAGAGTGCTTGGAAGTAAAGAAATAAGCCCTACATTTTCAAGCAGGGCTTGGATACTTCATTTTGGATGTTCATCTACCCACTGAAAGTCTGACACTGGAAATTGCACCCTTCTCCCCATAGCATCTGCTTAGGGCATTTCTTATATATTACTACATGCCAAGTACACTGGAGCAACTTCTGTTTTGAAATGCCTTTTTACTATGTAAAAAGGTGTGTTACTTCATTTTGATAAGTATCCAGAGTCCAAATTAGTGCAGTTAGGGAACTACAGTTTCCACATGGTATACTGATTTCCTTGTGTGGCTGCATCTGTGTCCTCTGCTTCAACTCGTGTCTGAAAACAACATTTGGAAAATGTTTATCCAAAATTGAATGTATTAGGTTGCAACTATCTAAATATAATTGTTTTGTTCTTATTTTGGTAGCAGGTAGACCGATCTGAGTGTGTTAGCTAGAATTTTCCTATGTAAAATATTTTCAGGGTGGAACTTCTTGTTTAAGAACTTCCTGTGCAAAGTACCCAAAATTCCCTTTGGCTTACAAATGCCTAACACTTTTGGAAGTATCTTTTATTGTAACTGCTCTTGTGGGCACTTGAAGTTGTGTGGATGTAAATAAAACTAGAAGAAAACCTTTAAAATCAGGCATTCGTTGTTACTTCAGAGTATCTATATGGCTAAAGGTTTTCTGTTAGACCTACATAAGATACACGTTGTGGTTTCTGTTTAGAAAACTTGCTATTCTTTAAATAGGAAATGTGAGGCAGTGAAGTGTTCATTACATTCAGAACACGTGGATAATAAATCTGCTTAAATTTAACATGCATCATAATTTCAAACACCCTCGAGTGTCTGGAAAGTTTAACAAAGCATGAATGCTTCATCTACTTAGTGCTTATACAGAGCAATGCATTTATCTTTTTCAATCTATTTGGAAAAATGGAGTGGAGTGCAACACAGCTGCTTTTTATATATGCCAACATATGTTGTCTTCTATTACTAATTGTAATTGAGAGCACCTCACTATGCGTTTTTCAGCCCTTCATGGCTCAAATGTCTGCAAACTGTGTCTCTGTTCGGAAATCCAGGTCATAGTTGTGACTGAATTACAAGTTTTGATCTTGGGGGGAGAGGTAGCTCAGGAGAGGCTTCACTTCCAAATGCTACTATGCACATTTTGTTATGTGTCGTATGTTCCGTCTGCTCTCTTCTGAAAAATGAAAAGATTAGCTTGTTTCTTTGATCCAGTCCTGTCTTTGGGTATCTTCTATCTTGTGCCCAGCCCACAGCAAAGATGCAATCTATCATGAAGCATGTTATCATTTATAAGGACAATTAATATAGTTCTGGCAGCCACGATTCTCTTCTGATTGTGGTGGTTTTGTGCCTTTTCCACAGCTCTAACAGCGCTGACACTAGCTTCTTAGAGGAAGCTGAGCTTTACAGACAATAGGCTGTCGGGTAGAAGCGTGTCAAAAGCAGTAACATGAACAAGTGCAGAGAAGGGAGCTGTGAGCATGCTCCCTTCCGCTACCAACAGAAGAAAAATGGAATAAAGGAATTGTGTTGGGCTGCATTCAAGCCAAAATTTTAATGCATTTCTATTTTTAAGGGAGGAAAAAAAGATTATGTGGAGGAACAAAGGGATCTGAGGTAATTTAGTGTTAATCTTCGTGAGCTGTGTTTTTATGGCTTGGATGCATCTGTAATAACCTGGCCTTTGCTGTAGTAGCTGAGATTTAGCCCCCCACTTGAGTTTACAAAACTAAGTAGAAAAGACAGGGAAAGTATTGGGAGGTAGGAACAACAGAGACACCAAGAAGGGAAATGATCCTCAGGTTAGTAGCTGTGTGAGGAATTAAGCCTGATGTCCTGTTCAGTGCTGTATATACTCAAACACACACCCTTTCATGGCAGAGAATGTGTGGGAAATCGTTTCTTTCAGATGCGCACACATTCCCCTGAACTGTTTCTCAGACTTCGGTTTGTACTTGGTTCAACTTGGCGTTGAATACAGTCCTGTCCTGTGCTAACAAAGGTCAAAGATACGAACCTCACAACTGGTAAGGAACGCTGCCGTGTACTCTGGTCTTGCCCTTTAATATTGCGCTTCAAAGGTGTGACTGTGGAAGTAGATGAGGGGTTTTTTTTTCTGAAAGAGAAATTTTTTTTTTTTTTTATACTTATTATGCTGGTCCTGGCAGTTTGGATTTAAAGAACAGGCTCTAAGCCAAGGGCGAGACATTCAAACAATTCAAAATTAGTGAGTATCAATGTTACAATCTGAAGTGGCTAATATAGCTGTTACAGTAAAGTTTGACTTGGGTTTGGTTTATGTGAATCTGAAATTCAATTAATGCAGCTTTCAGAAAAGTATGCAAGTGGACTTTATTCGCTTGATAACAGAATGCTTTGCAATTTGCCTAAAGGCAGAAGGTTAAAAATCTGTGTTTTAACGTTGGATGGATTTTTAGTTTATTTGCATTCCCAGATGTATGTAGGCAGCTAATGCAATCTTCAAAAGTTCTAGATGACGGAGTCTCCTTCAAGTAAATGGGAAGTAGATGCCTCTTTGGTTCTGAAAATTAGGTACTTATGTACATGTATACTGGTATAAACATCTTTTATAATCTGGCAGAGAGTAATTAAGTGGTTTATGATGCTCCTCAGGAAGGCTTGACAGAATGAGGATTTGACCGCTTCTCTCCTAGGTCTGTGGCTGAAGCTGAAGGATTGGCACATGCATCTTGCCACCGAGAAATGTCCTTCCCTGTGTCTCTCCCACTGGCAAAAAGGTTCTTCAAAGAGGGATGATAAGACCCCAAATTCTGAGACTGACCTTTAGAAAGGCTTAGTAGCTTCTAATCTTAAATAGCAGAGGCATCAAAATTTCACTGGTTGATGTGTTCTAATAAAGTACTTCTTGATGTCAGGAGGGCACTAGTGATTCTTCACAAGTATTAACAGTGTTCTTGCCTGTATGCTTCAGCTTGACTATATAACTTCTGGTAGGGACGACTTCTTTGTGGATGAATAAAAATATTTTGCTTCCCTTTTTTCCCTCATAAAATATAGACATTAGGAATACTACAGTGCAGGGTTGTACTTCAAACACAACTCCTTCCTAGTATACCTGTAAGATCTGCCTTCCCTTAGCTGGCTGATTCCTGAAGGCAGATAGATGTTTGCCTGAGAACTCTGTTTGTACAGGCTTAACACATTTGGGGAACAGCTATGGCTGGAGGCGAGGTGTCTGCATAGCCACATAGTCACTCTCAGAGGTTGTTTTTTTACTGTTGAATATGGACTGGTTGTAGTTCATTAGATATTTAATGATATTACAGCGAGAGCAATTGTACAGCAAGATAAAATACAGCATTTGACTTTTCAATTATAAAACCTGAAGGGACAAAGAGGAGCAGCAAGCCAAGGGATTTTTATATTTTGCTTTTAATGATCTTAAAATAAGTAGTGTGCATTCCAGCAGCAAACAACCTTAAGCCTCTATCTGTCTGCAGCTGTCACTGGAGCAGCTGTAGATTTTATCTTCTGCAGACAATGTAAACTACTTACCGAAGTGGTTTTGTGTAAGCAAGGTGGCCCAGATGATAGTCTTTCTCTCATTTCCAGATTCGTAGTCAGAAGTTTGAAAACATGGTGGAAACTTGTTTATAAAACACCACAGGAAATAGAAATGCAGTATAAAGGCCTATGGTATGTGTGGTGGTGAAGTTCTAGCACTATGGAGTACTCTTCTCATCAAAGCAGTTGAGAACTCATCAGTACTAGTTCCATGTGGTAGGTAGTTCAGCTTTAGTCCTTAAGGCTTTCGAAGGCTCCAAGATCTATTTGAAACTGTCTTTCCCTCCTTTCTGTATTGCTTTGCCCCCTTCTTGGCCAGACACAAGCATCTTCCAACCTTGCTTAATACAGATTTTCGTGGAAGAATGTGGGTTCACTGAAAACCTTGAATGGCCAAAATGATTTATGGATCTATGAAGAAAATATGCCAACAAAGTATTTAAGTTCTTCTAGTCTCTGAGTTAGGAAAGGAGCTAAGACTGAAATCATAAAGGTTGTGTATGTTGTTTATTCAGGCGTGCTGTGCTGAAAAAAACAGGTCAAACCAGCTCAGTTAAAACAACTTTCTCTCTGTTCTCTTGCCTGCTGGTCTTCAACAGAAATTTTACTTGTTGGACTTTGAAATACAACATTTTAAAGAGCATTAAGCCCACTGTAGCTACTGTTGAAAGGAGTGAGCTTTGCTGTCAGTACCAATTACGGAAAGATTGTGCATTCGGTTAGTAATTAATTTTCTTGCCTGGAAACAACAGCTATTTGCTAACCCACAGAACATTCCATCAGTAAACTGTATTCCTACCTAAACTCCAGTGCTGTGGATGGTTACAATATAATGTCAGTTATTACTATGATGCTAAGCTAGGGGATTTTTTTCACTCTCCTTTACTCTTAGGGTTCCTACGCTCCTAGCATTTATACTATTCCTCCCTCCCCTGTCTCAGTACCTGATCTCTCCCTGCCAATGTGGTCTTTTATTTGCTTTGTGTGTTTCATATTCCTTATCCGGTTGCTGTTGCCAGCCTGGCAGTGGGGGTTCTGAGAAGCTGCTGGAGACAGAACGCTTATTGTCACAGCATCATTTTGCTAGTGAAACTGGTCGATAATCCAGGATTTTACTAGGGACCTAAAGTTAAATTTAAAAGCTGCTTTGTGGTGTGCAGTAAACAACATGGGTTTTAGAAAGATTAGTTTTGATTAAGAATTGCTTTTTATTCAGTCTCAATTGAGAGAGGGGCACACTGTGTTCCGAGATCAGCAGAACAAGGGGCTGATAAATATTTTCTTAAAAGCCCATCTCATTATGAGTCTAGAACACGAGAATGCCTTCAGTAATAAAGGTATTGGAGCTCCCCAGAGGAAACCCCAGACAGCTTCAAGTGGATGCTTGCATCTTAGGTAAAAAAGAATGATGAGTAGCTTGCAAAATACCATATGTTGACATAAAGCCACTGCAGCCATTATGGTGATAGAAAGTGTTGTTGCTCACCTGGAAAGCCAGTGGTACAAATCAAAGTCAGTCAATCTACTTTGTGTCTAGGCTGGTGGAATTCAAGAGCAGAATTTGCCCTGTTGTGCCTAGCGGAGGCTGAGTAGGCACGGTTCACTTAGGCCGCTATAAATTGGAAGCTGTAACTGCAAAAGAGAAAGATGGTTTTGTTTACTGTGATGAAATGGAACTGAGGAGATGCGTGTGTCTGGCGTAGGAGAGAAGGATCTCAAAAGCCAAAGGAGCAGTTGTTATCTCCATGTTAGAAATGGGCTGGTGAGCCCCAGAGAAATGAACCGGTTAGGGTTGCAGATGATTTCTAGAGCAGATACAAATATTCAAATTAAGTTGTAATTCCTGTCCTGCTGTCATACACACATGAGAGTAAGTGAGCCTGTAAACATTGGGCATGTGACTGACATTAGCTTTGTTCATCTCCCTTGGAAAAAAGTAAAACGTAATGGACGGCACACAGTACCACAACATCTTATTTTATTACACAAAAAGTCACAAAACATATTAATGAAAGCATCGTGTTGTTGTTTCAAGCACATTCAATACCAGAAAAACGTCAGTGCGTTTTACCCCATATTTTAATTGAAAATGGAAAAGATATTATTACCTTGCAAGCTGTGATAGTTTTGATAGGGACTTTTTGGTTTGGTTGAACAGATTATTGGTGTTTGTTTTTACTGTTTTTATGCCACAAAGATAACTTTATTGTGAGAAATCTATCTTGTACGCGGTGTGCTGGGCTTCTTTACCTTTTCTCAGCAGAAGGCATATGTAAAGGTACCAAGGGGACCTGGGGAGTATTTCAAATTACAAAAAAAGAGGAAACACTGTTTCTGATTGTGCAACCCTGCGGCATCATCAGATGCAAGGCTGGAAATTTATCATTTTACTGGATGTTGTTGAATTTAGTGTTGACTCAGTAATAAATGTATGGAAGGATCCTATAGTTTGCTGATCTGATTGTGTTAGTCTTGGCAACTGTCTGTAAACATTTGGCAATGAAACCTTAATTTGAAACTTCCCAACTCTTCATTTGTTAAAAGACTGGTGATTTTGTTCTATGTCTAGCCACCTGCTTTTTTCTCCTGTGGTAAAGTACATTGGTAACTATGGGAACAAAAACTTAAGAACAGACACCCACATGTGTTGAAATCGATTTATAGAAGGTCTTGAAGCGATGCCATGAATTGTGAGATATGGAACGGTCTGGCATGGAGTTTGATGGCTTTCTATGAGAGCTAAGTATGCTACTTCCATAAGGTATTTAGAATGTCCTTGGCATTGTGGATGTTACAGTCTCCACTTTGTCTTAACTGCAGTGTAACGTTCTTGTGCTGCATTTCCCAGTTGCCTTATTTTGTCCCCAGAAGTGGTAACTCTCCTCCCCTGGGTTAGGCAATAGGATCTGTTATTTCTATCAGGAAGCAGGGCTTAGAATGTGATAATATGTGACAGCAGTACCTCTGGAGCCTCAGGATGAATGTGCAGGTGAACATATAGTCAAATTCTAATATAGCCTTATAGTGTGTACCGCTGTCACCTGATCAAACATTGGTTATTAGCTTAGGTAGTTCATGCTGCTGCTCTAGAAGGGCTTGGTTCCTTTCCTAGTTGGCTAGCCTGGATGGTGGCCAGAGCTGAAGTGCTGTGGCTGTGAACTAGAGATCTCTGATAGACTTGTATCCTATATGGATTGGGGGTCTATAGTTGCCAATGAGTCACAACCATGTGACGAAGTTGCATCCGAATGAGAATGTTAAGGACACCAGTAAAGGTTGCTGTATTTTGCAGATGAGACAGTAGTGGTGCATCAGATACAGAGCTGTGCTTTTCAGCCTTAGCTGAGCAGAAGCGAGGTCCGATCTTTGTCACGTAATGGCTTAGCTGTTTTAACTAGAAGTGTTAGCTGGCCAGTAGCGTTACATCGTGCTTTCTCTGCGTAGCTGGGAAAGCAGGAATCGAGAGAATTCTTGTCCCCTTTTAGTCTCTTCTTAGGACTTAAATCTTTGTGACGTGGTAACACCACACCACAAGTCACTCTTCTGCTCTGGTTAATAGAACGAGATAGTAGAGAATGGAGAATGAAGGAATTAGGGCATGCTATGCTTTGTATAATACGGAACTGACACTGGCGTAATTTGTTCCTTGCTAGCACTGTACTTTTCCAAACTGGAGTGCCAGTGACCTTTCCCTGTCATTGTTCCTTGCTAGCACTGTACTTTTCCAAACTGTGTGACTTTCCCTGGCACAGGCACTTGTGGGTGTGATTCAGGGTCCATGAAAGCCAGATAGAAATCTGTCACTGATTTCAAGAGTCAGTGGATTGGCTTTTCATATAGAAATCTCCTGTGGTTTAGGCTACGTGTTACTGAGAGTGAGAGCATCTTTTAATTGTAAAATGCCTTGGTCTTCACGATATCACAATCTGTGTTTTCTTTACTTCAAAAAATTTGCATGTATTGTGAATATGTTCAAGTGTTTCTCTGACACTTGTTCTGTGACCCTGTTTTAACTGCATAGCAAAAGACTCCCAGAGAAATAAAAGATCTTATTTTATGAAATTGGTATGATACAGTAACTAAATACTGCTTCTGAATCTATTATAGTCTCATATGCGAGTAGGTAACGTTTCTTTTTTAAAAAAAAAAAAAAAGTAAACCCTGGAAAAGCAACAAGCTTTGATCAATTTGATCAGTGAATTAGTTCATCAATCTTAGCTGTTATCTTTTCATTTTCTCTGTCTGTTGATAAAGTTGTCAAGAATAGATGGTGTTGAATGGGAGATTTGTCTCTAGGCAAGGTATTGAGCCTAGCCTGCAGTGGGTAAGCTTCCTGTCCCTGTATTCCCCAAAGATGTTGTCTTGGAGATATTTTCGGGGCCTCATCACTTGCCCTGCTTCTCCCTCACAATGCAAGACAGCGATTTGTTGATAACCTGTACTTGCCTACGGGAAGTAAGAACAGTGGCACGGAAATGCTGAATACTTATAGGATAAACCTGGAACGTTCTATTACATGCATTTCCTGATGTAGTTGTCACTGTTAAGAGAAGGGGCTTGTTGGTCCTGTGCATCCAAGAAGCCTGATTTGTTTCAGGATGGACAGAAATGCAATCTGGAAAGTTGTTTATAAACAGACTTTCTTGATAACAATAGCCTGGATGTAAGGGTAAGAGGTCCCTTTTATTGTTATTGTCTCTGTTCCTAATTTCTCCTCTTTCTGAAGTTCCAGGGCAACATATGAATAGTTTTACACAGGTAGGTTTAAATACAGAGAAGGAAAGATAAAAAGAGAAAATAATAATTAAGGAAAAAAGGCAAAGTAATTTGCCACACTTATATGGATTATTTTTTCACCCACCAACAAATCATATTGAAATTTCATCACGTATTTGCTCAATAGTTTTTGATTCATTTTCATCATTAGTTTTGCAGCTGCCTTTCTTGTGGGCTTGCAAAATAATCATCACATTGAAATCTGTTAGCTTTGAAAAGTGAAACGTTACCTCCTAGAATGCTTATTTTCTCAGCATTTTGTTTCAAATAAGAACACTTCCATTACTGAAAACCAGCTTCCCTCATGGGCACAGGATGATGCTATGTGTTTTACCTGTTAGGTTAGTTTATTTGGATTAGATATGCAAGTCTAAATTGGATGGAAAACACTGAAGGAATATTGGATCCTGTGAGGATTTTGCTGTGTGCCTTCAGAATATATACAGCTGCTGCATATATTTTGCCTTTAAAATACTCTAAATTGCTTTGTGACTTGCTTTTGGTGAGGGCTGGAGTCTTTTAATAGCAATTAATTTACTAGCACATGCTTTCTGTGTAGAGAATTGTCCCTGATTATCCTTGAGTAAGTGGTGTGTCAGTAGTCAAGCAGACCATATATGAAATTATTTCTTTCAAAAGCTTGGAGGATGATGACTGCCAGACCTCAGCCTATTATGCAGCTTATGGTTTATTTATATGTAAAAAAATCGTCATGTTGTATGCAGCATCTTTGTGCCTTCTGCCTTTGCCACTGTCATGTATATTATGTCAGCTTGAGCTTGCATGGTGCAGTACAGCAGCAAGGGTCCTCAGTATTTGCCCTGATAAGCATGTATTAAAAATGCAATGGGTGCAATAACCCAAATGTAATGTGGTGTAAATACGTGATGCCCCAGGAGGCTCCTGGAATAAGTGCTCCTGAACCGAGTTGCTCAGGAGATGATATCTCAGGGGACGTAGTTAGTGTTGAAAACGAGTAAGCAAATAAGATAATTTTTTGCTGAAAATAGACTTGAGCCAAATTCTGAAATCATTCCTCAGATGGTAAGGACAATGGGATTCATGCCTAAATGGAAACTGTAGAGATTTTGTGTCAGATCTTGCAAAGACCTTGATCTGTCTGGAATGCTGACTGATGCCTAAAATGCAAAGAAGATACAGAACGAAAACAGCAGGACAATCTAGCTGTAACAACTGGAAACTATGAACAAGAATCAACATTTCTGGTTTGGAAAGACTGAATGGGGTGGGAGAAAGGGGTAATTGTCAGCATTGCACAGCACCTCACATACATACTTAAGTAGGTCAAGATTGAAATGAGGTGTTATAAAGCAACAGGGTAATGTCAAACAGCACAAATGGATTGACTTCACTTACTGCTGTTGGGGTGGGGAGAGGATCAAGAACAGCAATGCCTGCTAAATCTGCGTGGGGTGAATGCCTGCAGCATCCTATAGCAGATATGCCATGTATTTTGAGGAGCACACTGTTAACCTTGTTAGCCTGCCCCCATGCATCAGTTCTCGTTTTCTAAGGGAGAGAATATTTTCTTCCATTCATTTATCATTCCTGTTTATTTAGATTTAGATTTCAAGTTCTCAGGGCCACGAATTGTCTTATCCTAGGTATTTCAGTGGCATGTAGGACAGGCAGGAACTATTCCTGTTTGGAACTGTTAGGCAGCACCATCATATAAAGATGCTGAAATGCTTCTCCAGAATTTAGGCAGACCTTGAAGGGTCTGCTCTCCTGCGTGCTGTATTTTGGAACACAGCATACAATAATGTGAATTGCTTGCTAGCTATTTTCCATTAATTCTGCATTAATATTTCCTTGTAAGTTAAAAAGGAGGGAAATATATGGTCTTTGCCAAGAAAAGAAATCAGACAGAAGTCCAAAGAGAACAGCTTGCCTATTTTTATCAGTAACCGTAGACTTGCTTTCTCAACTGAAGCAAGTATGGGAGGATACCTTAACAATATGTAGGATGCTTTATGGACACAGGGGAGGCACTAAAATAAAAGAGAATTTTTTTCCTTCTTAAATGAAGTAGCACTCCACTGATGTTTGTTGCCTACTAAATGAAATACATCCCAGAGGAATTAAAAGTGAGTTGTCTTTTGTACTTATTTCCTAACATCCACAAGTTTGCCCTTCAGTTCTTTTTTTTCGAAGAAGTGAAGCAAAATACATCCATATATCCTCTCTGAGAGTGGGGAAACAAAGAGTTAATAAACGATTATCCCAGGTGGCTGAACACTTGAGTTGCAGTGAAAGGCTGGTAACATTCATTGAGCTCCTGTGCTGGTTTCTACCTGTCAGCAGCTCCTGATATACTACTGTACAGGGAATAAAAAATGAGCTTGTTCAAGCCAGAAGCAGCAAGCATCCCTAGGAACCTTCTGATGTTACATTAAAGACCAACGTGCAATGTTATTTTTCTCATTATTTAAAAGAGTCTCTTGAAATATCAGTGATGTACATATGGTCTTTGCTGCTTCCTCTGGTGTTTTGTTCACTTGATTCTCTCACTGGAATATGGATGATGCAAGCACCATTAAATGCCTCAGTCCAGATAAAGGTAAGGGGAAATGTTATTTTAACCACCTTTTTCAGGAAAATTAGTTTCACTATAGAGAAAAGTATCGTTTACAGAGAAGAGAAAACAAGGACACTTGTTTTCTGTTATTCAGACTTAAATGCTTAAACCAAATATATAGCAGTTTCTTAAGGCAGCCTTTTCTGTACCATACCTCTGCCTTCTGTTACCACCAAACCTTAAATAATACATGCATCTCTAATGGCTGCTTCTTCCTGCATGAAAAGTGCAAAGGGGTGCACCAGGTATATTCATGTCCCTTTTCTGCTCGCTTAAGTAGCTAGCTGTCACCGTGAAGAAAGGCTTTCTATTTTTACCGTAGACGTTCTGCTACCCACATTAGAAGAGAGAAAAGAGACTCCAGTACTATTGTGAGTCAGTTGTGTAAATTTTTTAAAATATCTGATTTGCTTCTAGTTAGATACAGTTTCTTTGTACCCATCAAACGAGAAGAGTGCATAGAATCGGTTCAGGTTGAACTTGTCCCGGGTGGAGTTATACCAGGGATGAATTCAGTCCTCCCTGTGAATTGCCTCAAGCAGTTAAAACTATGGTGCAGTTTGCTGCAATTTGAACTTGGAGATCATACCTCCTGTACTGATGACTTCTTAAGAATTTATATTAATTCAAGACCAATTCTATTCTAAAAGCCCAGTTTTTATTTTTTAAAAGCTTTATATTCTCATTGATTTATTTGGTAAAAGCCCAGAGAGATAAACCCTTACCTGTAATATATTTCAGTGGAATCCAATGCCTAGTTGCTTGTCTCTCCACATTTTGTATTTTATGCCTGTTAGGCATGTGGTTTTACAATAGTTATGCAACAAGTAAAGAAGTACGACTTCTGTGTCTTCAGAAAAGCTGCTCTGTGTGCACTGGATCCTATCCTAGCACCTTCATGTCTTTGGGAAGGCAGATCAGTAGCCCTGACTCCCTGTATTTTCAACTAATAGAATACTCAGTCACACCTTCATTAACATCTTGCCGTATCTGCTGAAGGGCACGTTCATTAAAGTTCACTTTTCTTTTGTAACATTGGCTGAAAAAAACGTATCTAGATTAAAACTTTACCTAAGTGGAAAAATGCTTGGATCTAACTTGATGTTTAGGTGTTGGAACCAAATGTGGTATCCATTAACTCTGCGTTTGACTCCTCCGTGTCTTTATTACTAGCATACCAAAAATAAGCTAAAGCAATGCTATTCACTCAGAAAGTGAGACAAGGCAGTGCAGACAGGTGTGGCTGTACCATGTAGTCACTAATCACGGCAGCAAATACCGTTCCAGTAACTGAAGAAGGATGTGAGAATTAAAGCAAATTGCCTTGGAAGAGTCTCATTATAAAGCAGAATTGTAATTTAAAAAAAGAGTATGTCCATAGAACATCATGTAGAAAAATCTTGAATTGTGAATAGAAATGGCCATTGTTTTTTCTGTATTTTATGATCATTTTGGTAAAGGTATTCTTTATTAATAAAAATAATATCAAATCCAAGAATACTTATAGTCTGTGACAGATTTAATGATTGTGAGAACTATGCCAATAATTTGGGTAAATTATGAAAAAGTCTTTGTCTACATCAGAAGAATAGGAAAACATTAATCAGTATTTTCCTTTGAAATTTGTTAAAAATGAAGCAGAGGTGATGAGATGCATTTAGGCATTGTCAATATTTATTTAGAAAGCAAAAAACTTGAAGCATATTTTAAAACTTGGCATAAGGGTTTATTTACCTGTACCATATTGCTGGCATAGAGTTTAGACGTTTGGAAGCATGCAAGCTTTAATTTAATGGGATGCTAAATAGAGAGAATGGTGAGAAATTGTTTCCTATGTGCAAGAATTTTTCTTGTCCCCAGGAAAGAACGTGATTGTCCTAAATCTTCATAAGCTGTAAATTCCCAAGTTTTGGATTGAGTTGATTGAAATGGTACCATTTGATTGAAACCTTTTCTAACAGAAGTGTTTCAGTACTGAAAACCAACATACTCAGTTTTGAAAATGCCGTGATGGGACAGCCCAAGTATTCCTCATCTCATTACTGTTCTCTGAAACCTGATGTGTAGGTTCAGCTCCCCACTTCTGAAAACAGGTATAGGAGAGAGGGGCTCTCACTTGAGGATCTACCTGGAGAATCATCCATGTAGCAGTTATTCAGGTTCATTCCTTGTTTGCAGTTAGAAAATGAGGAGACTGAGATTTAAGGATGTTCACCAACTCAGTGTTTCTGCCAGATGGTGTCATTCTAAGCTAGCTGGTGGAAGCACCTTGAAAACAAGTGGGGTAACTTAAAAGAGCAGAGGTTCCACGAGCTGAAGCTACAGGCAAATTGGTTGAATGAAGTTGGGTTTTTTTTAAAGGGTGGCTACCTTCTTACTGTCATCTGTAGTATTAAGAGGAAATTTGATTCTCCTCTCACTTAGGTATAAAACAGTGGTGGTGCAACTGAAGCCAGTAATTCCACAGTAGATGAATGCCGCTGGAAGTCTTCATATGATGTCTTCTTAAAACATTTATATTGAGAGGTACTAACATGCTGGCTCTCAAGACCTCAGTATTCTTGTGACTTGCCACTCTCTCTCATTCTTTAAGAGGTTCTGGCTGCGTAGAAGCTAATGAGTCAGAGATGGTCATCTAAAAAATTACTTGCTCCCAATAATTCTGAAATGTTCAGCTATTGCTAAAGAAACAATTCTTACTGTCAGTACCATTGGGATAAGAATGGGCCACATACTGAGTAAAGCATCTTGTCTGGAAAAAGTCCTTTAAGAGCGTGACAGCTGGCGACTGTCTTCCAGTGTAACACCTCACGAAGCACTGGAACACCTGACTAAGGCTCGTGTTTTCTCTTGCTCTGGTCTATTCGGTGAGAATGAAATTTGTCATTTTTCAGTGTTTTTCTCTTTTCCCCGCTTTGTTAGCTGTTGTAGCCATACACTGTGTGTCACCTGTTTACCCACTTCACAGAGGTCAGGAAAACATTTTCTCAAAAAAAGTCATATGGATGAAGACTGTCATCTTTAAATCATTATTAAAACTGTATCAGAGTAGTTGTTTTCTACCTTTGCTGCAGCTAAGGATCCAGTGCAATAGATCCTGTAGAAAACCCAAAGTCAACAGTACTTTTTGGATTCAGACTGATGGTCCTTGTGCTCTGGGGAGAGGTTAGCAAAGTGGGATTCTAGGAGATGGTTCTTCATCCTTTTGCCAAGCCGTTAGAAATGGGTTTGAGCATGACTTACCTGCTTACTCCGTGTATAATTGAACATATCTCTATACTATCCATATTTATGATCAATGCATGTATTTTATTGTCAAATAAAAATGTGTATTGCTTATTCTACATTTTCTCTGTTACTATGATTTATATCATTCCATTGACTCAGTAGGATTTGGGGTTGAGATCCAACATCCCTAACCTGGAAAGCACAAGTATTCTGCCTTCAGATTATCTATTGTAAATCAGGGTAACCTTTTTCAAATTACACCTTCTACATAATTCTAAGAATTTTTCCACCATCTTAATGGAAAGCAGAATCAGATCCACACTTCATAGTGATATAATGAATATGAACAGAGTGTGTCTGTAGTATCTTTCATTGACATCGTAGTTACCCGATTACTTGAATGCCTCCTTATTGCTTCCTGACATTCATTTCGCTGTACTGGCTCCTGGCTGCCCAGTTAGCTAGTGCTAGGTGACAGATGCCTTTTGTTGATGTTTCAGGTCCTTTTCTGTTAGTCTGCTTTACTTTTTGGGCTGAGACTGAACACCATTCCAGTCCCTTTCTGATTAATACTTAGATTTTTCTCAATAGCAACATGCTCCTGCTTCTAGTATATACAAAAATACAGTAATACAATCTGGTTACTATTTGTATGAACTGGGGAGGGTTAAAAAGCTGGAGCTCCAGATTCAAATTTGAAGATTCAGACTTGACTGAACCAAAGGTTTTTGGTTTGATGAAGATTAGGACTTGCGAGTGGACTTTTCTCACCTGGGAATGAGTGCTATCTTGGCGGAGAAGTGAACTCCTTGTCTTGCATCATCAGTAAAACACACAGAAACCTCAGGTCAAGAAATGGAATCTCAAATAGCCCCAGTGAATTCAGACAGATCTCTCATAGAAGAAAATTATTTTAAATGTATAAATACTCCTTCCATGAGTAAAATTTTTTCTGATGGATCTGTAATGGCATGCCCTCAGCTCCTTCCTAAGTTTGGAAGCCTGTTTATCCTGGTATGAAGGTAGATGTGCCAATTATCTCTCACCAGTAAATACAGAAAAAAGGAATGATCTTTTAGACTAAGTACTGCTATCATTCCTAGAAGAACTGAACTCAGTTCCCATCTCTATTACTTAATATACCTGTGTGACTTTGGAAAAATCATATTAAATGATCCAAGTTCAGATCCTTATTCTAGAATGGGGATATTGCTTTCAAATGTTATTGAGGAGAAGAGAAGTCCATTTTTGAAGGTTGTGCTTAATTGCTGTGGGCTTCAGATTAATATACTGTGGACTTACTTTAAAATTAGCTTAAGTGTTGGAGGGTGATTGTACTACATCATCCTGGAAAGGTCTCGGTGAAGTTATTTTCTGGTAGTGTTCCTGTTTGTGAGAGGGAGGAACAGCTTTTCTTTCATTGATTTAGCAGGAGGTTTAAATTAGTTATAGTTAGGTCTAGAGAATAAAAATGTGACCAGGACTCAGTTGAAGCAGCTAATATATCCAGCTGCCTTTGCTTTACTTGCGTGAGTGCAGTGGAGCGAGAGGAGCAATGAGCATCATGCATCTATTATGCAAAAGAAGGATAAGAGAGGGGAAAAAAAAAGCTTATTTTTGACTTCAGAAAACACTTCAAGCCTGATTTCATACTGACTTGCACCTTGTGCAGTCGATTGTACTTGTAAAAAGCAATTGAAAAATGTTTCTGAAGCTCAGTTCTCACCTCGCATCAGTGGAAGTACTTATCAAATCCACTTTTCACAAGCAGAAATGATGATATAAAGTGCCTCCGTGCTTTGGAATAGAGATCTGAAATTTGCTGGAATGCACCTTCTGCTTTCCTTTGCAATTCTACCTGTTTGTTACCAAAAAAGTTAGAGTATAAAGTAACTACCATGAGTCTAAGGCTATTAAACACTGGGAAGATGAAAGCATGGTTTATTACTGAAAGTGTGGTGATTTGTTGTATTTTTCATTTAGTGAAGTCCTGAGGCAGCGTCCAAGGAATCGTTCTCAGGCTTTTGTCCCTTTATGTGCCCCTGGGCTAGAGATTACTTATACTTTCTCTTTTTTTAAACACTTTACTAATGTATTTATTGCTCTAATAAAGACCAGTGACATTCTTAAAAAAATACCTATGTGAAATTGAGTGAAAATCAAAATGTGAAAGTTCACAAATTCAGTATACTGGAGAAAATTGGGCTACCATGCATCCTCTTTTCCTGTCAGAAATTTTTGTTCTGATCCAAAGGAATAAATTTGGCTATTTTCCTGATGTATTAGGACTCTGTGGGAAGAGCAGTGATTCTGAGCAGGCTATCCAATTTGTGGTTTTAATGCATTTCTTCCTGTGGTGTCATCTTCTTTGCTATGAGTAAATTAGTTATTATTTATAATACGGAGTAAAAGATAAGAAGTCCAGTAGAAATCAGATGCAATGAAATGCTGGTTGTTCAGAATCATCACCCTTTTATAGTAGAATTATTTATTTTTTTTAACGCAATTGAAACTCTACAGTCTGTCATTCAGCTTTCCATTAGTTGAACTGAGGAAGGAGCCTGCAAAAAATAGTGCCTCTAAAAATAGCTTCTCTATTTCTTAGCACGAACTAATGTTCTCAGCTGTATTTCTCAGTTGAATTTATGAAGCAAGTATCTTTTCAGATTTTGTTCTGTGGCAGTTCTAGAAACTTTAAGCAGATAAATAAATTACATTTTTATTTCTGATCAGCTGAAAACCCAAGAACTTTCAGTATAAATAATTTAATTGGAAAATTCTGCACTGGGTTTCATGAATGTGGGATTAAATTTTCCTCTTCGTTAACATTTACCTGTATGTGGGAGAAACAAGTGCACAATGGAAATGAATACTGCACAACAAATTAATTTTAAAGGAATATTTTCTTTATTCTCTTGTCATTGACCAAAATTCTCTCTGGTGGAACTGCTGCTGAATGCATATATTTATGTTGCAGGAATTTGTTCGTTTCACAAGAGCTGATTAGGAGAAAAAAAGCATAAAATATTCTGTGTATAACTGTCTTTTTTTGCTGTAGTTTGGGGGTTTTTTTATCCAGCTAATTATAGGCCTTCATCATATGAAGGGAAATTATGAATATCTAGCTGCTTTGAAGAAGAACATAACACTTCTTTAAAGGTACACTTAGCTGTTGTGAATCCTTGTCTAATTTTAGGAGTGTAAATCAGCATTTCTCAGTTGAGAAATTGTATTGTCCTTAGTATAAATAAAAAAGCAATTTTTATCTTCAGTAAGATGTAAGAGAGCAAGAGAAGTCTTTGTTATGGTGCGAATATGGAAGATGAGGTGCTTAGCAAGCGTTGGTTTGGCACCAAAAGCATAATGTGTTTTTTGTTTCTTGATATACATCAGTTAATTTTTATATCTGGCAGCTGTGACATCTTGCAAGTTTTTCTCAGGTCAATTGTCATGGTAAAAAACATAAAACATAAATCAATATGGATCTTTTATTTTGACAGTCGTAGAAACCTTAGCAAAACAAACTCACTGAAACAGCTATTTTCATGTTTACTAACATCATGGCATGTCCTTTTTTTTTTTTTTTTTTTTTAAACCCTTCTGTGTTGTCCCGTAGCAATAGCTGCTCGAAACCCCCCTGCGAGTTGATGGTGGGGAACAATAAGGTAGGGGAAGTGCAGAATTTCTAAGGTGAGGGTCATAAGCATCAGTGATGACATCATTCTTGTCTCAGTTTTATTGCAGTTGCTGGTTTGCCATTGCGTTATGCTCGTTTGACAGAGGTGTGATGTAAGAACTGAGGGAGAAGAGATGATGCATTTGATGCTGATTTTTATATACAGCAACTGGCAGTTGATATTTCCTTCAGATATGCCCCACGGTTCTTTGTCTTTCTGTCTGAGTTCCAAGAGGATTTTAATGTTGAAGTAATTGCTACTCTTCGGGCTGAATAGTGGCTTGTTATGGGCTCATATGATGAGGTCTGTTGATTTGTTGTTACGGGTTTGCTTTGCAGTTATAATTTTAGAGATTTTCTAGCAAAATTATTTCATTTTTCCTGTTGTCACTGTTAATTTTATAATGAATTGAAAAAAAGCAGGAAAAAGGAACCGGAATTTGCTTTTAAGGTCCTGATACTTACATGGCATATAATTAAACTGACTTACACGGGTATGATCCACCTTCTTAGATATTATTTCTGTTTCACTATTTGTAAGGGTTCTTTAAAAGTCTTCTGGTGAGGAGTTGATATAATCAAGGTGATTATTCTTGGAATGTAGGTCACCAAAGAAAAATCGATACACAGGTATTCTCTATTTCTCCAGCACCATAGCTACTGATTTTGCCCTGTTACTGAAGATGCACATGCTTTTTCTGCTGTTCTGACCTCAGTTATAGATGGTTTACAGATACCTTATCTTCAATTTGATTTCAAAAGAAGAGAGAAACATTGCAAAGAACATTTCACATTAATGCTAAGTGGACAACTTGAAAAATTGATACCTTACACGCAGATTCTTGTGATTAATATCCCTTCTATCCCTAGATAGAATCATTTGTAATGGTGAATGTGAATTTAGTTCAGCTAAAAGGGAATGCTATCCCATTTTAGGGAATTACAGAAGGAGGGATAACCAGCATTGGCCTCTGCAGGTCTAATAGCATTATGTGGCAGAGCGCAACTACATTTTATGGCATGATGTGGCCTGACACAGAACGAATGCCCAGTACTGAACAAAGTCCAGAAATACCGTTAAATGTGGATCTCTATAAAATATTTTCCAGAGAGCCCATTTTCGCAGTTCAGCCAGCAAGCTGACTGTTCCTCAGCCTTCAAATGCCCGCTTATCTTCTGGTTCTAAACCCTGGGGGGAAATGAATCTGTCAGATTGCTTGGTTTCAAACTGAGGGGGATATTGGAGACCATAGCCAAAGACAGAAATACTTTTCCTGTAGGAGCCCAGAAGCAGTTACTTTACTTCCTGCATGTTTACCCAAACGATATTGAATCCAAGAGTAAACAAAAATTGGGCAGTAAGCTGTACTGACTTGCAGTCACTGAGCTTGTTGTGGACTTCAACTCAGCAGCCTGCGCTCGCTGTGCACCTATGCTGCTCACTGTTTGCAATCTTTCCGATTCGGGAATTACGGCAGGTGGTTCCTGCTTGAAGAAAACCACAATTATGGTGTTTCAAGCTTACAAAAAGACCTGCAGTTGTTTTCTAAGATTTACAGTTGCTGGGTTCCATAGAGTGATGTATTTTTGGAAGGAAAATCAGAAGTTGACAAGTGACTGTGCTTTCTCAGTAATTCTGTCACAAATATTAAAACCTCCAACTTCTTTGGAGTGGAATTCAAGGCAGTCACTTCCCATGAAAGTTTTTTTGCCTTATTTTAGCCTATGGAAGATTCAGCTCCACTTTAACATGCACTTTGCGCAGTCCATATAGTCAAGCACTATGGTTACAGGCACTATTGGAAATTTCACTGTCATTTTAAAAGCACGTTTCTGTCTTTTGCGCAGTCCATATAGTCAAGCACTATGGTTACAAGCACTATTGGAAATTTCACTGCCTTCTGTCATTTTAAAAGCACGTTTCTGTCTTCGTTGCTCAGTGCTTCATGCTGTCTTTTGTTCAGAATACACACCAACTGCATATTGTAAACTGTGGCATAGATTCTGATTACAAAACTATTGCTTTACCTATTCATTCCAGTTTCATGAACAGTCACCCATGAAACTGTTAACAGGGGATGTGAACACGAGTTATGTGTTTTCTTCCAAGGTAGAAACAAGAAAAAATGGTTTGTTTTCTGAAACAGCTAATAATTAATGAAAAGTATATTGTCACCTCCCCACCCCTTCTCATGCCAGTCCAATTTTGTAATATCTCTTGTGATGGCGAAGGAGCATGCCAGATTATTGTAATTCATAGGAAGAAGTCACAGGGATAGGAGGTGGATACATTTCTTTACTGAATTTCCTGGGCACAGGGCTTTCTGGCTTCTGGATTGTTTAAATACAAGCCATCTGCTTTGCCTCACTGCAGACAGATTTCTAATTTTTTGTATGAATGATTCTGACATTTTGTTTTCAGCAAAGGATGGACTGAACTAGTGACTCTGGAGGAAGGTCTCCACTCTCACCTGTCAGCTGCATCTTCCCTGAGTAACCCTTGGAACTGAGCAAGCACCTTGCAATTTCTTCTTTGTGCATCTGCAGCTCTGTGCTGCCATGTAACCTGCCTGTATTTCCAAGAGAGAGCACGATGATCCTCATTATGGATTTAAGCTTGGTGGCTTAATCCCACTGTTTTCTCTCGATTTACAGTATGCCCTCATAAGGCAGTCTCTTGGATGACACAGAAGCCGAGGACACCACTGAATGAAGACAGAGACTGAGTTATTCCTAGAGATAATGTAGCTCCATTTTTTCCATGTTTTATGAAACTGGTATATATTTGAAAAAAAAGGAGTCTGTCACATTTTTTTAAAATGTACATGGCACAAAAAGAAGGTCTAGAAGAGTTCTGAATCTTTTATAGGTAGAATATATTAAAATTCACTCCAATTATGGAAGGAAAGTTTGTGAGTTAAAATCAATTTGTGGTGATGCATTTCAGTAGCAGATGTCTTTTCTGAATGTCTTTCAATCTGGCTTGTTTTCCTGTACCGGTTTTGCCTTGGATTCTTGAATTCTTAGAGGTGTTTTCATAGAAGGCATTCAATAATATTCATGGATTTCTTCCCTCCCAACCTGCCTTAATCTCCTTTTCAGTGTTCATGACCCATGTCACTGAACAGATGGTAAAGTGCTGAAAGATCTTTAAATGTAAAGAGTTTAAGATCTTACTTCAATTAAGTGTGTAGGGACATTTTCTTATACAAGTCATAGGTTGGAAACAAGGTGACCTTAGAGCAACATTTATAGTCTTAAAATCTTTATTTTATGCTGACATTTCTCTACAGTCAACAAAATTTCATTATTACAGCTTTGCAAGAAAAAAGTTCAAAGAGCTTATTAAATCCTCTTTACTAAAGATAATTGAATTTTCTTGCCCAAAACCAGCATCAGAATTCTTAGTAGAGTTTGTTAGGAGACTTCTTATTATAAATTAATCACTGAAGGCAAAAACTATAGAAGTATCTCAAAGGTAGTGCATGTTTTAAGTGGAAGAGAGTTAATATTTCAATAGTTCCATTGATAAAATGTGACACAAAAATCTTAGGTTCAAAATGACACAAAAATAGGTTCATTAAAGAAACAGTCTTCCTTAATGCAAAACCTACTCGAAGGCTCAAAACACAAAGCTATTTCTCACTTAATTAAAATAATTGCATCGGTTTTTTCAGATGAGCTCAAGAGAACTAAACATCATGGAAGGAGGCAGACTAATTGTTGTCGTTACGTTAGTGCTGTTGTTGCTAATGGGTCCCAGTTCTACGAATATTCCTTCATGTGAATAAAGTAATTCAAGGGATTTCAGGATCAGTTCATTTTAATAATGCGACTTCCTAAGCAGTTTTGGAAAGCCCTGGAAATATTCATGTTTGTGGTTGCTTAGCTAAAGCAGCTGTCTCAGGGCTTACCCGTTGTGTGAATTCCAATGCCAGAAGGATGCACCAGGACATGCAATGTTACAGCCATTGCTGTTTCTCCCAGTGGAATCAGTGACCTTATAAATTGATGCATACTGAAGACAGATGTATTTCAGTCAAACTGTATAACTTGAGTATATTCTGAGCCACTGCAAAAATATTAAGCTTTGGAGCGTGGTGGGTGAGAAAGAGAAGCTGGTAAATAACCTGGCTTCCACTAGCCACAGGCAAGATGTGTGGCTTTAATCTTGAATGTGGATTACTGCGCTTAGAGTTGCTGTCCAGATGGTCTAGCAGTCTGTAGTAGACTGTAGCTCTGTCTGTGTCCATACCAAAGGTCAGTAGAGCAGGGTTATGTTAGAATTAAGGAAAAGGCAGCTTATATACAATTGGGATAATGTTGTGGTCCAGCCGGTGCTTTGGCCTTTCTGAGCCTGTGAATGGGCAATCGAATGAGTGCAAGAAATTTGGTTATAACTCACCGTGTATCTGAATTTTTGTCCTTCCTTGGAAGTTAGCAAAACCATCTGAAAGTGATCATTTTAGTGAATTAGCAGAAGTTTTTAGTTGTCAGACAAAAATAGAAAATATAACAGGTCTTGTCTGTGCTCCACCAGCACATACTCCCCATATTCCCCTTCTTGGGAAGAAGTCGTACCAGAAACATAGGCAGCTGTTGCATACAGACACAGAGCAGTAAAAGAACAGAGTGTGCCATGGAAACCCGAAGGCAAATGGCTCCAAGAGAGGAGAAAGTGAGACTGAGTTGGCTGGTCTTGCTGTCTAGATCATTTTGCTTTAGACCTTTAGGATGCAGCATTTCTGGGGGAAAGGGAAGAAACATAAATCACGCTTTAGAAGTAGTGAATGAGCATCCTGACTTCAGTTCATCAAGTCAAGCTTTCTGTGCTCCTGGTGTTTGTGCTCATTCTTATGCATGTTGGGTTTTGAACCTTTACTGTAATTGCGATGTATTTCTAAACTATATTTAGTGATGCACATTTCAATGAGATTTCTTTGATTTTGTTATTTCCCTTAGAAACATCTCGGCATTTAGTACTTCAGAAGACAGTAACAGGCCTACTAATTCATATAAAGATCTTAGGCTGGGCTGTCTAAGATGTAGCTGTAACTGTAATTTCTGCAGTTTTTCCAAGGCTTTTTGACTGGTATTTACAGCTGAAAGTGCAATGGGGAGGATAAAAGTAAGTGAGAGAGAGAGAGAGTGTACAGATAAATGGCAGCGTGCCAGAAGACATTAAGAACTTTTGTTTCCTCCTTTTATTTTATGACTTGTGTTGTGGGTTGGCAATAATTTTCTTTTTATTCTGCAGCTATTAGGAGCAGGATTTCCCTGGACGTCAAGTGGAAAATAGTGATACCTGTATTAAAGTTAATACGTGTATCACTTACTGCTTCCCATGTGTTTCTAAGTATTTTAGAATCAGCCTCTTGGGATGAGGTTAGTTTGTTAATCTGGAAAACTGGGTCTGTAGTGTGTTCATGCAAGGATAAATGGAGAGCTCTGAAGTTACAAGTCTAATCCTTGTGGATTTACAGGTCAGTTACAGTATCAGGACTGTAATATTTAATGTCTCTGGCGATCAATATATTGAACGTTGAAAATCATTTTATTAAGTACACCTGAAGTATTTTCTGCGACATCTCCAACCGGTAGCCGGCTGAAGCACAGAAATTGTGTCTGCATGCTGTTACCTGATATGCTCAAGCTTCTTGCTACACTGTGAGCCTAATGTACCTCTTGCATTGCTGCTTTGTTTTCTCTTCTGCTTGAATCCTGATGTACAGAAGACAAGAGAGAGATGAGTCTGACCTATGAATTGAAATTCCCCACATCAGAATTTTTAGTTTCGTCTTTTCTACTTTGAGAGCTACAGATGTTTCCATATGCATGAAATATTTTTTAACACTTTTTCCTTCCCTCAGCAGTAAAGCATGCATGTTGGAAAGGGATCCATCCATCCTGATGGATTGCATTAATGATAAACCCATTTGTCTCAGGAGGGTCTCCACTTTGCTCACTTTTCTCCATCTTCCAAACCATATGTGTGTTGTGCTCCTGTATCTTCTGCAAGACGCTCTTTCTCTGGATGATGGAGTCTGGCTTTTCTGCCGTTCTTGAAGCAAATACCTTCTTTTACAAGACTTTTGACATTCCGGCATTGTTCATCAAGTGTTCCAAGTTCCACTTTTAGCTAAGCCACAGGCCAGCCTGCAGACTCAAACATTGCTGGTTTTCAAATCTTTCTGTGGCATGAAAAGCCTTTGTTACACTCAGAGAATAATAAGTTTCTGCACTGCCGTGGAAAGAAGTCTTTAATCTGTATGTTGTGTCAGGTGAGCAAGATTTTTCTGAGGATGTCAAGTGAGGCAAGAATAGAAACCCCTTTCAATAGGCTTATATCCTAAGTACTAAGCTCAGTATGCTTAAGAGTTGGGAGAGGGATTATGTCGCATTTAACCCTTTGTTATTTCCTGTTGCTTTCCCACACTGTTGCTTAGTATTCAGCGTAATCAGTAAATAGAGGGGCTGTTTGAAAGATTTTATTTTACTCTGCTTATGTGCTCATCTTAGGAGGCCTGAAGGATGGATTGATAGTGCCAACTAAAAGGATTTCAATTAACCTTCTGTGGGTGGGATTTGGATTACAAGTCCAACTTTAACTTGAACATTGAAATAGTTCTTCTTTTCTGGTGCTATAAATCACTGGCATTTCTCTGTACTCGAATAACAAATTCCCATTCAAAGTCCTGCTTGTGCAGAATTCTAATTCTGAACTGTGAAACTAATATAATAAATTCTGTAAGGCCTTTGACATGGTCCCCCACAACATCCTTCTCTCTAAATTGGAGAGAGATGGATTTGATGGGTGGATAGTTTGGTGCTGGTTGGATAGTCACATTCAGAGGGTAGTGCTCAACAGCTGCATGTCCTGATGGAGACTGGTGACAAGTGGTATCCTTCAGGGGTCCATAGTACTGTTTAATGTCTTCATTAGTGACATAGACAGTGGGATCGAGTGCACCCTCAGCAAGTTTGCAGACAACACAAAGCTGAGTGGTGCAGTTAACACACCTGAGGGACAGGGATGCCGTCCAGAGGGACCTGGGCAGGCTCGAGAGGTGGGCCCATGTGAACCTCATTAGGTTCAGCAAGGCCAAGTGCAGGGTCTGCACCTGGGTCGGGGCAACACCTGGTATCAATACAGGCTGGGGGATGACAGGATTGAGAGCAACCCTGCTGAGAGGAACTTGGGGGTACTGGTGGGTGAAAAGCTGGACGTGAGCCGACAATGTGCATTTGTAGCCCAGAAAGCCAACCGTACTCTGGGCTGCATCCCCAGCAGCATGGCCAGCAGGGTGAGGGAGGGGATTCTGCCCCTCTGCTCTGGTGAGACCCCACCTGCAGCCCTGCGTCCAGCTGGGGCGTCCTCAGCACCCCTATGAGGGCAGGCTGGGAGAGTTGGGGTTGTTCAGCCTGGAGAAGAGAAGGCTTCAGGGAGACCTTATTGTGGCCTTTCAGTACTTTAAGAGGGCTTATAAGAAAGATGGGGACAAACTTTTTAGCAGGACCAGTTGTGACAGGACAAGGCATAATGGTCCTAAACTAAAAGAGGGGATATTTAGACTAGATATAAGGACGAAATTTTTTACAGGGAGGGTGGAGAAACACTGGCACAGGTTGCCCTGAGAGGTGGTGGATGCTCCATCCCTGGAAACATCCAAGGAGAGGCTGGACAGGGCTCTGAGCAGCCTGATCCAGTTGAAGCTGTCCCTGCTCACTGCCGGGGGCTGGGACTAGATGGCCTTTAAAGGTCCCTTCTCACCCAAACTATTCTAGGATTATAATATCTTGGGCAATGCTGCAATAGGAGTTAACGTTTCACTCTTTTTCTCCCTTCCCTTTGTTCCTGGGTTGATAACACATAAATGGTTAATGGAGAATCTAGGGTATCCTTGCAGAATTAATTTTTGAATTTTAAAAGGAGAACCTTTTGTTGCCTAGCACACAAAATGCTAACTACTGAGATTTTGTTGCATTTTCAACCTGGAAGGCTGCAAGAAATCCTCCTGATGAGTGCTGCAAGAGAAAAAAAGGAGATAAACAACCGCAATAATTTTGTCTTATTGCAAAAGTTTACCTTAACTCTGTCTTCTTCTAATTGAGATCCTTACCATTTAGTTGTATCTCCTCCCGAGTGAGGTACAACAGTGTCATTCTACCCTTTTAAGATGTTATTTCTATAGTATGGAAATGACTCACAAAGCTGTTTACTGATTTATTTAAGAAATTCAGAGAAGCATGGGGTAAAGCATGTAATTGAGCTCACATTTCTCAGATCTCATTCTGGCCCGTGCTAGATCTTACTTTCTCTGAAAAAACGATTAGGATCTTTAGAACAATACGTCGTGGGTTCTTGCCTTCTGTGTAGCAGTTTGCTGTTGTATGGGTATGCACTTAGTGTTTTGCAGAAGATTTTGCTCCTCCTCTGGTGGCAATTAGTTTGCAGTCATCTCACTGAATTATGCTTGAAAGATGCCTTATGAGAATGGAAGGCTATTGCTGAAGTGTTCCAATAAACAGCAGAACACGACAAGAGCGACGTAGCGTTATTGCCACCATTGACCCTTAGTGCAGACCCAGTTTGTTTTTTCTTTGGAATTAATCTGTGGTTAAACTCTGAGTCCAGCCTCATATAAGAACTCTGTGCATAGGTGGTGAAATAAACAACTTCTAATTGAGAGTGAATCATCTCTAGAATTAACTACTCTTAACTTTTCAAACTGTGAAAGAAGGAGTAGGAAGCACTTAATGAATGTGTTTTTAAACGGGCAATTTGTGTTTAGCTCATCAAGCTAGAAGCATATTAGGCTTCTTGTACAGATCACAGATGGCAAGAGCAATTGTATATTGTACTTAAAACTTAATGTAGATTAAGAGGTTGTGATAACATAAATGACAGGTTTCTGTATTTGGAGTTTAATGGATGCATTTCAAATGGAATGAGGTAGAGACTTAGTGCTTTTTAAAAATTAATCCTTACCTGCTTTTATCTCTGTCAGTTTTCAAGCACCCTCACTGTTCCTGGTTTCTGTGTACAGCATTTGTTCTGTACAGCGTAGCTGCCTGGCTTGTGTCCTAAGCAAGCATCTTCTATAGGGTTGTGTCAGTTTGCAAAGACATTCCCAAATGGGTTGTGTTGCTAACATAAGCAAAGAAGAAGAAGAAAACACTTTTTTTTAACCACCTTCTTTTTTTTTTCTACAGCTGTAACGTGTCACCTAAATCCCCGACTGGATAGGGCAGAACCACGGCTTTAGGATTAGTGCGTAGATGGATTTAGGATTTCAAGCAAACATGTGTTGCTGTGTTTGCATCATATCTAGTTTTTACTGCCTAGAGAGAAATGTTCTTTCTTTTATCAGCCATGTCCACTAAAATACTGAGGAGAACCTTCTGAGAAAAGATGAAGACTGATACAAAGATATTTTGAAGAGCTGTAAGAGAAGAAAATGTGATTGTTCTTTTTTTTCAGACCTGGAAAGAGACTGAAGAGCTTAAGCACCTGGACAGATACACAGTGAAAGGCAAGGGTGGCTCAGAGGGCAGAGAGGGGAATGGATTTTACTATTAACCTTGCACTTACTTACTGCAATGGATATTGTTGGTTGGTTTTGAAGAGCAAGTAGAGCCCTCAGTAAGAGTGGGGCTTGCAAATCTGTTAGTAATCAAATATATGAAAGGGGTGCCTCTATGTAGGAATTGCTGCCAGGAGGAGGAAGCGGCATGGAGAAGCCAACAACTGTAAATCGCTATAATGTCTTGGTGGATGCTTAGCAGTTGGTAGGAAAAAGAATATCACTGGGAGGCCTTTCTGTCCAGAAATGGATTAGTCTACGTGCCATCTTGCCTTGTGGCCCTGTCTGTGTCCATCATGTGTCGTCTTTAAAATGTTGAACTGAAACCGACCCAATCCTCAAAAGCAGAGGCATAGGTACGTCACATAGAATAAAAAGGATTTTGTTGGGATTTTAATATTCCAAATCTGGACAGGGAGGAGGCCTAAATTTGCTGTGAAACTGCTCTATAACAACCTGGAAAATACCACTGGATTTTGGAAATTACCGGTTATCTTGGTTTTTCCTGATAATATTTTTATGCTATTACATTGAAAATGTGTGCTACAGAATCTTGATCTCTGCTAAGGCCTGCAGTGCTTCCATTCAGTTCTGAAGCTGCCCTTTGCCTCAGATATGGATGCCTCAAAAACTCCCTTGATTCAAAATAAGTTCTCGGTGGCCCGTCTGGCTGAAGAGTTTTTCTGGGTTGGTGGCATCATCGTAGCTTCTCCGAGATGGAAAATCGGCCATATTGGTAAGATGCAGGTTGAATACCTGCCACTTAATTGAACAAGATGGTATCATCTTGAAAGCTTTTGTGTTTAAATCTTATTTAGTGACAACTTTGTCTAGCAGTATTGTGGGGGAGCAGAAAAGAAGGAAGAACTTGAGATACAGCCCTAGTCCTCTGTTGTTTTGCGTGGTTGCTAGTGCAGTTCTTTTGGTCTTCAAGAACCTCTCAGTTAAAATTTCATTGTTGATTTGTTTACATTCTTCTGGAAAAGCAAATGCAAAGTTGTACATTTGGGCATCTGCGGACCTTTTGAAATTTTCTATTGCATAGATAGAATCGATCTCCCTCTGCATACCTACGGTAAGGTAGGTTTGCTATCTGCCAGAATTTGTACACCTCTTAATGCTTTGACTTTTCATGCAATATTTGTAGTTTTCGATCTTTTAAATGAGCATTTAGATATATTTCTATTGTCTTCTTCCATAGTAGGTCACTGGGCTCTTCAGAGGGTTTTTTTTTTTTCTGAATACTGATACACAGGGGCGAAATCCTTAAGCTCCACTGGCTCTCTGCCAAGGGTCCCTTTCTGCTTCATAGCAGCCTTTCTTTTAAACAGGTGATAAAACCAGCAAACCTAATTGGAATTGGCTAGAGAAATGAGATGTTTCCTGTTCTAGTAAATGCATTTTAATAGCAGTCTTCCTGAGCCATTCATGACCAGTAAGGAAATGTGCAGTGACCTTGACCAGAACCACCTGTTGCCTTGGAAGCACTTTTTCATCCTACTCTTCTGTCAGCTTCACCAACCAAAGACACTTTTTAACAAGAAAATTGGAGGTTCAGATAGCTTAGAAATTAATGGGAATTTTTGCAGCTGTCCAGAAATGCCATCCTGCTCTGCTTCTGCATTTCCCTGGATCCAGATGGCTGATGGAGTCTCAGCTGAGAGATGGAGAGCTGACAGACTGACCTGGAATTAAGCACCCTAATTTCCACAGGATTAAGAGCATCTCTTCTCCCATTAACATCTCATTTATTAGGGGTTGCGTGCTTGAATGATGGGTTCAGTCTTGCATCCTCTCTTGTATGCAGCAAACACTGTCCTAACCATTGCTGGCAGAATTATACAGAAATCTTATTTTTGAAAGATAATTTAAGATTTTTTTTGCCAATGAAAAGAATAGTAGAGAGTCCTGAAATTTAGTGAGGCTCGAGCCAGTGAGAGCAAATAAGAGGGAGAAGGTTCTTTCACTAGTAAAAAGATGGTTGGTTTACAAGGTTATAGGCTGCAGGTATGCAAAATGAAACAAATGAAGATAAATGAAGTTGGATGTGGTCTGGTTTTTAATTGGATCCTGGCATAATAATATGAATCAGCCTGCCGTACCTGAGCTATGAACTCTGTAGACAGAAAATACCTTAGTGTAACTCTTGATCATGCCACTCACTGCACAAATGTCTCCTTTTCTGGTTTTTGTGGGGTTTTGTGGCTTGGTTTTTTAGGTGGGGTTTTTTTTTTTGGTTGATAGGGGTTTTTTATTTGGTTTGGGGGTTTTCTCTGTGTGTGTGTGTGTGTGTGTGTATGAAGTAAAATTCACCCAGTAAGAACCGTCCAGTTTTTATGTAAAAGAAAACGGAACCAACATCTCCCTCAATGAGTTTGTATTGCAAGGAAAAGACTGTACTTTAAATACGTAATAGTAAAGAATAAATAAATGTAAAATAAATAAATAAGTAAAGTTTAAAGATAAAAATAAATCAAGATGGTTTGCTCCATTATGAACCACAGGATGGTAAGTTCTCTGTGTAACAGAAGTTGTTTTTAATTGCAATTCATTTGATTCATAAGGCAATGTGTCAAGTAGGAACAACTACTAATGTATTCCATTAGCGTAGGTGCCTGGATAAGGAACAAAACCAGGTTGCTGTAGCCAGCAGTTAATGTTGAAGCTTCTGTGATAAGACCACTGCTTGAGTGAATTTCCTCAGGGTCAGAAGTGACATCCTGGGAGCTTTTATTATGAGAGTGGTATGATGAACCTGTGGTGAAGATTCCTCAAGCTGACAGAAATCAATTGTACAGTTCCTATGCAGAATTTTCAAAATATCTTCTAATTCCAAGACTCTTCAGCTGAACAGAATTCCCACCACACTGTCCTGGATCCATTATGTTTTTATTACCTATTTTACATGGTTTTATATCATTATGTATTGATTTTTAAAAAAGATTTATGCTTCCTGTCTAAACTGAAACTGATATTCCTGACAGGAAGAGTTGGAGCCAGTCAGTTCTTTGGTTTACCTATTGAAGAACTAGTTATAGCTGCAAAACCATTTCCAGTGAGACTTTAAAAAATGTAGTAATTATTATCTCCTCAATGAATTTTCAGTGCTGAATGTATGACAAGTGTGGGAGTCCTCTGTTTGCATGTGGGAAAGCTGTTTTGGTTTGGTAATATTTTAAGGGAACAGCATGCCCTTATCGTGCGCATGTACTGGAGGGGTTTTTCTAGGCTCACAAACACCTTGCATATTCTGGAGGCCCAGAGGAGAAATAAGCCTCTGAAATCTATTTTCCTCTCCTTAGAGCACTTAGAAAGGCGGTTGTTTTAAGCATACAATCAGGATGCATCTCGTGTGAATCTGTTAACGGGGCAGAACTCAGCGGAGCTGTGGGATGCTGGCCTGACAGCAGAGACCGGCTGCGTGGCGTAACCTGGAGCCGGATTGAACTTCGGACGTGAAGCTTTTGACAAAGCCTGTCCATGTATAAAAATACTGAGTGACTCAATCCTTCTAACTTCGTTTCATCCTCACATGCTAAAATACTCCCACTCCTTCACACATTTACATCAGTCCCAGAAACTCCTAAAAGACAATAATGCTACTGAACCATAAATAATTAATTAACAGACGTTAGAGCATCCTTCTTAACAGTAAGCATGAAATCGGGCTCTTTTTCTTCCTGGGATTTAGGATTTGTGTAGTGTCATTATTTATTGTTACTCTGAAACTTTTTATAGTAACTATAAATGTTACTATATGAAAAATCACTTTGAGTCTTTTTGCTGTGTCGGTTCAGTGTCTCTTTGTAGGAACACAAGAATGGAACTAAGTGTTCTACATTTGTTTCCTGCTCTGCTATGATATTGCTTTTTGCCACAGTACAGAGATCCATCTTCTCTCCCTGACTGTATTTTGTCCAGATGCAAATTGAGGCAACTCATTACATCAAAAGAGAGCTGAACCTCAGCTGAATTCTGCAAGAAGGTATTACTGAAATGCAAAATATTATTTAACCAAGAAGAAAACTTCAGCCTTAGTCTAAGATCATTAGGAGCCATTTCTTCTAAAAAATGATTCATTGCAAGACTGAGGAATTTTTATTTAAAGTATAGAAATGAATCCTTAAAAGGTGGTATCTGAATGATGGTAAGGAGAAGCAGCTATACGTGGCTTCTCATCAGTGTGCTGTTCTCATTTACATGCTGTAAAAGACTACAGAAACTAAGATTTTATTGTTTGTTTGGTATAAGTACCACTGTGACCTTTTTTTTTCCCCCTGCAAATTTTTCTGCCAGTCTCTCTAGTGGTCTAAACTTTCAGGTGAGGGTGTATGTTTGAGTGCACACACGCATGCAGAGATGTGGAGGTGCGCTGTTTCCTCTCTCCATCTCCATCTCCATGTCTTTGTCTAGCTACCCCTAGCTAACACCTTTGTGTTACCTTAAAGGTTTTCCTTCCCGTCATGTTGGTAGGATCCAGAAAAGCTGCTGTTCTTCTCCTGACACAAACAGGAAGACATTTCCAGTGCTTTCCTTTCCTTGTGCCACCAACCCCAAAATAATAACAGATACTTAGAACAAGTATTCAGTATGGTTTGACCATTCAATTCCCAGGTACGCCTAATAGAACTGAACTCAGGTTTGTGTCTGGAAACATTAAGTGTAATTTTGCGTTGAATCACCAAAGAACCGTCCGGTGTCCAGCTCAGCTGAGGCCCTGCATACTCTGGGTAGCTTTGGGTGAGCAATCCTGCAACAGAGATGAACAGCTATCCAAGGATGCTTATTGAAATGTTAACAGCCGAGGAGTATATTCTAACTTCACCTAAAAGCAAAGTAAATGTGTGTTGCATAAAGTGCACTTTTATTTTGGTGCTTCTTTTGTTATTTTCTGCTTTGTAACAGGCACGGCCTCTCATACTTCCCTCATTCTGCTCTTCTCATTTCCTCAAAATTATTTACTGCAATAACTTCCAAAGAGGAAGCTGGGAACGTAATGTGGTTTGAAGTCTGTGCAATTAGTGCTAATAGAAATTTTATTAGCTATTTTGATTAAAAAAAATTTTTTAAAAAACCCTATAAACCTTGTGAAATTAAAGTAAGTTCAAGCTTTCCATAATTATCATCTCACAGTAAATTTGAGTAAATTTCTTCTGGACTGGAATGAAAGCAGATCTTGAAAAGATTGCAGTGTCTGGGAAATGGTTGAGCCAAGCTCGCATCCACTTTGCCTCTGATGTAGTGAATTCCAGTAACGCTTCTGAGCTGTAGCACAGCATTTGCTTTTATGACTAATACCTGCTGACCACATTGATTTCATCTGAGGGCATCTGTGATTGAAGCCAAAGGATCAGCTTTAGGAAATACAATGTTACATGAGGCATTATCTTGTTCTTAATTTAACACCTTTTGTCTGTAAATATTTTATTAATGTAAACAAAGTACAGAATTGTGGGATTAACTTTAAATTTTCTTTTGTTATTAGTGATGTGCTTTCAATTAATCTATTTTGCTCACCCTTCTTTTCCTGAGTAAATTAACTGAATGTGTCTGAATATGAGCTCTAAAGCATAGGAATGTCAATGATTTTTTCAGTTTCTTTTTACTCTTGCTTCACTTGGGTGTTTTTGCTTTTGCCTGAGAGGTGTATTTACATCACCCCAAAGAATGGTGTGGGGTTTGATGCAGTTTGGAATACACGGAATGAGTGTTTTGGTTTGGACACTGTTTCATCTATAATCTGTATGTACAGATTGATAAAAGAGGAGCCTGACCTCAGAATTTCCTTGTATTTCTTTATCAATCTGTTCCCACTAGAATATGTATTATATGTATTAGTTTTCATTCTTCCATCCAGAATCTGAGTAGCGATTTACATTTCTCATCTCTAGGTCTGAAAAAAATATATAAATACATTGGACATGGTAATAGTTTTAATTTTACTTAAACAGACCAGGCAGAAAAGTCATGGGCTATGCTCTGCCATCATGGGAAATAAATGGGAGACCTGGCAGAAACTATAAGAGTCTGCATTCATTCCTGGGACATAGCCAGTCGCTAGCAGTTTGCATTAATCTTGTCAAGCTTAGTTCCTTGCAACAGCTGAATTTCAAAAGAATGTCTCCTATTTGGGCAGGCATAGGCATGGCCCCAACCTTGCTCCCAGGGGCTTCCAATGCAGGAGCCGCAGCTTAACAGCAGTTCCCAAGGAGAGAGGAGGAGCCCTGCTGAGAGGGAGCGGAGCGCTTTGAGGGAGCTGCTTCTAAGACTTGTTTCTTTGAAGACCACTGGCTGCTCTGTAATGCTGCCAAATCCCTGGGAGGGGAACGTGTTTTAAGGGCCCAGAGACAAGGTGCAATATAGGTGAGACGCCTCCTCCCAAGAGAATGTGGATTTAAGTGATTTGGAAGAAGAAAAATCTGTTAGGTTCTTGCTACAACATCTAGAAGCAAATTTATAGGATCAATGACTTCATCCATAGAAGCAACGGGAGGAAAAGCTGATATTCCATCTCGACTTTCTAGAATTACTGTTTCCAGAATTTACTATTTTCTTTGGCCTGGATGGCAAGTAAAAGTGTGATGCAAACAGCAGACTTGCAATGCCTTCATGATGGCTCTGTATGCAGTGGAAACGGGCATTCTTGCTTCTGGAGAGAAGTAAATGTTTGGGCTATAAAACTTTTTTGTGGTTCGGAGAAGTCCTGGTGGTGTTCCATCACTCTGAAAATGTTGTATTTTTACTAAAGTAGCTTCAAAGTGCTGATAAATTCAGCTTAGCTTTGCCTCGGACCCTTTCTCTTGTGAAAGATCAAAAATTTTCTTTACAAATCTGGTTTCCTTTTTGTGGACATGTTGTGATACCTTGGTGTTAACAAGCAAGTTGGGAAGATTGTCTGAATTTCCTTGTGCTTATTCTAGAAACTGATACTTAATAGTGGTTTGATTTAGAGTGTGATTAGAAGGTGAATATTATTAGCTCAGCTAAACCCCCCCCCCAAATCAGTGTGCTGATAGCACGCCTATTATACTCTGCTTATTAGCGTGTTTTTAATGTGCTCTGTGTTTCATCAGTTGTTGGGTGTTGGCAAACGGTGGCTAAATGTTTATGAATTAGGACTGAATTTTAAAATACAATATAGATCCACTAGGCATTTGAGGCCCTAATCTTGTAACTGCTTTAACAGGGAGAGGTGTTTTTCTGGGTTTGCTTATTAGGATTGTTCACATGCTGGGAACAGCTTATCTGGGTAAGTATTTGTAGAATTGAGCTTCTGAGCTTAAGGTGCTTATGAGAAAATTACAGGTCTTCCATAGCACCAGGTTATGGGCTACAAATCCAACTTTGTTAGCATTCAATGTTATTTCTAACTCAGTTATAGAGAACTATATTTAACTGATATTCCAGATCCACTTTAATGCAAATGCAGGGATTTACTCATAGTATACATGATAGGACAGAAAAAAAATACTTAGTTTTTTATTCACACTTATCCTTGTAGTAGGTGAGTGCCTTACACAAAACATTGATCAGTGCAAATAATATCTGCTCAGTATTGTTCTTCCAGCTTCTTCCCAAGAAGAAAATTTTGTAATCTTTTTAAGCACAGTAAAATATTATTTATATTAGAGAAGGCAAATAAAAATAACGCCCCCTTCTACTTGTTAGGATTTTTGTTCGGCTATACATTTCCCTGACTGGTACAGGATAAAATCACTCTCTTGTTGACCCTAACTGTAGACCTCTTTATAAGAACGTAGCCTTTGAAGCTGGCTTCGTCTTTGCAGTCACACACTGGATTGTAATCACCTTCTTTCTGTTAATTTTTAAGGCAGTGAGAATGGTTTAACTCTTAAGTTGTTTGTACATAAAAGCCTTTAAATTAATATTAGGGTTCCTAGAATACTTTTGGTGACCAAGTTGGGTAATTAATTTTTTTTTTAGTTGGATTCTGGATAGACAGAATGCAAACTAAACTGCTTCATAAGCAGTGATACTGCTGATAGGAACTCCAGAATTTACAGAGAGGAATGTAAAAAAAACTTGCTGAAGTTATGCCACAAAGTTACTGGATGTTTAAGAGGCAAAAACATGAGGCATAATGAAAATAACTGTCCTGACATGGGTGGAACTGTGCCAGTTTTTGCTGTCCAAGGATCCGAGCTTCCAGGTGAAATTTTATGCTGTGTCTAGCACAAGTTTTACTTATGGTGGGGGTTTAAATTAAGTGTTTGGGACGGTCTTAAGACGGCTATGTACCTTGGCCGATTCCAACTTATGTGTGTTTCATACCTATTAATACAGGAATGAAAACTTTCATGGTTACAGATAAGTCCACAGTTGCCAAGAATCTTTCTGATGTTTTGATTTTATAACCTGACATCTTACATAGGCAGTACGGGAAATCTTACCCTTTGACTTGAACTGTTACTTGGGCCGCTGCTTGATATGTTTTCTTCCTATAAAGGCGATTTTAAAGGGAGCAAAATCTGACGCTGATACCACCTATTTCTCTCTTCAGTGGAAAGATGTATGAGTTCCATGCAAGCTGGTACCCAAATGATCAAACTCCGTGGCAGTTCCAAAGGGTTGGTCCGCTTCTATTACTTGGATGAGCACAAGTCATGTATTCGCTGGAGACCCTCTCGAAAGAATGAGAAAGCCAAAAGTGAGTGTTAACCACAGAACCTTTCTTCTGATTCCTCCTAGGGTCTTGCCCTCTTATAAACAAACGAGCATGGAGGATTTGGTTCATTCACAGGCCATTGAGAAGAATGTTGTACTTGAATTTAAAGGGCAGTAAATGTTTTTATGATTAATAGTTTATGAAGATTAAGTTGCTGTTGTTAGCTATGCAGGTTTGCAGTAGTGTAGTATGTTGTAAATGAGTTGCAGAGGAAACCTCTATGAATTGGGGACCTTGCAATGCGAGGTTTGGGCCCTCACAGGATAAATGCATCCTCTCTGGCCTAGGGCATGCCCACAGTCATTAATGAGCTATGTGCTTTTGTCATTCTAGTTTCTATCGACTCTCTTCAGGAGGTTTGCGAGGGGAAGCAATCAGAGATCTTTCAGCGCTATGCCGATGGCAGTTTTGATCCCAACTGCTGCTTCAGCATCTACTATGGAGACCATATGGAATCTCTTGACCTGGTATCTTCCAGTGGAGAGGAAGCACGCACCTGGATCACAGGGCTAAAATACCTGATGGCAGGGATCAGCGATGAAGACAGCCTCTCAAAACGCCAAAGGACCAGAGACCAATATCCTTCTTTTACTATCTGAGAGTATTTCCCAGTGGTGGAGAGCTATCAATAGCACAAAAGTATTTGTTTTGCTAAAAGTGACCACTAGGCTCAAAGCTTCAAAGTGGTTCCCATTGCATTCCCTGTTTCCAGAGACAGAGAGGAGGTTTGTTCTGGGCAATATTTGGAGATGAATGACTGGAGTAGACTGAAAAACATACAGATATATTTTCATCTGGTACTCCCTGTGTAAAGATGTCCATTTCATCTGGTTTTACAGGACAAAGTGTGATGCAACACTGCAATTCGCGCAGAAGTTAGTTCTTCTGTGCTGTAGTATGGGTAAATAGTACGTGTGGCGTGTTTAGTATAGCAGTCTAGAAACTGTTACTGAAATAACATGAGTAGAGTTATATTATATATTACCTTGAACTTTCCTTCATCCCCAGCCTAATATAAAGTCTTTCCTGACATGGAAAAAAAAAATCATATATACATAATGTTTGGTAATATCCCTCGATATTCCATGCTGTTCCTTAACTCCTGTTCAATGTGGTTGAAGCAGACATTTGATGAGGCAGATAAAAATGGTGATGGCAGTCTGAGTATTAGTGAAGTGCTCCAGCTAATGCACAAACTGAATGTGAACCTACCCCGACAAAAAGTGAAGCAAATGTTTAAGGTAAGAAATGAAAATGTATTTTTTTCTAAAAGAACAAGGATTGAGCTGCTGGAGAATTAACGTGAAACCTAATAGGAGAGATTGTAAATACTTGGGCAGCTGGTTTGTTTCCACTCTACTGAGAGATACTACACAGTCCATTTGGCAAATTGAAGCAAGCTACAGAAACACGTCATAGATAAATTCATAAAAAAAGGCATTATACCAGGTAGCTTCTGGTGTTACATAACACAAAGACGCACAGTACAAAGATTGCTTTTTTGCTATACTTGTTGATCTCAAACTCAGTCAAATTTCTTCCTCCGATTACGTTCTCTCTAATAAATATTATCTAGTCAAGTATCCAATATCCTCCAATAACCGGTACTAATAAAATATCCATCTACAAATTTCCGTATCTGTCACGTTTTTTGCACTGATAAGAGCTATTTGTTTGACATTGTGTTCTACTGACGTTGACCCAACATATTGGGCAACTGATCTATGGAGGTGTGTATGCTTTCATAATCAAAAAGTCTGTTCTGTGACTGACCTAAGCGGAAGCTGAACCAGTACTTTTCAGCATAGTGAACTACCATGACTTCTATGCTACACTGAGTCAGAAACGCCTCAGCATAATTTTCCAGCAGCTCTGGTATTTTGAAGAATGCTCTCTTGGAGAGGCTGTGAGAGATTGTTTTAGCGAAAACTAAATACTGGAATTTCAGTAGCATTGAAAGGGATCAAATACCTACCTACCATTGGCTTTTCTAGACAGTCTAAATCTGTCCAAGGCATTGTGTGTAGCCAAAAATCCTACAAAAAAAAAAAAAGAGTTTGCAGCTGGGGCAGGGGGGGGAGGAGGAGAATTTAAACAGAAGTTTAGAAGTAGAGTTAAAAAAACTGGGGATTTTTTCTGTATGTTATTAAATAAGAGAGAAATAAAAGATTTATAGCATGCAGATGCCACAGGAAGCTGGGTGCTCATTTCTCTCAGGCTGCTCTTACTATGCCATCCCTCATTTTGATTACCATTTTCTGTTTCTGTTGCATAAAATTTATGTGTATTTATTTTGTCTGTGCTGTTGCAGACTATTGCATTGTAACACCATAGACATTTCCAAATAGAAAAATAAATTTTTAAATGGAACGAAATGCTATTCACCAGGAACTTGCCAATAACCTCTCCTTTGCTTTTGCCTTTATTTGGGAAAGAAAAAAAAAGTTGATTTGTGTCTTTCATTCTGCGGGTGATAAATTATCCAATTGATGGCCTAAGACCTGTATGGTTATGACCCCAAACAATTTTACATGAGGCTATTGCAGTAAACAGCAGTTTGTGCAAAAATGATGTCTTCTGCCAACTGAAAGGTCTTTAAATTCCTGAAAGTACTGGCTGTTGGGATGAATGGTTGTAACCCTGTCTCTGTAAGTGCTACTGTGCTAGGTCCTGGCTGTTTCCATACATAAAATTCTTACCTCTAGGGTGCAGGTGCAGGCCGTACCTTATGAGAGTATTGGAGGTGAGGACTTCTCAGCTATTTTATTTTTTTCTGATGCACTATCTGGACAGAGTATGTATGTGCCTTAAGAAACATAATGTACATTTAGGTTCCTGAAAATCTCACAGTTGGAACAGCAGCTGTTTGAGCACCGCTTCATGTTTACTACAAAGTCATGCTAGTCAAGTGATTGCTGGATTTTCAATAATTCAGTTCTGGGACACATTCCAGGCTCAAAAGCCTTTGAGAATCATGCATGTACAGCCAGAGAAATCCAAGGGGGTTTACCCCTTACTTTTTTTTTTCCTTTCAGTTTTTTTCTTTCATACCAGGAAATATTAGGCTTACGGATGTAGCTAGCTCAGGGAAGCACTGAATTTAAGAACTCATTCAAATTAGTAGATTAAAGTGACTCTTTTGCCAGGATGAACCATTAGGTTTCATGCAAGCTAAATAGAAAAGACTAGGTAAAACTTCCCTGGGAAAAAAAATTTGTGCTTATTGTATGCTGTGTTCTGTTTTACTGTTTGTAATCAGTAACAATTACTACACATATTGGATGCCTTAGAAATGCTATTAGCAAAGAAGAATAGGTTTGCCTTTTCTACATGCAATGCATAATTGAAACTGAGCTGCTCTCAACTGAAAATATAATTGCTGTTTGAGAGCTTAGAATCAGAATATTAAGCAGCCTTGAAATTAAAAATCAAATCTCTCGGTTAATGAAATAGCTACACCAAGTATTTTAAGATATAATAGGGTAGATTATATGTAGGTCTTGAAGAAAATTACCTTGAATATTAATTTGTCTAGTTAAAGAAGTAGTGAGTTGTTTAAAAAAAATCTTGCCATAGTTACAATGGGAAAAGCCATTTTTATTCACTACTTCTTGCTCACAAATGCATTCATATTTTCACCTGAGGCTCGTTTCTAAAGGAGCTTCATCTATGACTTGATGACTCCTCATTCTTCCAGTCACTTCCTCCATAGTACCGTCAGCTTCGGTGTTGTAGCTGATGGAGGCTCTGAAACTGCTGAAATGTGAGACTGGAAGAGACAAATACTGATGTCTGTCAAGATTAAAGACTAAGGAGCAAGTGCGGGGAACTTTGTGAGCAAGGAAAGAGGGGGCTGTTTGTGCAGGTTTTTAAAATCTCTGTGGGTGCATTAGAATAAATGCAGGGTTATGGCAGTGTTTTGTTCCCGGGCAAATAACTGTGAATTGATGTCAGCCTGCCAGGACAGACCTGCTCTGTGAAAGCTGCTCAGTGCTGCTGTCAACAAATTATCATTGTTTTCCTCAGCTGATACAAGTGCACATGCATGGCAGTACGTGAAGGAAAATCAGTGAAAAATATGAAGATTTGATAAAAACTTGCCTGATTTTTTTTTTTTTTAATTTTGTGGCCTGAAATGTGCTTAAACATGTGTACAGTGAAGGTGAGCAAATCAATATGCTGACAACTTCTTTTTTGAGAACAAAGTAGGGAGTGCTGGAGAAGCTTTTTATTTTGTTTTGGTTTGTTTTTCATAAAATATGAAGTGTGGTCTGTTCCATTTGGGAGACATTGTAGCTTTCCTTTTTCATACTTTCCCCTGGCAGGATTTCTCATGCTTCTAGGAACAGGCTTTTAGGAAACACAGTAATTCCATAATCTCTCCTCCAAATAGTTATATCATTGGGTGGATCCCATTGTGATCAGACTCTCACAAGATTTCTTTGAAGAAATTCTATCTCCACTGTGTGCAAACAGTAAGTAGTATTGCTGATACAACTGAGAGTGGTTTGGATCACAGGCTGGGGCACCTGACCCCGAAAAGGACAGAACCAAGAAATGTACATGTTGTAGGGGATAGATATACCAGTGTCATTTACAGCTGATTTTTTCTTTACTTGCAAAATTAGTATTCTTGCAGATCTTATTAGTTTATGGACACGGATTTAGCAGATATCCTTTCAAATCCTGAATATAAAATTAATTTCAAGATGACTTAGGTTCTATTGATTTTAATGACTGGGTTCTCAAGAAAATATGAATGGGTGATTCTGCCAGACATATGCATGTTCTGTTCTATGTTGCAGGCTATGCTGTTTAGCTTCATTGCCATAGATAGAAGAAATCCTTCAAGCAGGGTTCCCTGTGGAACAACAAAGACCTTAAAAGTTGTTTCTTGGCTCATGCACTAATGCATACGTTTCAGAGGTTCAAAGGGGAAAGTTGTGCAAAGCATTCATATGACAAGCATCAGGCTGATAAAGCAATCTGTTCTAGCAGGCCATACAGTGAGTAGCCATGTCAGGCAGCATCAACCTGCACTTAATTTCAGTATTGCTCTTTTTGTCATGCAGGAGTTTGTTTATTTAACGTTTCTTCAGGCTATTGCTGGGAAATGGGGTATCTCATTGCCTTATTGCTGTGTAATGCAGGAGGCTGATACAGATGATAACCAGGGCACGCTGGGCTTTGATGAGTTCTGCGCCTTCTATAAGATGATGTCAACACGACGTGATTTGTACCTGCTAATGCTCACCTACAGCAACCACAAGGACTACCTAGATACAGATGACCTGAGACGCTTTCTGGAGGTTGAACAGAAGGTAGGCCCAAGCCAGGAAAAGCAGTCAATGCAAGAACAAATGCATTGATTCATCTTTGCCTTTTTCCTCTCATGATCTCTTTTGAAGCTGCATGCCTGTAAGTCATAAATCTCCATCAGTTTCAAAAGTTGTCTAAGAAATTAATGAATAAAAAAAGCCACCTCACTGGCAGTTATCTTTTTAGATAAGTGGGGTATGTTTCTATTTCATTGGTCAATTGATCCTCCAGATGGTGAGCAGAGGATGAACCCTAGCCACAGGACACGAATCAGCTCAGCTAATCACTGATGTGGACAACTCATGCCTGTGAGGCTTCTCTCCCTTGGCTAATGCCACCCTTTCTCATACAATCTGTACAGGGAAAACAAGCGTTCATTCTGTGCGTTTCAAGCTGTACCAGAAAAACCGTCTGTTGTTCCAGAGCTTTTTCTTTTGAACCCAGCAAACCTATAATGTATGGGGAAATAAAAGGTTAGGGGTTTTTTTCATCCTCTTCTTTTACTTTTATTTATTAGGTTTTAAATTACCCCCAGGAAAGGCATTGATCTGGTAGCAGAAATGCTGGTGGTTTTATTTCCCCCTAAGCAAAGATTCCATGTTGCCAAAACAGTCATCAATTTGGTCGCTTTATTGGCAGTTCCCTTCTGGTGACAAGGGCTGTATTTCCATGTGTCAGATACAGCATCTGATGGGAAGGATTTGCTGGACCACTCAGGACAAGAATATTAAATAGTAGCAGGGATAATGATTAGAGGATAAATCAACAGTAAATAGCAGGATTTATGTTAAATAATAGTGTTAAAATCGAATTATGAAAATATTGCAGGGTAAAAAAAGTTACAGCTTATCATAAAGGGCCCTTTTTTAATAAATGTTAACATTTGCAAACATGTATTTCCCTTTGTACTCTTTCCTTTTTCACTTGAGAATGCAAAGCAACCTTGAAGTTTGCAGATTTCCTCAAGGAGCTTTCTGAGAGCATTATGTCCTGATTCTTTGTTACCCTGCTAGTAACTGATTTTTCTGTCTGCTGCATAAAGATGAGCCATTTTCTTGTTTTATTTTGAAGTAAAAACCCTTTGATAATGCAAACCAATCCTTTAATCCTACAAGAGAAGAGATCCCATTGGTTGTGACACAGCTTGTTCTCTTTCGATGCTCTGTGTGCCTAATAACACTCTAACCAGATATGACCTACAAAAGCAGAACTCGGTCTTTATTGTCCCGGCCCCCTGCCAATAGGACAGAAACTTTTCACAAAGCAGTCTAGCTCTTATCTGACCTGACGCTGATTGACAGGAGTGAGAATCTCACTGGGTAACTGGAAATCCTTAGTACCACTATCGATGAGTTGGTGGTGAGGCACTGGCACAGGTTGCCCAGAGAAGCTGTGGATGCCCTATCCCTGGAAGCGTTCAAGGCCAGGTTGGATGGGGCTTTGAGCAACCTGGTCTGGTGGAAGGTGTCCCTGCCCATGAAGGATCTTCAGGGTCCCTTCCAACCCAAACCATTCTATGATCTGGCCAGTTGTTAAACTGTACACAGAGAAAGGAGCGAGGAGAAGCTGTGATTACTAGGTAACGCTTCATTTTTGCTGCTTTTACAGATGACAAATGTGACTGAAGAACACTGCCTGGAAATCATCAGCAAGTTTGAACCATGCCTGGAGAACCAGAAGGAGGGAGCTCTGGGGATTGATGGTAAGTTGGCTGGTGTATGAAAATACTTAGGAGAATAATGCAGTCGTTTGCAGAATATATAGTTGTAAAACTTTGTCATAGTGTATAGAGCACACTTTTCAGTAGGTTTTTTTTTTTTAGTATCTATTATTTGGTGAGGAACCTGAAGGGAAATTGATACTCTCTGGAAGATTTTTAAAGGTGTACATATCATGATGCAGCAGTCATTGAAGGCCAGCTGGAGCTGCACGCGTCTTTATTTGTGCTTTTGGAAAATACAGTAGAATTTAGTTGCATCATTCCTGGAAATCCTTTAACTTTTGATAAATGATAAATGAAATTTGTCTAGAAGCATGCTTTCATGACCTCTGGTGCTAAAGGTAGAATATAATGATGCTGTGCCATCATGATGGTAGCTGCTATTTTGAGCACTGATTCTGAATCCTGTCCTCTAAAGAGTAAATCTTCTGCCAGATCTTATTGACTCCAAGGACAGAGTATGTTCCTCAGAAATTGAATTCTGTGCAAAAGTTATAGGACCTTTTGAAAATCAGTCTTGTTCATTTTTATGGGTGTGTTATTGTAGTGAAAAGTGGCAAAAGATAAGTTCAGTTTTGTTTACTGCATGAATAAGTGGGTAGCTTCTGGTATATTGTGTAAGGTGGATTTTTTTCAACAAATGATGGTTGCTTAGGATAGATTCAGATCTCTTCTACTTTCAGACTAAATTTTCAATTTATTTTAAAGCTTATACAAATGCTAAGTGAGTGTAGTGGTTTACATCTTCATGTTTTTATTTTCTGGTGCTTTACAGTCGGTGGCAGTCACATAAATACTAAATAATCAGTTTCATTATCTTGCCGCCTTCATAGCTAGAAAAGTCAGACTAGGCTTTTCAAACAATTGTAGCTTTTCATACAGGAAAGAAAAACTTTTACAAAAACTAGCCTGTTCTATAGAATTGCTTTGTCTAAGAATGAATAATAAAACAGTTGATAGTTTATGGGTTAGGATTAGAGAGCAGTCCAACGTGGGTGGTGTTCAGCTGGGTGTCTGCTGCAGATCTCCTGATCAGGAAGAAGTAGAAGATGAGGTCGTTCTGAGACAACTGTGAAAAGCTTCACGTTAGCAGGCTCTGCTCCTTATGGGAGACTTTAACGACTCCAGTGCAACAGAACATATCTAATCTAGAGCTTAACTAATGCAGGAGATTCTGGAGTGCATTGATGATAACATCTGAACAGAGGTGACTGAGGAGCTGACAAGGGGCCCGCTGCTGGGTTGGGTTCTGAGAAAGAAGAAAGAACAGCTTAAAAACTATAGATATACCTCTGCATGCATATACTTGTATACATATGCACAGACACACACAGAGTGTTCTTTTCTTGTCTTTGTGTGTAGTTGAGACTTTACAACCTTCTTGTCTTCCCAAAACCAAATTGGGTGTTGCCTAGGGAGACAAAGACGACAGCTGTGGAAGCTGAAGCTGTATGTTTATTCCTCAAATTGGTACAGCCCAGACAAGAGCATCCTGCCCACATTTAGAGGCACCTCAGTAGCAGTAAAATAATAGTACAGTGTTCTTTGCCCATTCATATTCATTCATGTGTTTGTATTGCCTTGTGTCCTCAGCTGCGATGGCTTGTATCATGAAGCACCTTGGGCTGGCCTGTGACAATTAGCTCATTCCACAGAGTCTTGCAAAAAACCACTTACCTTCCTCTGTTGATCAAAATAAAACACTCTGTCAGTACACTTTTTGTGAGTGTGTTAATACTAGAAGGTCTGTGGTACACACTGCCGACAGTATCTTGATTCATTCATATTTCCTCATCTTAGGGCTGATAGATCCAGTTAGTGTGAACTCATTATAACAATTTTTATATTATATTTTAACAAGTGCTTAAAGGAAACAATTGTGTTGTTTCAGGGGCTGCCCTAGCAGTAGTGTGTGGAATTAATGTAGCAGCTGCTTGGTTTGTAGCAAGAAGAACTGATTCATTTGCCAAGAGCCATTAGCTGTATGTTTGCTGACGTACACCGTGCCCTATCAATTTTTCATGCTATCTCCTCTGACTTGGTTAGTCTTTTGTTTTTACTCTAGCCGCATTACTGGTTTGCTGGTTGATCATGGTATGTGCCTCAAGAGCCTCAACTGTTGGGCTAGACCAAGGTTCCTTAGCACTGTTTCCTAGTGTATTGTTCAAAAAGTTTTGGCTGCTATTTGTATTTATCAGCTCTTTTCCTGTAATAAAACTTTCAGCAACACAAAATGTAAAGCCTATAAGAACCATCATGAAGGTGACATTTTATCTTAAATTCTATTCGAGCTCAATTTGTCTGTGTTCTGTAGACCAGTATTCCGAGGCTGATTTTGAGGACTGGATTTATTTTGCCTTGTTTCTTGTACGGGCACTGTTTTATTCATGGAATGATGAGTGAAATGTCAGGAGAATTGGAAGAGAAGCAGAGACCTTTTGAGCAAAGGTATCATCGCTGTCAGCAGCTGTAATGCCAGGATGTGAACGGAAATCTGAGTCTCTCATTGGTGGTGAATGAAAAGAGTTTTGGGGAGACTTGAAGTGGACTTAAGAGTTTTTAATGTTAGTCTGTCTTGTGAAAGTGTCTGTGTGTATGTGCACAAAAGCATCCTGGTGATCCGAGAGCAGCAATCTCATGCAAAGATAAAAACCAGAACTTGCTAGAACTTTGCTTATGAACAAGAGTGATGATTGCAAGACAGGAATTTTCCAGGTGATGTAGTCTGCGTGATTTGCAAGCATCCCACTACTTTGGAAAATAAATTCTGGTAGCATCACTGAAAGTCCTACAGATAATCGATGTTTTGGTGTCAAGTCTGGAGTATTACAGTGAACTTCAGTCTCATAAAGTGACAGTAATGCAACACTGCAGATCTCTCCCATCCACATGCACGTTTGTGTATGCAGTGCCATACCAAAATTAGAGACTGTTGCTTGTACAAGCCAATGTGTGGTGACATTCTTCTGGTATTTTCAGGAGAAAGGAAGAGTATCTCCCTTGCTTCAAACTGTGTTGGGCTGCTGGAAACTATCGCTAGGCAGCATATATCTTTAACTCATTTCACTGAAGAGTAATGCCAGGATATGACCGCAGATCTCTGGAGGCTTTTATGTGCTGTGTGACTTAATGTCCCAGCAGAGTCTTTTGACAAAAATTATAAGCCTAAAATGTCAGGTTGGGTTAAATAGACATATTTTTTCAGGGAAGGCAGAACAAGGGAATGTACAAAGCAACTAGAAACTTCTTGAAATCAATAACCACCATTGGTCATTGTGACAGTTGGGATGTAGTGGTGTTATTTATCCTGCTTACACGTTCATAAATGTGTTGGTGAGTGTAGGGATGCATTTTTAGGCTGGTTTTAGGAAGGCTACAGCAACAAAAAGGACAAAACTGTATTATTTATAGTATTGTTTGTTTACAGGTTTCACCAATTATATGCGGAGTCCATCAGGAGACATATTCAACCCAGAACACTACCAAGTGAATCAGGACATGAGTTATCCTTTGAGTCACTATTTCATTACCTCTTCACATAATACCTACCTCATGGGAGATCAGCTGATGTCCCAATCTAGGGTGGACATGTATGCATGGGTGCTACAATCTGGCTGTCGCTGTGTAGAAGGTAAAGATCAAAAAGGAATCATCAGTAGGCTCCGTAGTTCTGTTTCTCCTGTAAAGGAAGATTCATGACTTCTGCAGAAGACATGGTAATTGGGTAGAGGAAAATGCCTAGTACAATGCTGTCCTCCCTTCATAAAGAACAATAAAATAATGTTGCCATGTAATGGATACATTTCTTGAGCATGGAAATAAGGCAGACATTCAAAGAGTGGTGTCATTGGTACTGAGGAAAAAAAACCTGTCACAATATTTTTGTGGAGAGGATACTAACACTCAGTAAAATGTATTGGTATATATACTTTCTAGCCAAGTGTATGGCAACCAAACTGGCAAATATGGCAGAGTTCCTGCTACACTAAGAGGAAAGCTGATATTTCTGATAAGGGAAGTAGGGTTCTATTATGTGAAATGTTGACAGTCTCTGAAGTGACCAGGAAGCCTTTATGTGAAATCCCTTCTGATGTTTGTAGTGCCTTTATGGGGCAGTACCTGTTTTGTAATCATCTTTAATATCCTGACCATCAAAGTGTTTTCACAATTTTTCAGAAGGCCAATATTATGGTTTGCTCAGATCCAATTGTATATGCCAATGGGTGCTTCAGAGAAGTAAAACATTTCATGGAAATATGGTTGTAAACAGGTATATGGTTAGGCAAAATCCAAGGAGGGCCAGAGATGCCTCAGTCTTGGCTTTGCTTGTGGTGTGAGAAGCTTGGCTAAGATTCCCTGCTTTCCTTTTCAGGTTTAGCCATAGTATAATGAAAGTAATGCTATGTAATGCCATCTCTCTTCCTGTCTTAATACTCCTCGGCACTTGTTAAAGGAGACCTTTTTTGCTGGGGGCTTTCTCAACCAATGGAAGAGTCATCTGTACACAGTAGAATGTCAAGGCCAGGAAGTTTCTTCAGAGGAAGGACATTCAGCACAGTGAGGAGGGAGATACAGTTGAAGGGAGGGAATGAAGCTATGCCCTGCTTTGTTGGGTACATGTCTGGCTGGGTTGCTGAAGGGAATTGCAGGGTCTCATAGTCTTCCACAGATGGTGGCCCCAGATGTTACTTGTCTGATGGGTGTCATTGTTTCTATTCTACAGTTGACTGCTGGGATGGGCCGGACGGTGAACCAATTGTCCACCATGGATACACTTTGACTTCCAAAATTCTCTTCAAAGATGTGATTGAAACTATCAACAAATATGCCTTTATCAAGAATGAGTATGTATACAGCCTGCCAACTTTTGAGTTTCACAGCTATAAACTACAATGTTCCCAGACATCCTTGTAAAGGCAGTCAGTGAAAATCTAACCTGTTTCTGCATATGCCACACAGAATTCTGAGTTGTTTTCTGCAGGGAGAAAGCTTTCGGAAAGAAATAATGAGGCAAAACTGACTGAATATTCTATATATAGTTGTGGGGCTGTCGTTATCCCATTTGCAGAAGACAAGAGGATCAACATGTTTTGACAGTGAATGTTTTTAGTGAATAGCTGACAGTTTAACCACATATCTCTGGATGTGTACTGCAGTGATGCCAAGGTTACAATAGGTTGCTCCAGGGATAGGAAGCAAGTCAGGCAGCAAAGGAATACAAAGAGACAGTAGCCCAATTGTGGAGCCCAATGCTCAAGAGAAATAGGTTATTCTCCCTACCTGTACCTTGCTCAGGAAATCAGAGGATTATACAATGGGAAGTTTCATATACTTTGGCAGTACTGTCCTCCTCCTGAGAGTCAAAATGGAAGCAGAAAGGTTAACTGGGAGTGTGTTACAACTTACTATTTGTAGGGGGGTTTTTTTCTTGATAAGTGAACGAAATGTAGTTTAGACTTGCAGGTGTTTTGTTTCCCAGAATAGGCTGGAGGCATAGCTGTTGGTAAGCTGCGATTTCAGCTAACGAACGGTGTCAGGCAAAGCTAGGAATTTAACTGTAGTCATCAGTTGGGGAAGTTTTGTCCTACAGGCATTGTCTGGCTGAAAGCCTCATTTTTCCTGATGAGGAGCTAATGAGGGCAGGTGTCAGGATAAACATCTTGTTATTCATAATTAGTTTTTAATTAATGAATCCCTCATAATTCAGCCCTACAAAACTGCACTGTATATTGTTTTTTGTGCTCATCCAAAAAATGCATCACCTCTAAACAGAAATCCATCTTCAGTGTGCTTTTATTATGCCACCAAAGTACACTGGAATCAATGTTCCACAAATCTTATCTCGATGCCTTTCAAACAACTAGGCATTGTTATTTCTTGGCCTCAGCCTGGTGACTCAACAATAAAATGAAATCTAGAAATAATACTTACTGTCTTTGTAGAAGAGGCTTTATCTGCAGGCTTGTTTGTATGATACTACTCTGTTGCTAGCTAGAAAAGTTTTCATGGAAGAACTAACACGACAGGTTTATCACTTGGTTGTCGGAAGTGGGAAGGTAAAGACAAAGCCCCTTTGGGGACCTTCCCAGTTCTTGGAACCTTTATTTACCTTTACCTGTGAGAGTACAAAAGAGCTGAAGCACCAATTGGAGAGGAGAGTTGAAGGCACTGGCTATTTAGGTTTTCCTTATGAATGGCTTGCAAGAATCAATTTGAAGGGAAGTGGAGGTCAGGACTGGGTAGTGTAGGAAGGTGAAAAGTATGCTCTGGAACAAATGCATCAAATGAGATTGCAGGAGTTTAATTATCCTGTGGCTGTCAGAAATGGACCGTTCAGTTTGGAGTGATCAGTGGGGTATCAGCCCTGTGCCCACACTGATTTATCTAACCCCTGTGGATTTCATTGGCGGTGATGCCTGTTACAGGAGTGGCTCAGGCAGTAATAACTCTTATCCTCTTAATGCTATAAAAGCTTAATTTGCAGTTGATGATACTTGCTTATGTCTCTGCCAGGTACCCTGTTATCTTGTCCATTGAGAACCACTGCAGTGTCGTTCAGCAGAAGAAGATGGCTCAGTATCTTATAGAAATTCTGGGAGAAAAACTGGATCTGTCTTCAGTGCACAATGATGATTCTACCAAGCTCCCCTCACCAGCAAGTCTTAAAGGAAAGATACTGGTTAAGGTAAAAACCTGGTTTGTTTGTTCCATCCCTCTTTGTGTTTGTGATGATTATGATTTCTGCCTGATTATCACTTATCACTTAAATAATTTTACAAAAAGCAGTCTTTAAGAACCTCGTACCTAAGGTTCTGAACAAATGTCTTCTCAATCAATAAGAACCTGGTTGTATGCTTTGAATAATTTTTCTTTTGTTTTTTCAACACGTGATAGCAAGAGCTGCATGCTAACTGCCATGTAATCATTTTATCTTCTAGGGTAAGAAACTTCCAGCCAACATCAGTGATGATGCAGAGGAAGGTGAAGTTTCTGATGAGGACAGTGCTGATGAGATTGATGATGACTGTAAACTAATGAATGGAGATGTAAGTTAAGTGACCATTTGAACGTAAATGTACGTTAAGTTTTCCCATCCCAGAAAAAACCTTGTATGAGTTCTCTGGAATGTGGATGTGGTCTAATCTTTGGGATTCATCACAAGTCTTTTAGGTTCTAAACCTTCGTCAGGACAGATCTGACAAAAGTGCATACTAGGCAGCACCAGTTCTAGTGGTTATGCTTCAAGTTTGGAATTTTGTGTCTTTTAATATTTTAAATAGTAATAATATCTCATGATTCTTTATTGCATCATAGTGTTCTTCCCCTGAAATGCAAAAAAAAAGAAAAGAAAAAAATTCTACCTATGTCAAATTGTGGTCATTGTTACAGAGCATCCCTTTGGTTTGCTGAATGCTGGGTTTAGTTGATTTTTGCTGTAAAGTGTTAGAAGGGGAGAATATTTTAATCTCTGCTTGCTTCAATCTGAAAGTCCCTTCTTTCTTCATCCTTTTTAAAAGTGGGGGGGTTTGTCACTTCAACCTCTGGGAAGTGACATTGCGTCTTACAGAAGCAATATAAAATACACAGCAAAACCATTTAATAACATGAACTAGATTGCCTTGGTGAGAGATTGCATTTTCAGTCCTCTCTCCCTCAGGCTACTTCCCCATTTTGTATTATGGATTTGATCCTTTTTATCTAAAACAAGACTGCTGATGGTCAGTCTTGGTTTAATTAGAACTGTTTTAATGAGTTTTACTCTCTCATCACTTCAGACAATCTGTTTACAGTTCAGAACTAACATCCTAACATCTGCTTCAGGGCCTCATATGCTTCCATACCTTACACTAAGTCTGTTACTGAGCTGCAGGTAACTGCATCACATTATGCAAATGAAGAACCTCTTTTTTTTTTTTTTTTCCCCTTCTTTTTTTCTTGGACATAACATTTTAGTTTGCATTAATCCTGGCTGGAATTACCAAGACTTTTTTCATCACTACCTAGTTTAATGATTCTGTTTTGTTTGCAGGCATCTACTAATAGGAAAAGAGTGGAAAATATAGCAAAGAAAAAGCTTGACTCGCTGATAAAAGAATCCAAAATCCGTGACTGTGAAGATCCAAACAATTTTACAGTTACCACTCTACCATCATCAGGAAAGGCTGGTCTAAAATCGGATAGTAAGAAGGTGAACATATTTTATTGTACTTCACTTACCCCCAGATCTGATAGTTGTTTTGTTTGTCTGTGTAGTTACGTAGTACTATTATTTCATACCAATAATGCTTGTTCTTTCAAAGGTGGATGTCTAAAGCTGGGCTTTTAAATCTGAGACTCCCCAGTAAAGATATCTGAGTTTACCTGAGGTGTCTGCAGCTTTCATATTACGAATAAAACTAAAGAATGCTCAGCACTTCCCTTAGAATAAGATAGTGTGAGTCACACGATCAGTTTTGCAGAGTCTGTCTGCCTTAAGTCCCTGTCTCCTGTCTAAGTTAACTAGGACAATGCAACTCATGAATAACCAGATAGCCAAAACGTTCACTGGGGATGTGGGAGATCCAGGTTCATGTCCCCAGTCAGATTTAGGCAGAACTGGGATTTTGAAGCTATGTTTTCCGTTCTTGGATGACTGCCCTGACCACCAGATATTTGACTGCTTCAGTATATAAGAAAACACGTTCCCTTCTTCTGTAATATTTTATGTAATATTTTGTCATGACATCTTATTAATACCTCATGTTGATTATATAAAAGCTGTATTATAAGGAAAAATACTTTTTGCATTTATGTTAATTTAGTAGAAGCTTCTTTTTAATTTGCCGATAATGAGATTTTAATTTTAGCTGGTTTTATGATTCATTCTTGATGCAGAGCGACAGTCTGTTATTGAAATATGGCAGTCCTTTAAAATATAAACTGAAATGCTAACCACCTTCTTCTCCAAAATCCAATGATTTTCTCTGGTGACTTCAGAGAAAGAAGTGTTTAACGTTTCCGTTTGTTGTGTTTAATTAGCTTACTGAATAAATCGTATATTATTGACTTCAGATTCATAGCTGAATTCGTACAGTTAGTGATGATGCCAGGTGAACATCACTGTCAGATACACAAAGCTTTTTTTTCTTGCTCACACAGCAATTGGAGCATGAAATGTAAACATGAAATGACTTCTCAACAGAAAGAATTTTATTTTCCTTTATAAAAAGTGCATATGGAAGTTGGGCTTTTTTTCCTGGGTTCTCTATGTTCTATGCATTTCCATTTGTATTTTAATTTTATACTAATGCTTATTTATAAAAATGTACTCAGCCCACAGACTACACCTCATGCACTTGAGGAATTGTCATTTTAGAACTTGTAATAAGCCACAAAAAGCTTAGGAGGATTGTTGCATGCAAATCAAAAGCATTGGAGATCTGCCAGTAATAAGCAGGTGTACTAGCTAGGGATTAAAACTAGATGAGAACTAAAAATCAGCTTCCCAAAACTTTCTGTGGCATGAGTTTTGTTTTAAACCTGATGATTTACATAATGTATCAGACAGTTGTCCTTGTAAGATCCACTAGAAGGCCAAGACTTCCAGAATCCTTTTGCATATGTGTGAACCAGAACAGTCTGCGTTTTGTTAGTGTAGGAAACAATGAAACCGTAAGGTCATATTAAAAACCACTGCACCGATGAGGTATATATGTTTCTAGGGATTACGAGAATTTTGTTTCTTTCTTACCATGGAGTATCCTAGTAAGACTGTCTAATTGGCAGAAATAAGTGCTGTTCAACTATGCTTTTCAAATATTAAGCTACAAACCAGTCTGGTGTCAATGAATGTATGTGGTAGAGGGGTATTCAAACTTTGCCTGGATGAAAATAAAATTGGGGCTAGGTATTTGTGTGGTTTCTGTCTGCTCTGAAAGTTCCCGTGGACAAAAAAATACGGCAATTATTGCTAGGATACAAGGTCTTGTACTCATCTTGTGTTTAAAAAAAAAAAAAAAAAGGCTGCATTGGTCTGGTTCAGTTCTGTTGACACTTTAGGGTGGATTGCTTCCCAAACTATTTCTGATGATGTTCAAATATGCAGTCTGTAGCAATCTGTTTGGTCTGCTACATTATTCTTTCTGTTCGGTTGCTTTAGAATAAACTTGAGGATGATGTGGAATCTGGGGAAGACTTCAGCACCAATAAAAGGCACAGCCGGTCATTGATGGGCAGTTTTTCTAAACGCAAGGTGAGCCACTCAGTAAGTTAGGTCTGCACTAAACGTTGAGGTTAGGTCTGCACTAAGTATTGTATTCTTGGATAGATTTTTTTTCTTTGCACGCAGTGGTGGAGAGGAATACCATAATTGCATTGTCTGGCAGAGGCTTGCTATCAGACTGTTCACTGAATAGATAGGCTGGATAACTGGTTATAATTGTGCGTAACAGACAGATTCAATTTATATCAAGGTCTAAAAGTATCCAAGTTCTAATATGAAAAACATAAAAATTCATTTGCACCTTTTATCTGAGGATTTGTGATTCCTTTATAAAAAGGCTTGGGCTGAGTCTTCCCCTTACACATGCATATTGTTCTGCAATACTGAGTATTACAAAAGCTGTCATTTCCCATTTTCTGTACGTAACGTACTCATTGGCATAACAAAGCAGAATTGCATCCAGCTGCTCAAACGTTGGTCAGATGCTTATGATATTATGGTTTTATTTCCTTGTGGCACAGAAAAAAGGAAGCAAATTGAAAAAGGCAACGAGTTTGGAAGAGGGTGAAGATGATTCGGATTCTCAAGGAAATTTAGCCAGGAGCTCTGTACATTACAGCAGGTTTGTTAACACGTGATTTGGCAGTTTTGTTTCTAAAAAAAGATACCTACACAAATATACCCACTAAATAGATGTGCTTCAGATCTAGAAGCCAATTTGTTGAAGGCTGCAGGCATGTGACAGGAATCTGGTGTAAGGGTAGACCCAATGTCTCCCACAAGATCATCGGAATGATCTCGAGGTGCCATTCAGGCTAATTAGCAAAGTACAGTGGACCTTGTATGTGTTCTGAGCTATTACCATCTCATCCAGCTGACATAAAGGCCATTTGACTGGTGCCCCAGTTAATCCATTAAGGTGAATTTGCACTGTATCAGGTCCCCAGCTGATTTTTTTAAATTGTTTCATAATTTGCCAAATTAAGTTGCATCAACATTCAGGTGATTATTTTGATTTTTCTTTTGAAATTGCTTCTTCAAAAATGCTGACATCAAAGATCCTTTGCAGAATGGTTGCTTAAGCTTCAGGCTTCAAAAGTAAGAAATCAGATCAAGCAGCTCTGTAGGATGCTTTGAAACATTTTTTGGGAGGTTAGTAGATCTGCTGTTAGTGACAACCTGAAGCAAATGAGGAAGATCAGAGCATTACTTTCCTACTATTTCTTCAGGACTTAAAAAGTTTTTTTGTTAGCACTTGACTTGAGAAGTAAATATTTATGTGAATAGATATTCCACCCTTTGGTCAAAGCAATTTAGAGTTCTCCCCACCAGATCTTAGTAGGTGAATGTCTGCCATTAACATGTAAAAACAGGATTTACTTGTTCTGTATTCTTTCATGCTGTTGATTCCACAACTTCTGTGCTTTGACAATGAAGCTCTATGTGGTATAAAACTATTAAGTACCTCCTTGGTAGAAGAAAACCTTCTTATATTTCTTTACCCTGATTTATTTTTAAATATGAAACATAAGATTTACCCCTTAATTAATGGGAAATTAATTTGGTTTATCTTTCTAGGGTAAACCGACAGAAGAAAACAATGAAGCTGTCCAGGGCACTCTCTGACCTGGTGAAATACACAAAGTCTGTTGGCATCCATGATGTTGAAACTGAAAGTAGGTTGAACAAAAAGTCTGCTGAAAATAATTCTATACAAAGAAATTGAAAGGTTTATGTTCTTATATATCTTCTTATTAAAAGCTGGGTTTCTGTTTATTTCTCCCCAACCCTGAAAAGATTTTTAACAGATGAGCTGCACACAATAAAGCTATACTATTTTGAAGTAGCTGAAATATCAGCATTAAATTTCTGGAGTATTTCAGTCCTCTTTCTAAGTTTTCTGCATCTTATTTTGACAGGAATGAAATTTTAGTTAAAAGTGTCAGAGACTTGCTTGCCAGGAAACATACTTTCCTTCAGCAAATTCAAAAAATCTTAGAGAATTTGTTTTAAACTTCTTAATGAAGTTTTGGGTAATTCTTTATATTCAGCTTCATTTTCCCAACCATAACTCCTCCTATAAGCACAATGATTTTGCTGTAATGTAAGAAAAGCATAGTTCCCTCTGAGCGGCATGTATTCAAAAGATGCTCGATAGTTGTAAGGAACTAGTGCTATGTAGTTTTGAATGCTTTAGCTAGATAATAAATAAATAAATAAGGAGATTACCTCTCATCTCCTCCTCTCTTCTTTGTAGTCTCTTCCAGCTGGCAGGTTTCTTCTTTCAGTGAAACAAAAGCCCACCAGATACTGCAGCAAAAGCCAGCACAGTATCTACGTTTCAACCAGCATCAGTTGTCTCGCATCTACCCATCTTCTTATCGTGTGGATTCTAGCAACTACAATCCCCAGCCATTCTGGAATGCTGGCTGCCAACTTGGTGAGCAGAAAAAAAACTTGTTTATTTTTGTTTTATTTTGGGAGGGATGTTTTAATAGGAGCTCTGGAATCACCCTTTAAATTACCCTTTTGAGTTCTCTGCTCATCCAACTTGACTGACAATTGAGTCCTCCTTGTTATTGTCTATGTTGTTACCTGGATGGATTACCTCAAACGTGTGTCTTACACATGTGTGTCTTGCATGTAGTTGTCTGATAAAGGGAAATAAGTGAACTTCTCAAATGCAAGAAGACTTCAGAGTTCAGACTCTTTTGGAGAGCTTCTCTCCCTGAAGTTGTGATGTGTTATATAAGAATTCTTTTTCATAAAACATTTGAGGGTTTGCATCCAAAAAGTCAAATATGAAAATCTATTTAGGTGTCCTTCCTTTAACTTGGTTCTACAAACAAGAAAGTCATTAACATACTCAGTAAGTAATATTACTTTTTTTTTTTTAAAATAGTTGCACTAAACTACCAGTCAGAGGGGAGAATGCTGCAACTGAACCGGGCCAAATTTAGTGCCAATGGGAATTGTGGCTATGTCCTCAAACCAAACTGCATGTGTCAAGGTAAGAAAAATGAGCAAAATAACTGTATCACTTATTGCATGAGAAGAGTGGGTGTGGCTCCTTATTATAGTTTGTTTAAAAATGTATTTCTGATGCTAGAAGCAAAGAGGCCAGAAGGTATCTGTAACTAAAGTCATCCCCAAAACTGCACTACTTTCACATTATGTGACTTCTCATTCTTACAGGTGTCTTTAATCCAAATTCTGAAGACCCACTGCCTGGTCAGTTGAAGAAACAGCTGGTTCTAAGAATTATCAGTGGTCAACAACTCCCAAAACCACGTGATTCCATGTTGGGAGACAGAGGAGAGGTATGGGACTATCGGTGATTGTTCTCGTATGTTGGAGAAGGTTTATTTCCATATTGGCTGGGCTAAGGATGAGGATTTAACTTCCTGCCATTATCTGTCAGGAGACATAGAACATGAATAAATTGGGTCATGAGCATCCTAGATCTTTAGGTGGTTTACTTCACTTCTAAGCGTCACAGCAATGGTTTCATGTTTTTCCTCCAATTGTAAATATACTGCCTCCAGGAGAAGCAAAAAGGGGCCAATAAGCTCATCGTGATGACTTTCTACTTACCATAGTACTCTAAAGATCCTCCCTCCAAAACACCCTTGCAAATAGAGCCAATTCAGTCTGTCTCTTAAAAAAAAAATATGTAGGAAACTGCTGATCTTGCCAGGCAACTTGGGAGTCCTTCCCTCTGCTTGCATGACTCTGCTCCCAGTCCTCCATTTAGCACAGTATTACTACACGTTTTCTTTCTGTCCTTCATTTTGGCTTCTGTTGTGTGATTTATTTTTTCTTTTTAAATTTTTTTTTTGGTGCTCCCTTATTTGTTTTATAAAACACCTGGCAACTTCACTTAATGAAATATCAGACTAAAAGGAGCCAGATTTGCAACCTCTTGGCAACTTTTTGAAGAGGCTTTCTTCTTCATTTCTTACGCTGTTTGTTGGTGCCGCAATGTCATCCACATGACTTTATTAAACATTTGTCTTTAATGAATGCTAGGATGAAGTTTTGTCAGAATTAAAATTTCCTTTCAGCCTTTTGCAGTTAGAATCAAACTGCTCAAACAAGTTCTCACAGGCTTGATTTTGAATGTTGCAACGAGCTTCTAAATACTCTTTCTCCACAGAACTCTTTAGGTAACTACATCAAACCAGGTAAACTTCCCTAAGAAACAAACACAGTAGAGTCATACTGAGGGTTTAATGAACCTACCTATGTTTTAATTCATTTATTTCCATTTCTTTCTTTATCTCTATGTTTATTAATATCACGTATGCAACAGATTGGAATTTGTCCCAATTCAGATTGCACTCATATTTCAGAAGAGGAAGAATAATCTGTTGGAATTCCATTTTATCCTGAGCAGTAGGGGAATTAGCTCATGCAGAACATAATCCTGGAAGAAAACTAGCTGAGCCCATGAACCCAGTTCCCTACAACTGCAAACAGTCATTATTTTAAGTGCCTGCAAAGCATACAAACTTAATCCCCGTGTCAGGAGCCAACAATATATGGGAAAATTAACACTATTAAGATAAAATGCCTAAATAATCTTAAGAAACAATCTGCACCCAGTGTGTTAGGTGATTTAGCCAGAGATGTCTCATCAGCATAATAATCTGTTACAGAAAGGCTCAGGACCAATAATTTTTGAGACAATGTACAGTGCCCACATTGTAAAAGCCATGTGCTTGAACTTCATCGTTGTCACTCTTTCAATATTTGTTACTTTCTGTTTTCCAGATCATAGATCCGTTTGTTGAAGTAGAAGTTATAGGCTTACCTGTTGATTGCTTCAAAGAACAAACTAGAGTAGTTGATGATAATGGTAAGATTATGTGGTTTTTAGGTTTTTTATGGCTGAAACATCCTCTTTCAGGCAAGTTTTGTTCATAAAGGTGCAAGTAGATGAAATTTGATGCCTATTATGGCAAAGCACTGAAGTTTTGATTTAAGCATTCTTGACGTTAATCAGACTTGGGTCTTGAATTGTTCGACTGAGTTGGTATAGTGTTGTGAAGGTCTTGGTGTAAAACAAGTAATTTGTGTGACTTCTTATTGTGTAAGAGCAAAGGATATTTTGAGCTTGCTGTGGTCAAAAGAAAGTCAGGTTGTCCAAAAACCTGCTGAAGGCAGGGCCAAATTTAGGTAAGATCCAACTCCATTCCTTGCAAATTCTTGTGCTGTAGTGTCTGCTGCTGAAGTGAGTGGGAGTACTGGATTTTCCAAAAACAATGATCAAACTATTGCGAAAACTTTAATGACATTGCAGTTTAGGCATTCCTTACGTAGATAGTCGTCTTTCTTCTTGCATTTTGTGAATGAAATGTCTAAAAGCTGATTCCTTCATTCCGAGGTTTTAACCCAATGTGGGAGGAAACGTTGGTGTTCACAGTACACATGCCAGAGATTGCACTGATTCGGTTCCTTGTGTGGGATCATGATCCAATTGGGCGTGATTTTATTGGACAGAGAACAATAGCTTTCAGCAGTATGATGCCAGGTAAGACAGAAATGGTGAAACCCCAAATCAGTTCACTAGGACTTTTTTCTGTGATAACTGAAGCTGTAAATGCTGGATTAATGTGTGTGTATGCACCTGCTGCAGAAATTTCTAGTTAGGACAAGAGACTGGGAGTTTGGACCCTTCACCTTGGTCCACTCCTGACTTACATGATGATGAAGACTCGATCCTAGTTAGGACAAGAGACTGGGAGTTTGGACCCTGAGTTCTTCACCTTGGTCCACTCCTGACTTATATGATGATGAAGTTACCTCTGTGAGACTAGATTTTCAAAAAATGGGTAAGATTGTTAAGCAGTATGGCTAAATATTGTGGGCTCGGAAGACTACCACACAGAATCTTTACTGCTGTTATACTGCTTTTTCCTCCATTTTCTTCACACCAGTTTTTGAAAGACTCTAGAGTTTTGATTGGACTTATTACTATCAGTAATAGTTTAATATAGAACTGATAGTTACCTATTCTAATCACGGAATGCAGGTAATTAAATAACATTTTCTGTCAGTTTTCCATTTCTGTTTTCAATTCACATTCTTCTTTCACATTAAAGCTTCTTCTGTGTTTATTTTCCCTTTCTTTCAAAGTAAAGAAAAAAGGTTGTGTTAAGATTGAAAACAAGCATCCAGTCTCAATAAAATTAACTTGGTTGAAATGTTTGCAGTATTAATAATGGACTGTAACTCCCCAAGAGAGAATGTAGTCAAGTTTGTGTCACAGATTGACAGCAGCAATAATGGAAAAAACAGGACACGACTCTTTTATAAAAGAAAAGGGACAAGAAGAAATGGCTGTTAAGTTTGTAAGTGGGGTAACTCTTAGATAACTGAATGTGGCTAGGTGAAGCACAAGCCTGGATGCTTATTGCGGGGAGGAGCTGGGAAAAACTCATTAATATCTTTTACAAAAGGAGAGTTGCTTCCTATCATGTTTCAACTCCTTATCAGCTCTGTTCACTCTGTTTCAGGTTACCGACACGTGTACCTGGAAGGTATAGAAGAGGCGTCCATCTTTGTTCATGTGACTATTAATGACATCTGTGGTAAGGTGAGTGCCTTCAGTGTAATGTAATACGGCTTGCATATGTAAATGAACTGACAGGATTCTGTATCGCACTAGGGAAGCCCGGTGGGTGAAGGTCCAAGCTAACACGTTTGTGCAACTAAAGTAAACTTCATCTCTGATTGCCGTGGTAGCCTGAGGTCTGTCTGAATATACATGGAGATAAGGGCAAATCGGAGGGAAAGTGATGAAAAGATATTCTTGCGGTGCCTTTTTGAGGGAGCCAGAGGGCAAGGTTATTTCATTGCAGCATGCACACATTTTTATAAATAAGTATGGTTGTGTCCAAGTGCACCTCGCTGAACAAAAGGTTGTGCACCTGAACCATGAGTGCTTGTTGCCTGCAAAGCTTGTTCTAGAAAGGTTCTGTCTGCCTGATACTTTTGCTTTTTAAATTTAATTAAATTCTTAAGGGTTATTCGCTTTGGAGTTTTCCCATAATAACACTTAAAATGCAGAGGGGAGATGATTATTGGAAATAAGAGGAAATAAGTTGTTGGACTTATTTTCACTACTTATCTGTTATTAAGAGTGTGTTTGCTTCACATGCAGGAAAAATACATCTGGGTGCTATATCCAAATTCACATGAATAACTCCAAGCTGAAAGTAAAGCCCTAACTTCACGCTTTTCCTAAGCCAGCTGAAAATAAGATAGATTCTTTCCTGGCAGTGCGGTGGATTTAGTTACTTCTATGGTATTAATTTCAATGGAATTCACGTAACTAAGTATCTTACAGTGCCTTGAGGATCTCAAAACCAGTTTATACCCCCTCGCAGTGACAGGCTGAGCTTTCTGTAGTAACAAGCTGTAATATCAGCAGCGTGACAGCAGGAGGCGGCATTGAACAGACTGGGAATTCGGAGTTCCTTGTGTTGTTCATGTAAGAATCTTAAAAGGAAGGCAGTTTCTTAAACTGCTACATTTTAATCCAGATTTTTGTGGGATGAAAGAAAGAGAAATCCCAGGAAAGCTTTGGTTTGTATTTATAGGAAGAAGGGCTATTTCTGGAAAGAATGTCACTTCAGACATCTTAGCTCAGTTCCTGTTTATTTGATGTCTCATACAAAACCTTTAGGCAGGTGCAGCTTCATCCTGACAGGACTAGGAGTCTTGCCTGAAACTCTTTGTGATGGCATTATGAATCTGTTTGAATTTAGCTCTATTGAGCAAGAGACTTTAGAAGATTTAGGTGAAACAGAAGTGGTTGGTGTTGGTCTGAGCAGGACAGAGCAATGTTTAATTTTGGACTGTAGGGCCTGTCACAGATAAAATACTGGCACCCAGGTCATGATAAAAAGGTCATTTATTCCCAGGCTTCAGCGCAAAGTGACGGCAGGCTGAACATTTCAATGCTAAGATCTTTCCTGACAACTTCTTTGTGTTCAAGGGAGCTGTATAGGACATAAGTCATGCCTGTTTTGACTGTGGGTAGGGATGCAATTGTCTCAGTAACCTTATGGACACTTGCTGGATGCATGCATTGGCACTGATTCAAACAGCTTTAAATTTTGTCATGAACTTCTTTGGAGTTCCTGTGTTCAGATCTATTGCTCTTTCTTGAATAGTTCTACCAAACTCTCCATGACTGTAACAAGAAAGTCAGATAGCTCAGCCTTGGGCATGAGGCCAGTGGGAATTGAATTGATCTGATTTGTGACTCTGTCCCTCACCTATGTCCTCTAATGAAAGCAGGCACCTATTTGCTATATGCATCCAGCAGAGATGACTGCCCTGGCCAGCCGTACTCATCCTTTTTGTAAATTCTTCTTTTCTGTTCTGTTCTTAGTCAAAATGATGGAGAACAGACAGATTCTCCTCCTCTTCCCAGTGTTGTGTGCATTCATGATGCTCCAGTTGTTTGCTACTTTCAGGTGATGTCCTCTGCACTGCTCTGTCAGTACTATTGTAAGGATAGCAAATACTTCAGTATCCTTCATTGGAAGTCAAAGTCTGTAGCTTAGTATCCACTGGCAAATGGGATTTTAAAATAAAAGACAAACTGGGTCTGCCTGCCTTAATCACTGAGTAGTTAACTTCCTCAGCTTCCAAGTCCAGTGACTTGGAACACTCTTGATAGCAGTGTTTCATGAAAGAGAGTGTTCATAATCTTTGTGAATGTTTTAAGAGCTTTCACCTCAAATCTTCTTTGGCAATATTGTAAGGTATTATCTCTCTTTTAATCCTTACTTCACCCAGCCTTTCACAAGTATTTGCTCTTCTTGGCTTCTTCGTGAGTAACTGGCTGGTGATAGTTATAATTTGCAGTAGGGCAAGATGCCCATTTAAACTTTGGCAGCTATTTTGAGGACATTAGATTTTCTTGGTAAGTGTTTTAAACAACTGAAAAACCCTTGTGTATCGCAGTGTCTCCTCCCTGTCCTTATCCACTAGCATCCAATCTGCTGCACTGATTTGGTTTTTTTGATTGCTTTATTCCCTTTTCGTGTTCTATTAGACACCCCTTATTACCTCTCACTATCATTGCAGTCTCCTTGGCTTTGCTGGTGTTAAGATGCTGGTGCTGTGCACTGACGTGATTAAAATACAAGGATTTGGAAGGAAAGTTTGTATGTGGTTTGTTTTTTTTTTAAAGTTATAATTTTTAATAAAAACTACTGAACATATGGAACACATATCACATAGCCCTTTCTGGTTTGGTCTCTCTGAATCGTGTTCTGCTTTGATTTTTCAGTTAACAGAGTTCTGTTCAAACTAGAATTATTTCTCTGTTTCCCCTCTCTTAATTGTGGGCATAAAAATCACCACGGTTATCAGCCTGGTTTTACCCATCCTTTATTAATCCAGATATTCTAATGCAAGCATTAACCTTCTGGGGCTTTTTTCTAAATGTAGCTATTCCACCTGCTCAGTAGCTTGATATTTCTAAAGCAGTCTTAGATTTTTTTTTTTTCCACCTTAGCTTGTGTTTAACTGAAATCTCTTTTAGACTGCACTATTTCCTGGAGATGTTTTTCTTTGTCTCTGTCTCTTCTGTAGTCTATTCATGTATTGCAGAAATTCTTGTGGTTTTCTAGATGTGCATATCTCTGAGATCCTCCCTCACTGTTCTTTTGCCTTTACTCTGTCTGTTTGTGATTTCAGTGGGCTTCTCTATGTCAAAAAAGTCTACTTTTAGAAGCAGAGCATTTTTAGACGCCTCGAAGGTACCCCCTCCTGCCTCAGGGAGGTGTAGTGACCACCACCACACCCCTGCATGCCTCTAACTAGCTGCTTCATTAGCATCAATGTTTCCTTATTAGCATTTTGAAGCTCCTCAACTCATGTAACATGAATTGCAACATTTGACTTGGTCAGTTCCGTTGGGTCATTGACCAGCCAGAGAGCCCTCCATGTATGAAGCAGATCCAGGATAAAAGTCCTTCTATGCCCTCCCTTTCTCTCTTCTTTGAGTCTCTACCTCTACTGTCTTTTGTCTGGTGTGCTATAATTCAAAACACTTCTTTCACACGGAAAAGAACATTAAGAGTGAATTGTTTGCTAAATTGTGGGAAAGCCTCTTGTGCTGTTTTTCAAGTCTACTTTAAAGAGTGAAATAGCCCTGTAAAAGCTGGACTAGAAGCTGAAAGCACATGTTCTGGATCTCCGTCAAAACGGCTCTCTCTTCCCCGCTTCCCCCCCTTTTTTCTTTTAAGTTCTTTTTTTCTAAGTTAACCAAATTTGTCTTTGGGTTCTTGAATCACTCCACTGATTCAAGCAACAGTGGCTACCTTAACAAAGATGCACCAAATAAGCTAGAGCGATACCTGGGGCCCTGCGCTGCGTGTCACCCATTCCATCAGTGCTTTTCTTCTATTTTTGTTGGATATTATTTGTGTGTGTGTATGTATGACAATTTTTTCCTGGGTTTTGCAAATATTGATATTGTCTGATTTCTATAGCAATAACTGTATGTACTTGCCAACTTGTGCCCATTGGAGCAGAATGCTTTTTTCCCTTCACTCCTTAACAAATGCATAATCTCGTTTTGAAGCTTTCTAGCAAAAGTGGATTCACAATGATCCAAGCAGACTGTTCAATAGTCTGGCTCTCACAGAACGTTTCTTAATATTCCAATTACATTTTCTTTGCCTTGTAGGGGAAAAATCAATCCCTACCTTCTTTATCTGATCCTCTATATACTTTTAAGGCCATTTTAGGTCTCTTTTTAATCATCATCTCCTCACACTGGATCTTGACATATGGTAACTAAGCTTCAGTCAATTATAAAAATAATATTCTGAGTGCTTTCACTGGGCTTTTTGTCAGACAAATAAACCTTGATCCCATATGCCCGATTGAGCAGGACACCTATGAATAAAAGCAACTTTTAACCCAGGGTTACTGTACAGTGCAGCTAATATCTATCCATTAAGTCCTACAAAGCAAAATTTGAAATGCATGAGGATGCACTCAAATATTTGGGGATGAAATACAGACCATTGTAATTTAAATGAGACATTTCTGTGCCGTGGTTTGCCACTGCAGAAATGTGACCTCACATGACATCACAGGGTAAAAATTGAACTGACAGCAAGTGCCAACAAGCGTGGATGCCGATCACATTTTATCACCACTTTCTTACAATGCATTTCAATCATAGGCTTATGTACTCTGTTCAGTCTTTATGCTACAGCTACTAAATAGAGTCTGATCGAAGCGGGAAATAAAGGGAACAAAGGAGGAGAAGTAGATTAGGAGGGAAATACCTCATTCTCTGCTTTAAGTGATTCATGTTTATGAGGCCCTACATACAGAGCAAAACCAATATACCCTTTATCAGGCATCAGCCTACTGCTTTAAAAGTTGGCAAGTACACCTGGAATGTTTACAGGAATGCTGAAACTCTGCTTCACTGAAATGTAAATCAATTGTATGATGGTGGGAGATTTATGATGGTGAATATATATGTTTAATGCTTAAATAACTACTGAAGTATATGAAGTACTGTATTGTCACCCTGACTAACTTCGCTTGTTTATAGTGTGTTTCTTCAGTGATGAAAACATACATGAGTGTCTTTGGATAAGTATTGTATGGTAGGAAACTATGAAAATCTAATCACACAGGTAGAAAGTGAAATATTTGATGATCATTTGTCATGCATATGGTTCAACTGCTGTTCCTGACAGCGCTCAATTCAATTGAAGTGTACATCTCCTTTATACCAAAAAATGTGCTATGCTTATATCCACTCTTTATTTCCCAACAGTTCCTAAAGAATGTAAATCTCCATTTGAACATGCAATTTATTATCGTCTAAGTAACTTTTTAAAATTACCACCATTCCTATAGCTTGTTTTGTGTTTTGTTTTGTTTTTTTCCAATTTCTTCTTCTCATTTACTCAGAGCATTCAGTTTTGCTCCAGAGCTGGGACCTCTGTTTCATGCCACAAATTCCTTGTCTGTGAGAGCTAGTCGCTATCTCCAGTTCAGGAAACGGGAAAAATTAGGTTTGACAGAATCTGATGTCCAGATCTGCCCAAGTATAATGTTCTGCACAAGGCGGATAATGCAGCTTTATGTTTCCAATTTAACTGAAATCACCAGCAATTCTAACTGGCCCAGTCCTAATGTGTTTAAGTCGAAAAAATTGCTGGTGATTTGATTTATTGAAAAACATGCTTAATTTTTAACTACTGCATTTTCCATCGGGCCTTAACTTGGGCAAGGCCCCAAAGCTAGTAATGACACCAAGATAACAAAAGCTTGCAGCATTTATTGCTTTATTTCCTAGTAGAGCACAGTTTGCTAGACTGCGAATTCACAGGGCAGGAGCTAGGTTGCACTAATTCCCCTGTGGCCATTCAGAGGAAGCATTTACACTATGTTCTTTAAATACATATGCTTTGGGTGCCCAGATCGGAAAGCTAGTCTCTATACTCTCCCTCTGTAATCAGTGGTGGTCCTTTCAGAGGCGATTCAGAGACAGAACCTGTTTTAGCTGTTCCATGTTGCCTTTGGAGAAGTACGGATGACTTTGGGAATCTAGGAGACTTGCATCTTAACTTAAGGGGGGGCTGGGGTTGATTTAGATTTTGTATAGTTTTCACAAACGCTCAAGAGTAGATTTATATTCATTTCCAAGTAGAATCATAGGAAAATCTAATGTTTATGTTGTAAGTACCTATATACTAGTAAGAAAATGATGATACAGAGATAAGCCTGGCTGGAAAAATTTATTTAAAACCATAGCTCAACAAAAAAGATGTGAAATTTTGCAAAGGTGCTGTTACTGATTTTTTTCATTTTTAACCTCTGTCCTATTTCTGGGTTAGTTCTCGTGCTGATGACAGGAATGTGGCAGGAGACTCTGTATGTGCGTGCATATGTGAACTGATCATTTGTACCTGAGTTCCTGTGCCCAAGGGAGGACACTTGCATTTCCTACTAAGGATTTTTTTTTTTAATTTTTTTTTTTAATTTTCCAGGCCAAACAAGCTCTAGGTCTAAAAGGCCTGTTTCTCAGAAATCCAAAGCAGGCCTCTCTGGACAGTCATGCTGCTGGTCAGCTCCATCGCAAACATTCCTTTAGCAGCCACCTCTTGAGACGGACAGCCAGTGCACCCACCAAAAGCCAGAAGAAGAACAAGAAGGGCTTTCCTGAAATTGCTTTTGACACAAAAGACAACAGCTCTGAAGGGGCTGGTGAAGACCGTGAAGTGGAAGCTGCCTCACAACCTCGCTTGGAGCAAGAGCCAGAAAGTGCTTCCCTGTCACCAGCTCCCAGAGATGGTGCCAGTGGGGAGGTACATGGCAAGGGGTTGAAAGGTAAGGCCCATAGTTCTCGTAAAGCCAAAAGCCAAAGTTGTGCTCAAGGGGGTGCTGCTTTCAGTGAACCCATACAGAGATCTAACAGGGTCCGGCTTCAGGAGCACCAGAGCGAGAAGCAAAGCGTCTTTGCACGCTGTGCCATCAACAGCTCTGGTAGGATTGGAGTGGCCACCAATTGCATGAAATGCATGATTGGTTCCAAAGAAAGCCCAGATCTAGAGTGCAAGTGGAGTGACCATCCTACCAGGCCTATTGCTAAAGATATACTTCACCATGATCAGTATAGCAGTATAACTGGAGAAGAGAGGTTAGAGCTAAAAAACTGGGCTGTTAAAGGCCAGCCCAGGCGGCAATCAGATTTGCAGTCTTGCAGCAGCCCTGGAACTGCCGATGATCTAACAAGGAGCACCCAGTCTTTTGTGACCCCAGGGAAGAAAAATGTTGAATCTAAATGTCACGGAATACAGGCTCATTCCCGGCAGCGGTGGCAGTGCCAATCAGGTGGCAAGTATGGAAGCACTGTCAACTTGGTTGCGGCCAGCAATGGCTCTATATCCTCCAACTCCAGCAGTCTAGAAAGCCTTGGAAGCCCAGAATTTCCCAAGCGCTGGTCTGAAACTTCTCGAAGGCAAGTGGGCACCCTACAGAGGGAAATGAACGCCTTGTTCGTTCAAAAATTGGAGGAAATTCGAAGTAAATCCCCTATGTTCTTTACTGGTAAGACCAGATTTTCTTCACCCTTCTCCACCTTAGATCACATCATTGTCTCAGCTTCTGCATAGCATCTTTACTTAGAAGCTCCTGTATGTTGTTTTGCTATCAAGAGCTCTTTTTCTTTATTTTTGGCAATGACAGAAAAAAAGTCTGCATAAATATTTTTATTTTATTTTTTTTCCTAGATGTGTCTGGTTTAGATTAGTCCTTTCCATGCCTAGCGGACCATCTGCAGTAGTAAAACTGTCAATAGTCCATGAATGTTTGGATTGTTTGTTCAGGCTTTTTTGTTTCCTTGGGTTTTTTTTTTTAGTGAATGTGGTACGATACTAAGTAAATTTTAAGATCCAAACCAGAGCATTAAGGAGAGATTGAATATGGGAAAACCGTATTAACGATCAGTACTTCCATTATCAGTATTTGTCTTTCACTGAGGGATAACCGCACCAGAAATGATATCTAATGTGCACTCTGCTAACAATAAAACCAGTTCCTTCCTCAAAGAACTTGCGAAATTACTTCCATCAGTTCAGGGATTACTGCATGGGATTCTCTGGTCTGGGTTATTCAGGAGATCACACTTTATGAACACAGCAGACCATTCTGGTCCTAAATGTATGAATCTCCAGTATGCAAATATTTGTAGATGTGCTTAATGTTATGTATATGATTTGCTTGTGACCTGAGGGCACAGTTGTGTAATATAAAGAAGCAAGGTATGTGACTTGATGTTACTTGACATAAGCCAAGCTGGGTGGACTCTTAGCATTTCCCCACGGCAAAGTAAAATGTGTCCATTTAAAGGAAGGCTGCTTAAGCTACAGCACTTTATGGTTGTTTTGAGCCAGGAATATGTGTGTAGTCACTGGGATCACATGACTGTATCTTTACTCATGAACTGTATGTTTGTCAAGATGGAAAATAGGAACAGAAGCAATCAAAGTATATATTTAATAAGGAAACTGGCTTTTTTTTCCTCCTAATTTGGCAGGGAGGGGTGGGAAGGCAAGAGATTTTGACAAGATTTTCTCTGTGTCATAGAAGTGTGATGAGGAAGTAAAGAAATACAGCTTTTGTCTATGACTACAAGAGCTTCTCTTCAAACGCCCCCGCCCCTTCCCGTTAATTGTCCAAGGAATTTGGACATTGATGATTACATTTTCAGGAACAGTTAAGTGACTTCCGTGCTGCTTAAGATGTAATCCCCTTTTTTAGTAATAGATTCTGACTGCCCACCTATAGTGGGCTTCTCTGAAAGCCTCACACAGAAATTTGAAATATTCTATTTGTTTGATCTATTTAATCTGGATGGGTGTCTAAATTTTTTCTTTATTTCTCCTTTTTTTATTCTTTTTTTCCAATATCTGCTTTGGGCTTTTAGGAAAATACCAGGACAATGGGAGGGGGAGGGAAGAAGTTTGCCAGTTCCCATGACTTGATGTTAACCCAAAGTGGCAGAACTCTTTCTATGCCTAAATTATTGGCATTAGGCTTTTCATAAGCTCTGAGTAGTGTGACATATGAAACCATTTCCCATTATCAGTGCCAGCTCCCCTGCCAGCCCCCCAAGTCACTAAATAAATATTGTGATATGCTTGAAATTTGATTAAATCCATCTGACTTCTCAAGCATGGAATCAGCAAACCTTTAAAATGGTGAAACAGTCACTTGGACTGGATGCTGATTATCCAGTGACAAACACGATGTTTGCACAAACAGCACGCTTTCCCCATCCGCCTGCTATTTTAGTGCCTTGGGCCAAGAAACCAAGGAAACCAATAACATTAGCCTAATATGGCTGCATTTCATAATTAACATTCTGCTGATGGGAAGTGCCACAAGGATGAGACAAGAAACTATAGTCTCTAGTTGTCCCCTTTATGGCAACAGCATTAAGATTGCCAGTATTTTGCCTTGTCAATGTGCCTTAATCGCCGTTGATGGCCTAGCCTGGATGGGGTGAAGGAGAGCTCATTAGTCTGATCTGCTCTGGACTCCTCCCGATACTGAAAAGCCTGCTGTGTTGTGAATGGTGCATTTTGCTTATGGGCACATGTGCCTTCTTCCCGTTCAACGCTCCCAACAAATGCCATATAGGCCATGGAACAGCTCTCTCCGTTGTTAAGCTTCTTGTCACTACGCTGGACTGGAAATTCTGGTGCTGAAAGGAAAGGGCCAATAGTTCCTTGGCATTTTTTGATAATGTAGGTGATTTTTTTTCCATAGCATTAGCAAAGGGCTTTGGAGGAAAGGAGGCTAGCTTCCATTGCCCTGTCCAGTGGAGTGCATTTCTTGAACAATAGCAAAAATTGCCTTTTATTCTTCTATGACAAAATAATGGACTCAATGCCTGTCCATTTATTGATTCCACTGAGTGCTCTGGTTGGTCCGAAATTCTTAGGATCCTACAAAAATGTGTGAATATTTCTGTCTGTTTCCCTTCCCTCCCTCAGCACTAATTTATCCTGTTATCTGCACCTGCCTTCCCTACATTAACTGGATTTTTCCTCTGTTCTGTCCTATTATTCTACATGCACACTCTCTCTCTCTAGTTAAGAACTGAAAGGACAAGCAAGTCAAAGGTAACTGTCTACTGAGCGTCACTGATTCAAGCACCTTGTTGCCTGTAGTCCTGGTTTTTGCTTGTTTTCTGCCTTATACCTGTCTGCTCCTATATTCTTAAGGTTGTTCTCTGGCTCAGCGGTGCTTTGCTAATTCTCGAATGCATGTTTGGATAGTGGTTTGGAGATGTGGGCAATGGTCTTTTTGGCATGATTGCTTTGGCTCTTAGGGTATAGATTATAAACGTTGCAGATGGAAAGAGCGTTTTCTTCAGGTAATTGGTGGCTGTAGTGATTCTTCAGGATTGTGCTGTCAGCCTGGTGTTCATGAACCATGTGTCCATATAGTTTTGTGAAAAAGAAATGACAAACTTTTTTAGGAAAACTAAGTTAGTATGTTTAAAGATTTTGTTTTGTTTTTAAAAGGCACATTGACTACATTCCATTGTATGCATACAGATGTTTTTATTTGTAATCTGCTCCAGAAGTCCTGTGCTGCTTCCCTCCTGTGTAATTGATCACTGGGATCATATCTGTTGGTTCGGCAGTGGTGTTCTGATTATTGGACATGGCCTGATGATCTGATATACTGACATGGTTGAGTGCTGGAAGGAGGGGAAAAAAGCAATTCAAATAGTGCTGGATGGTGGGGGAGGAAAAGTTAGTTTATGAGAGGGGACACAAAGGAGACAAAGAAATTGATGGCTACAGTTGTTGTTTGAATAAGATAATCAGAAAAGTAATATGGTGGTGCTGTGCATGGACTGAGAATTTTTGAAAGCAACAGCACTCTTGGGCAGCTAAAACTGAATGAGCTGAAATCTTTGCTGCCTTTAGCCAGGTATTTGAAATAGTAAGTTATTTTTAAAATTATGATTAAAATATGTAACTACTACCTTAAAAACAAAATGATAACACATAAAAATTAAATCTTCCGCTAAACTGCAATTTGTAATAACTAATTAACTCTATATCTCTGTTTTTCTTCTTTCTTTCTTTTTCCTATCTTTTCATGTCTCCCAAGTAGATGTCTGCCATTTCTCAATACAGAGGTCAGTGACTTCTTTATGCAGCCTAGAAACTATCACTGAAGAGCCTGTTCTTGCCAATGACAACCATCATGCCAGCCTTTTCTTCCCTCTACCCGTTACTCCTTACAGTGATTCTGAAGAAGGCTCTGTGTCTGATCATTCCACTGAATCTCGATCAGAAGTAAGCAGCGCCTCCAACCAGCCTCAAGAATCTCTACTCACTAGAGAACAAAGAACAAATCTGGCTGCAGAAGACCAAGTGCAGGCAGTCACAAGACCAGCTGACACAAGTTTAGTAGTCCAAGAAGATGAGACGTCAAGCATGGCAGGATGTCTCAAAGAAGAAAACGGTTGGGCACGGGCACGCAGTAAAGCTGAAGATCAGCCTGGATTGGCAGTGCATCCTCAAAAAGCCTGGCTGGGAGTGGCAGCCGGTGAGACTGCTGGCCAACCTGCTGAAAACTGCCAGACGCAAAATGACCAACCAGGTCAGGTATTAACAGACATGAAAAGCACCACTGAATCCAAAGGGCAAAAACTTGGTGCAGCAGCTGTTCTACTGCAGCAAAACAATACGATTAACAGCACACAGACAACTTTGCCTCCAGATACTTCCCAGAAAGCCCAGGCTGCACAGGATCTACCTGTTTCTGTTTCTCAGACAAGCTCTTACGTGTTCGTAAGAAGGTCAAAGAGTGAAGGACTGAAGATGTCAGACTCCTCAGCCTTAATAAAAATTGCAAGTAGCCTGTCTCCTGCAGCAGAAGTATACTTTGATGCCACTGTTAATGATCGGATCTGGAGCAAGCTAGATTGCAGCAATCATCGTGACAGCATGTCGTCTTCTTCCAGCATGTCCTCCAATGACACTGTGATAGATCTTTCTCTACCCAATCTAGCTCGCAAAAGCCTCCCAGATCTTGGCATCCGTCACGAAAATTTTGAGCCCCTTGCCATAAGAAAGGGTATGCGCCCACGATCTGCTACAACGTCCAGTAACGAGATGCCAATGGTGAGCAAGAGCAAATCCAATCCTAACCTGAGGTCTGGCCAGCTGCCAGCAGATGAATTGTGCCCCCGTCCTCTTGCCAGGAGCCCTCAGGATGCATTCTCATCCATTCCTAGAAGGCATACCTGGAGCAGGCTGTACATGGAAAGTCTCAGACAGTCATCTAACAAATCCAAAGCACATGATATGGTTGGGAATAGCCAAGCAAAATCCAAGAGTCTTGGAGACCTTACCTCTGATGATATTGTGTGCACTTTTGAAAGCAAATACCGTAGCATCAGCAGGAGTTTTGTCACTCGATCAATGCGGGAGCAGCGCCGCTCTTCAGGCCTCAGATCCTCAGTCAAATCCCAGGATGAACTGACAGAGCAGCTAAAGAAGCTGACAGCCTTTCCTGAGGAAAAATAACCTACTTCCCCTATCAGTCTTGATCCAACTGAATCTGAAGAGGAAGGGGAGAGCTTGGGACTCCTTCGCAGGTCTTCATCTCGCAGTCAGAGTAGGGTACGGTACATCGCCAACAGGGCTAAGCAAGCTCAGGAGAGACAGCGACTGCAAAGCCTAGGCCAGCTCAGTGGGAGTCCCATTGAGGAGAGGGGAAATCCAGAGGGAGCCTGCAGCGTTGCAAAAGCAGTTTGTGTGGATATAGCTTCTCCTGCCGTGTTTACATCCCAGCCTAAGAACCAAACTGATTATAACACTGACACAGAAGTCTTCTTTATGCTGAAACTGTAGTTCTGGGGAGCACTGAATAAGGCAATGTTTACATTCCTGTCAAAACAAAACATAGTGACCCGAGAGGCACAAAATATCCTCATATGGCTTAGTGCTTCCTGGCCTTCCCTGGTTGTAAGCGTACTTAATATCAAGACTCCAAAAGTGTTGAATTTGTCATCCGTTTGTGGAAATAGAACAATCAAGTGAAATTGGAGACGTATTTTTACAGGCCTAATGATCTGACTTCCTCTATTTTTTTAATTACACTTTTCCCAGCCTCAAATTTGTGTGACCACTTCTTTGCATTTGCAGTTTGCTCTGTGCAAATCTCATGTTCTTTATTAATTCCTGTAGTTGCTTCTTGTATTAGGTAAACATCTCTGTGATGTTAACGACAGCCAAGGTAAATTTTACTCTTACAAAGTGTGGATCCAAGAAAAGAGGCTGAATATAAAATCATGCTCCCAGTTCTGCTTTATTTTTTGGAAGAGTCTGGGGCCTCTGACGGTGTCTTCTCTGGGAAATATTCAAAATCTTAGTGTAATTGTTTTGTGAATTAATAACGTAGTAGATAAAGTCCATCTTCCATCATGGACCTATTTCAGTGAAAATCCATATTGTCTTTGAAGAGCGCTCACTATGTTCCAAAGCAATGCTTTTTTAAACCAAGCTTGTTTATATATATAAATATATATATGTACATCTGTGTGTATGCAAATACATGCCTGCACATACATGTACACATGCACATACTTAAACTGAACTGTGACTGTTCCTTGTCTCAAACATAATCTGTGGGAATGAGACAGGGGAGAGAAGGGAATTACTAAAAATAGACAGGAAATATCTTCTGACTTTAATTCAGAAATGGCTAAAAAGCATGCTAGTCGTCTTGAAAACAGCACCGTCCCTTCTTTATGGTATTTTAACAATGCTGCTGTACATAGCACTTTTTGGATGAATTTTGCTATTTTCTGTATTGCACTGCCATGCAAAATTTTCAATGATATGTTTTAAAAAAAAAGTTATATTTAATTTTTTTAGATGGACATATTTAGAATTAAATACCAAACTAAACAGAATAATAATTTTTCCTCCCCATTTTTTTTTTTACTTTTTATTTTTAGGGATGTCGTCATCTGTCTGTGTTCCCCCCCTCCCCATTATGTCATTTATTATGGATGTACATTTTATCAGTGACGGAGAAGAATGTTTACTGAGATGCATTTTAAAGAGAAACAGAGGTTTAATTTTATTTGAGGCTGCATAGAGTCCCTATTATTGAGAGAATATTTTGCTCTTGTTTGTAATGATTCTTTTGTGTATACTGCAAAATCTAAACGTTTGTAAAACCACCTTACACTACTAAAATAAACATATTTAACCTTCCAGCTGTTGACTCTTTAGCTGTAACATAACACTTTTTCTATGCTGTCTAGAAGTTTGTCATGTACAAACTTGATTAATTCTATCTATCTGCCTTGTTTTGAAAATTCCCTAGTGGATAACATTTAATTTTACTCTTTTTCAGAATGGTAGCCATTTCAGATCCAGCTCAAATTTTCTCAGGTCCACCAGAACGCATGCAAGTATTGGTACAGACTGGCATTCTGTTATTGTGTGATGCACAGGACATGGATTGTTTCGAGGCGATGTCTTTGTTTGGCAGCCAGTGATGGCTGTGTAGGTGAAAATTCTAGAGGGACTCATGTAATTAGGAGCCAAACAGACATAATCCAAAGACCTAATCTATTCTGTTACAGCTCTCCAAGTAAGATAGATAGCCCTGTTTCATCACTGAGGTTGTTTAAAATCTGGCTGAAAATCCTGCAGCAAAAATTTGCTCTTCACACAGGTCTCATTGAAAAATCTCTTCTCTTCCCGTCCCAGCAAAGTGCGCAGTGAAAGTGCATCTCACTCATTTCATACTCTCTCCTGGAAGGGTCACCAGTTTGCTTGCGGATTGCAGAGCTAGAAAGGGGTTCTTGGTTTCTAATTTTAGTATCCATTGACCACAAGCACTTAAACTCCAAGATACCAAAATGTAAGGCTAACTGTAGCTAATGTAGCATCATGACATGGAGATCGGGGCTAGGAGGGGTTAAATTCTCTAATTAAATCTTTTCAAATGGTCTTGAGTATGTTTTGTCTAAAAATACTCTCTCAGTTTTCCATCCTGGCTCAGATCTTCATTGCTTGTCTTCATAATTTGGATGAGAGGTCCTTGAGGTTTGTGCAACACAGGTTTGGAACATGCACTGCAGTAACCCTACAATATCTTCGCAGTCTCTGAAGGACAAAAAGGTAAATGAACAGCAGAATGTGTGATCTGCCAAGATTAGTCTCACATTGTGTCTTAACACAAAGCAAATTTCATTAACATTCTCTAGACGAAAAGTCACTCTGTAATACTTTCGTTTTGAGCTGAAAAGCTGCAGGGAGCTGCTGCTTTTTTATCTTTAAAGCAAGAAAGTACATGCAACTTGACAACCTTAGAAAGCTAATGTTTAAAAGGCCTGTTTGTGTCTTTTCAAAGACAGAGTCTCACAATCAGATTATTTTTATCTGTAATTGATTAAGCAATGCTTGTTAAATTAATGCACCTCACAGAAGGCAGTGTCATGTAGCACTTCAAACCATTTATCTTCCTTCAAATTTTTAAAAAACAGTGTCTGGATTTAACTTACTAGGGTACATGCGAATTTTGCCCTCCTGCTTCCAAATTGATAGCAACTGCTTTTACAGCTTGTTTTGTTACACCACATAAGACCATTAATGATGTGTCCATTTATTCCTCTGAATAGAATTTATTTCACGGGACCTACACTGTTGAGTAGGGGAAGCTTACTAAGCAGTTCTGCTTTTCATTCCTCTGGTCTTCATCAGGGAAGAGGCAAATTGCTAACATGTGAGAACACTTCCTTGACTATACCTCGTCCATCAATCAATTCGGTAACGCTGCCTAAAGAAAGCCCATTTTG
>NW_009258620.1:372400-414413 GCF_000687185.1 Egretta garzetta | reverse complement strand
GCAAGTAGTATTCCCTTGTCCAGAGCTCTTCCTGTGAGGCCTCTTGTCGTTTGTGGTTTTCAGTTCATTAAACCGAAAGATTAGAAGCCCAAAGTTTCCAAATGACAAGCAGTGTGTTATACATGGCTGGACTTGGGATTTATGGTCCGTATTCCTCCAACTTAGTGTTTAAGAACACTGATGATGAACATTTGATTGTATCTTTAAAAACTGATTTTGTCTGTGCTGAGATGCTTTCAGCTGCTTGTAGTTGAGCTTATCAGCCCTCATTAGCTGCCAGCTGTGAAAAATCACAAACCATAATGTGCATCTTTTTAAAGCCTAGAAAATATTCATGAAAAGCAGCTGGAAACCTCAGCTTATCTGATTTCTGCTAACTTCCCCCTACATGCAGCCTTTTGCCAGAATCTCTAGGGCATAGCTATCAGGTGAGAATGTGAAGAGCAAATTGCGTTCAGACTACCACAGAGAGCACCTGGAACTGAACCTGTAAACAGATCAAAGCCTCCAAGAGAAACCCAAGGTGAATAGATCTTTCTGGATTCTTTTTCTGTTTTGTCCTATAGAGAAGATGTAATTATAATTTATAACATATCTTAGCACCTTGCCATAATTTATATTGCAAGAATGATTTACACCATCTGGGGTCTGAAGTGCATTAAAATTGATCTAAGGACTCCCCCTAATTGCAGTGAGCTATGAGTCAAGCCCTTGAACTCTGTTAGAGCACCCCTCACCAAATGCAGTCTTCTAAGCATTTTTTATTGAAATATAAGCAGTTTTTGACTCTGCAGAAGGCAAGCTGTGTTTATGTTTAATAATTGATTTATTCAGTGGCATGTATAGAAAAAGCTTAGGGAAGAAGGCAAAGATGTGAAGGCTGATGGAGAGTTTTTCATCTTGAACAGTGCTTAAAGTCAAGTAGGGGGTAAATTTTTGTTTTTTACTTTAAGTGTGGACGTGTTCCAACTCCCCTGCAGGATGACTTGTAATAGTTTGCTCTGCTGAATTCCTCTGAAGGCGCTTCTTTGTTATTACAGTGCCTTGATGTGCGTATTTATAAATGACCTGGCCCAACAGAATCAGCTACTTGGCAGCGTTGTACTTTAGCTCACTTTTGAAGTGAAACTGGTAAGTGGAAGGGTGAAGGGGACGAGAATTTCACTTCTGTGCCTGTGTATTAAACAGAACTGTACAATCCAGAGAGGAATTTAACGGTCTTTCAGCTGTCTAAGCATTGCAAGGAAATACTAGATGTATGTAACGGTTTGGGGTTTTTTTGGTGCTATACATGAGTCCCCCGGCTGATCTCCCGAGGCAGTCACAGGGTGGAGGAAGTCTTGAGCAGCTTACGCTATCTATAGTCAGGAGAGATGGGCACAGCCTGACAGGGCACTGTTCTAAAGAGAGAGGGCTTTTACAGGACCACACAGCAGGCCAGTAATAGTATTTTCTGAGTCTCAATGTAGTATTCAGCTGCTGGACTAAACTGCTTCCAAAAATTGTCTTTTTGCTCGGTGTAGTCTCCTCCTCTCTTTCCCAAAACCCAAGGTGCCCCTCGAGTCTGCAGTAGGAGCTGGCATGTTCTGCAGAAGCCCCTTAGCCTGGCTCCTCCCTCTCTTTTATCTTTATAATAGCGTACAAGGCCTGTGAGCATTCAGTGTTCCAGCAGTTTCATTGTGCCTGTTCATCGAGTTGCTTCTGCTAGTGCCCAGTCAGACAAACGGAACTGGGAGAGGCTAAAGGAATTGCTGTAAGTGAGATACTGCCTTCAATCACTGCTCTTCTTGTTCTAGATGACAAGGACCAAAGCCTGTGTGCAACAGGCTGTCTCCTTCCTAGCTGATGGTTGCTCATCTTTTCCACTGCTATTTTAATCGTGATGCCTTCCTCCAGCACTGCAGACAGAAGACTGGTTGAGGAGTAATGTTGTCTTTTTTTGTTTATGTTTTGAAAGACTGAAAACCTTCTGAGGAGTGAAAGTTGATTCTAGCAAAGTAACTTTGTAAATCCTTAGTTTGTTTTGCTGTAAAGCCAGCATGAAAAAACTTTGTAGTACCTCCTCGGGTAGATGGTGGACGGATGCTGCAGTGGCAGATTTAAGCAGTTATCTAAGGAACTCTTTGCACACTGGGAGGCACTAAACCCCCCTGCCCTCCTGTTTTTCTCTCTCTGACTGATTCCATTTGTCCTTAAATGACTCTAGTGCTAAATTAAAGCTAAGGAAGTGTATTAGCCTTTGCAATAATTCTTTTTTGCATATATTTACACTCTGTTTGTTCTTTTAGACAGTCAGCATCCAGTGTGTTAACAGCTCTTTCTTTTCAAGGTGATGCAAGCAATATATTACCGGCTCTGACTAGCTTTTTTTGAAGGAGGGCACTTGAAATAAAGATCATTTCGTGGTATGTACCAAATTCTAAGGAAAAAATAACAGTAATTTACAGGTTAAATCTACCAGGAAAAATGCAGTTCCTCACTGGCTCAGCCTGAAGACCACTGCAACTTTTCCTTTATGTGCCCTGGTGGGTGATTTAGCTGTTCAGTTCATCTGCTGCTCTGGCAACAGCCACTGCTTCGTCTATAGTCTACAATTACTTTTTAGAAAACATAGGCTGATCCATAACTCAAATGTCAGTCCTTTCCTTTGATCCTTTCACAGGGATCAAAATATTCCCATTTTGAAATATCTTTACAACTACAAAGACAGCATTTAAATTTAACCCAGAAAGAATCTTCTGTGTAAATTTTATTCACCTCTCTTATTAGGTGAAAAATGAGGAGAAAATGAGTGAGGGAAACTACTGAGCTGTAAAGTCAAGAGTTTTCACAGGAGTGCAGGTTTGGGAAAAATTTGGTAAAAGTTGATGAGGTAAGATGAACTGAAGCCAGTGTTTTCTGAGCACCAGTCAGAAGCAAGTAATACCATATGTAGGATTTTTTTGCCTGCGTAGTCTCCTAGCTGCAAAGTTTTCTTGGGCATTTTTAATATGGTTTTTATAGTTTCTAGGGTAATGGTTTCTTGAACTTTGTTTGACACTATGTTGACAAATACAATCAAAAATATTGCAGCAGCTTGAGACTTAACCTGGCATTGATTGTTTTTCATAATTCTGTTGCTGTTTTACAATGACAAATGTACAATTATTTCAAGCCACACAGAAATTTTGTTGCAGAGTTTGAAATGAAAAAAGTGAATAAAATATGCTGGCTTTCACTTACCTCCCCCCGCCCCTTTTTTTCCTTGTTAAGAGTAGGAGGCTGAGACAAAAGAGGGCTTCAGAAACAATTTCTCATGTCTTTTGATGCAGGGCGAAACAGCTTCGTTTCAGATCATTTTGGTGCAAATGAAATAAACACCTTTGTTTTCTGCAACTCAAATGGCAAGTGAAATTAAGTTTTCGCTTTTAAAGATGAGAACCTCCTGGGGGAGGCTGTTTTACTAGCGGCTCAACTGGCTGCTAAAATTACACGTTACTGCACGCACCTACAGCTGCCTCTCCCCGGGGCCCGCGCGCCGGCTGGGGCACACCTTGCCTTTGTGGAGAGCTGGCTGGCAGAGAAACGGTGCAACAGCCAGCAGATAAAAGCACGTTCTAGGTTTGTCACATCCTTTTCGCTGCAGTGAAGCGTTCACCAGAATCTTTTCTTTAGGATTTGATATGGCTGGTCTCAGAAGTGACTCTTGTTTTCACTTGGAGACCTTTGTTTGAATTTGGGACTCTTCAGAATGAGGGGCAGAAAATCCAGGACATACTGATTTTAACCCAGCAATGAGGAACTGTAAAACCAGCTTTAACTCCTTGCCTTTCATCTCTAGCAGGAAGTTTCCTTTAGACAGTAGATATTTGTGCTCCAATGGACAAAGGGCTTCACTTCATGTTCTGTGTGATTACAACCATGCTGCTCCTGAGAGAATCAAGCCAGACAGGTGAGAAAAATGATCCAAAAATGCTTGGCTGCATCCAAATCTGGTTTTATGCTTCTTTACAGAGTGTTAATTCCTTTAGCTGCTAGTGCTTACAGGATTTTGTCTTAATCTAAGAATTTGCTTCCAAATTGGTTGTTAAAACATCAGCAGGGCCTACCTTGTTGTCACAGCTTGTCATCATGACTTTATCATGTTATGAGTGCTGCTCCTAAGTGTCTTTGCTACTATAGTTGTAAATCAGATGACAGAGGTCCAAAAAAGCCTAGAAAAAAGCATGGTTAGGTGTCCTTGAACACCATTATTGTGGTTAAAGCTGCACTCAGAATTCTGAGTCTACCCTCCCTTGAACTGCAGCAAGATACGCTGATTAGCTTGTTCTTCTGTGAGTAATGTTTTCCATGTTACTTGTTTAGCCCCTCTGCTCCTGGCCTGTTTTGGGAAGAAGAGGGGATTCAGTGCATTGAATTTGTCAGCTCTGTGAGTCCCCCGACTTTTTGTAGTCAAAGGGTAACACTGTGTTCCCCCTGAATTTCCTAAGGGACAGCAGTAGGAGCCTGCCAGGGGCTCCTGCACACTCATCAGCCGGTCGGATCACGCTTCGCTCCCAGTGTGAGGAGCTGGGGAGCTTGCTTTTGCAACTGAGCCACAAATGCTATTGTTTCGATCTTATTGTGGCTTTTCGGTGTTCTGTGCCTGGAGTCCAGGCTCAGGCTAAGGAGTAGCTTGACCTTGCAACATTACTAGGAGATAAAAGCTGGCTCTCTGTTTAGAGGGTTGAGAGAGCAGCTGCGCTTCCTCTGCTGTCTCCTGTCCATCTCACACACCCAGCTCCTACCTACCCAGAGCTGGTAATTGCATAGTGGTGGTAGCAGCAGTTCACCTCAGGTTACAGATCCTTCAGCCATTTGCTTCTGTGACGATGGCCAAATTCTCTCATATGGAGAATTCTTTCATCCTGAATGTCCCAGTGTACCCCAAAACTGTAATCCACCTGACCCATCGCCTCTCATTTAGTTCAACTCTTTTTCCTGGTCACAAGCTACAAAAGGGGAAATGCTGGCAAAGGATGCAAAAGCAAGGGTACTACCCTAGAGAGGGAGGATGGAGTAGAAAATTGGGGTGAGGTGTCCAGTTCTTAACAGTGCTACAAGCTTTTTCAACACAACTCAACAATGTGGGCTTGCAGTCCAGAAAGCCAACTGTATCCTGGGCTGCATCAAAAAGCAGCGTGGCCAGCGTCGAGGGAGGGGATTCTGCCTCTCTAGTCCACTCTTGCGAGGCCCCACCTGGAGCCCTACATCCAGCTCTGGGGCTTCCAACATAAGAAGGACACAGACCTGTTGGAGCGAGTCCAGAGGAGGGCCACAAAGATGATCAGAAGGCTGGAGACCCTCTCTTACAAAGGCTGAGAGAGTTGGGGTTGTTCATCCTGGAGAAGAGAAGGCTCTGGGGAGACCTTATCACAGCCTTCCAGCACCTGAAGGGGCCTACAAGAAAGCTGGAGAGGGACTTTCTGCAAGGGCATGTAGTGATGGGACAAGGGCTAATGGCTTTAAACTGAAAGAGGGTAGGTGTAGCTTAGATGGAAGGAAGAAACTCTTCACTCTGAGGGTGGTGAGGCACTGGCACAGGTTGTCCAGAGAAGCTTTGGATGTCCCATCCCTGGAAGTGTTCAAGGCCCGGTTGGATGGAGCTTTGAGCAACCTGGTCTGGTGGAAGGTGTCCCTGCCCATGGCACGGGGCTTGGAATTGGAGGATCTTTAAGGTCCCTTCAAACCCAAGCCATTCTATCATTGAAATTAAGCATCTCCCATCAGAAGGCTGGGCATGCTCCGAGTAGAAGGGGGATTTGCAACCACAGTCGTTTCCTGCAGCCACTGGCCTTTGGGGAACAAGAGTGGAGGGATGAGCCTCTTGTCTTTGTCTTATGTTTTTGTAGACTCTCACAAAGGATTCTCACAATGAGGACTTGGCTTCTGAGAAGTGTCACTGCAACGAATTTTGAGTTAATGCTGCAACGTGATTACTTATGGTCCTTTCAGGAGTTCTTACAATGGGGCTTTGAACAGCTGCATCCAGAGCCACTGTGGGGGAGCTGAAGCCCTCAGTACAGACTGTTTTCTTCCAAGAAACCCTAGCAGGTCTTCAAAAAGGAGCCTCAAAAAGCTTTTACTGGCTTTAATGAGTTTCTGAAGGGAGACAAGAGAACTCCATTGTGAAGATTTCCAGCTCCCATGGAGAACTGTAGTGGAGAGGGAAAAAGCAGGTTTTGTTTTACAATAATGTGGAGTTCAGCACAAGGCCAGAAAATGCAAAACCAAAGAATGAATAATACATAATGAATGAATATGTTGTTATATTTAATGAAAAACTCACAGCTTTTGCTTGAAAGAGCGAAAACACCCTAAATTTTTTGTTTTATCTTGAGGGATTTTTGGCTTTTGCTCTGTGAATTCTTTGATTCCAAGGAGCAATGCTGTACACATTCTAGAAAAAACATCCTGGGCAATTAATGAATCATATACCAACACAATCGTGGTTTTAATTCAGCATCTCAATCATTGTAGTTTGAGAGTCTCTTGCAGCTGGGGTGGGATTGAGGTATTCTGAGTATTACGGAAAGGGAAACTGTAGACCAAATAATTTAACAGGGCTGGTTGAAAGTCACACAGCAGAGCAGAGCATACAACCCAGAGGCATGATAATCCTCAATAACAGTACTTTTACAGGTGGATCTCAGTGTTTTTACCAAAGAGGGGAATATCTTTACCTTTGTTTTACAAATGGGAAACTGAGGCATAGGAAGGAGAAGTACTACAGAGAAGGTCAATAGCGGATTTGACAGTTTGGCATTTGGTGTTCACTCAGTGCAGTCTACAGGGTTACGCTGGCTCTCATCACGCTTAAAATCTGTCAGTTTATAGTAGTTCCCTTGCTCTCTGTTCCCTGATGGGATACAGGGGGCAGGCACCACAAGGCAGGCTTCCTGGTCCCTCTTTCTTCAGTGCTGACACTGTTGGTTCCTGGGTTTGGTCACGGCCCTTTGGGAGGTCTTAATTTTCCCAGGAAGGAAAAGTCAGGGTGCTTATAATGTGAGGGGGAAATGGAGTAGGACGTGGTGGAGAAGGGTTTCTACCCCAGTGGTTGCAACCCCTTTGGCTGCTTTGGCAGTAGGAAGCTGTCATTAGTAGGGGAAGGGAAGAGTAAGAAAACCTAGTGTCTTGGAACGTAAACTTTTGGTTGTCTACAGGGCTTTTCCTTAGGGGTATAGACAAGGTTCTGCAGGAGTTAGGGGGAAATCTTAGTTGTGTGAAGTAGCAGGAGAGAGGGCTTTTCACCTTGTCAGGGAGGGCGATAGGGAAATAAGGCAATGGATTCTGCAGAACCCATTCCTCAATGTGGGAGTGACAGCCATGATCATTAAGTTACAATTAGGACCTTCTGCATCCTGAATCTGGCTGTGTCTGCTTCTGTTGGCTTCACACTAATGCTGTGCTGTGGTCAAGGAAGCCAACTTTGACAAAAGTGCTGCAAGTCAACTGCACCGTGAGCTTGTGAGTCAAGGATACTCATTCTGTTTATTTATTTAAGTGCAATGTGAAATGACGGTAGGAAACTTCGCTGTTAAGGAGCTGTAAATATAAGCCCTGCAAGAAGTTTATTTTGTTGTTGTTTTTTTCAGGAACTACAAGGAATGGTGATGCTGTGCGTAAGGTATGTTTAAGATCATTGGTGCAGAGCTACCAATGAAGGCATATGTGCAAAAGGTGTTGCATTTTAAATCCAGAAATAGATGCGGTCATAGAATGCAATGCTTTTAATCCGTGAGAGTTATTATTTTAAATATACTTTTCATTACTAATGATGGCCATTTCTAAGTCTGTCTGTGCTTTTTTTTAACTCAATCTTTTGTCCAGAGTTGAAAATTCTGTCATGCCCCAGGGAAGAATCTGCCTATAGCCCTGTCTTCAGGGCTTATAGAATCTAAACCTCAGAATTATTCCATCATGTATGATCTTTATAAGCTTCTTAACATCGAAGAAAATTCAGACACATATGCACATGCAGAGATACCTTTATTAGTTCTTAAGATGTGTGGGTTTTTTCCCCAAAATTTGCACTTCATATAAAAAGGGTCTGTGTGGGACGTAATCCCTCAGGCTTTGGAAGAAAGATGGCACATGTCACTTAAAATCTACCCTGCTGGAACATGTAAATATTCACATAATCAGGACAGTATTTGTCCTGAAGACTTTCCAATCAAAAATGATGGGAATGTTGGTTATGGTAGCATTGGGAAATGAAATTAACTGTCCAAATGGCATAGGTAGAGACAGAACTTGTGTCACCTGAATATCAGCTCACTTCTCAATCTCACAGCATGCTGGATGCCTGTGTGTGCCAACAAGAGAGTTTTGGGGAAAGTCATGGAATTTCAATCAGTTTCAATGAGCATAAATCTCCAGCTGTTGATTCCAGTATTCAGAAATAAGCACAAGCAAACAAAAAACCTCAGAGAAACACATCTCATCTCTCCTCTTGTCCTCCCCTCTCCCTGGTCTCCAGTCCCCTTGTTGCACGCAAGTTAGCTTCCCTCCCTCTGGTGAGGCAACAGGGCGGCGCAGGAGATTGGGGTCAGCGTTCTGGGGTCCCTGCTCAATTGCTCCTCTGCAGGTTCCACCGCTGCCTCCAGCCCTGTTACAGCTGTACCTCCTCCTGCAGCTCCTCTCTGTCCCTCCTTGGGGTGGCTCTTCTCCAGCCTGTCTCCCACTGGTAGCTTTCTTATTTCTCCTTTGCCCCTGCTCGGGCAACTCTCCTGACCTGACATTGGCTTTTGTGTCTCTTCCTGCTCTAGCCTTGTCTCTCATCCAGCAGTTACCACCCTTTTGTAAAGAAGTTTTTGCACAGGCACCATAAACTTGTCCGATTCGTTCAGCTTTGGTGCCCTGTGGGTCTGTTTTGTCCGTTTCTAAGTCGGCTGGAAGTGGCTGTGTCCAGCGCTGGGCAGTTTGTGACCCGCAGAGGTCACCCCTGTGCCACCCCCACCCACCCTCCTGCTATGGAAACCCTGCAACTTTTGGCCAATAAAATACTCTCCTGGTATAGTTACAAAAGTTGTAGTATGTTGTTGAGATTTGTTTTGAGAACCACTTTGAAACCTCCTATAAGTGGTGGGTGAAGCCAAGTGAGAGGGATAGGCCAGGAGGTTTTGGTCTTTTGTTTTATTCACCCTCTTGTTCAGTAGGCATAAACATTTTAAAGAGACCTGAAAAGAAACATAACTTTTTTGCGTTTATCTAAGAGCAAATTGTAGCTTATCTGGCAATAACGATATTGCTTCCAGAACACACGCGCACTCTTACACTTTTAGAATAAAGGGATACACTTAAGACCAACAAATCTTACAGAATTAGTCTGCTTTACGGGCAAAAGCTTGAATTGCTCTGGAGTAGCACTGATGAGAAATCCTCTCAAGCCGTGTGACTCTGTACGGCTGGAAGGTGTACTCCTGAATCCAGCATTCCCTGCAGAAACAAATCCATGTTTCCTCTCCTCCTCCTCTCAGGTTTCCTACTGTTCTGTGTCTCCTGGAATTGCTCTCTAATGAGACCTTAATTGGCTGCTGTTTTGTCAGCAACCTGAATTGATCTCTTTGGAAGACTGCGTGCACTGTGTATCTGAAGAACTGTGACAACATTTAAAGTGCTTTTTACTCGGACAAAGTATGCTGACAACATGCAAAAAAGTGCAATGCTTGTGATTTATTAATTAATGTTAGGGAACAGTGGTGGTGAGCTTGCTACAGCGTACAGGGACGGATTTATAGCTGGTTTAACACACGTACACCCCCTCCGACACCCACCCCAGGTAAGCCCTAGCTAAGTGGGGCCATGCCTGGGACATTAAAATCCAATTATTTCTTCTTTATTTTTTGATTTGCAGGGCACTGACTCCAGGGGATCAGAAGAGGGTCTTCCAACTTTGACTGTCACAACAATTCTGGTAAGGTAGTGACACAACGCTGATAGTGGCTGGGAGATAGCTGGAATTACACTTTGCCTTTTTTTTTTTTCCTACCTGTATATTTGCAGGTGCTTTTTCGGCCTGCCTTTGACACTGATATCCCTGTTCAACACCGAGAGTGTTCTTGGAGTGCTGGGTCGGTGGTGCAGAGGTGCAAGCTCTCTGTACTTTGCAGTGGGTGGATTTGAGGGCTAGCAAAGTCAGCCCACAAAATGGATTTCTGTAAATGACTGCCCTGTGAAGACAGCCAGGCCTCTTCACTCTGCTTAGCTACATCTAAGGGTTGTCACGTTACCTATTTGTTGTTTCTGTCCTGTAGTGGAAATATGTAAAGATCACACATGTGCAGGGATTAAAAACAGGCTATAAAAAAAAAAAAAAATACACATTACCACATGCACCAGACAAGCAGGACTATGCAGAAGAAGCTGCAGTGGTAAATTTTCTGATTCTGATGTCAGGTTCTGCACCAGCACATGAACCTCATGTGATGCTTTCATGGGCCAAATAAAAAGCATTTGGGCTTTTAGACTGAGAAGAGATTATCACTTACTTCTGTGGTAGATGTGGCTTGTAGGATGCAGCTGTCCTGCTGGAGCTGTGCTGTGACTGCTGGTGGCACGTGAGGCCAGTGAATATCTTTCAAGTTTGGAAATGTTGTCCCCCTGATAAGGTGGATTGAGGTCTTTGGGGAGGGTTTGCCAAAAAAATGGTTTAATTCACAATCAGTTGCGCTGCAGACTGTGGGAGCATGTGATTGTGTGTATTTCCCTCAACGTGCAGGAAGATCCCTATGTCATGGTGAGAAGTGCAGAGCTGGAGGGCTACTGCATTGATTTGCTGAGAGCACTCGCTGCGATGCTTCACTTCAGCTACAAGGTGAAGGTGGTGGGAGATGGACAGTATGGTGCCGTCTCTTCCAGTGGGAACTGGACAGGGATGATCGGCGAGATTTTGAGACAGGTAATTTTTAATTCTTGTTTTTGACAAACTGCAGCTCTAGAAGGAAAGAACAGCGCTGGCAGCTCTTGGACTCTCAGGGACCGAGCAACTTGGAGTCATTCTGCCTGTTGTGTAGAATTAATGAATAGCAAGACTGGTAGTTGGTTTTGTCCTGCAAATAGGGAAACTAAGGAACAAGGAGACAATGGCCATAGCAGGAAATCATCGTTACAACAAGGCCCTCCTGGTGCTGTGCTTCTCTTGTCTCAGAGGCTACCCAGTGTTTGTAGTCTGAGAGACAGCAAGGTCATCTTAGCTCACTAATGAAACAAAGATAATGAATGGCTTTAAGGAAAACTTACCTTGAACTTAGCCAGTAGGAGAAACTTGTCCCTCTCGGAATGGTAATCCCTTAGGCTCTTCAAGGAGTGCTTGAATGCACCTTCCCCCACCATGGGCCATTCCCTATGGCTAGTGTTCTGCCATCAGTTGGTAACATTTCAGTTAAACTTTCTTTGCTCCTCTGAACTCGGTCCTGTGTCCAGCTGTCAGTTGTGTAGATGATGCAGCCAGAAAAAGAAAGGAACATGCCTTCTGGTTTTGGTAAACAAAACCAGCACGGTTCACGGTGCACAGCCTCAGCTTGTGCATGTGATGCTCTAGTAGGAAACCAGAAGCCCCAGATACCAACCAGCACCCCACTATGAACAATGCAAAACTGAAAACTATCCTATTTCTTGGAGCTCACAGTCTAAGATGGCAGCTGTCAACACAGAGAAGTGATTTGCCTTGTCGGTATCTGCCCGCTCAGCTGGGGAAGCATTGTATTTGAGTGACAGAAATCTTCAAGTAGGTTGGATGGTTGATTATTTTTTATCTCCATCTTCTAGGAAGCAGACATTGCAGTGGCTCCATTGACGGTCACGTCAGCAAGAGAAGAGGTGGTCTCCTTCACCACACCATTCCTGCAGACGGGGATTGGAATCTTGCTTCGAAAAGACACCGTCTCTCAGGAGATGTCTTTCTTCCACTTCCTGGCTCCTTTCAGTAAGGAGACCTGGACTGGCCTTTTATTCGCTTACGTGCTGACGTGCTTCTGCCTCTTTCTTGTTGCCAGGTATAAATGAATTTGTTTCACAGATTTTGTTCCAAGTAACTGCTTTCTCAGCTACGAAGAGATCTCAGTTTTGAAGAAAGCATCAGGGCGCATTTTGCTTTGAGGAACCTTCTGTACATGTCCAGAACCAGGGCTAATAAAGCTTCAGTCATGTTGGATTAAGACAGCATTGAGAGTAGGACCTTCCCACAAAAAATCTCCTGGTGTGGATTACCTAGGGTTGTTAAAAGGACTGTATGTCTTACCTCAGCTCTTCTTTCTCGCTTTTATCAAAGTTTGGTTTGAACTTTGACCATGTTCCTATGTGCCGGTCTCTCTCCTGGTGCATTGTATGCACCGCATCCTGCACTGACTTGTGGAAGAGATTCTCTCTGCCACTCCACTGCCTTCCCAGGAGATTCAGCTTTATCCCCCCTTTCTTGGTTAGGCTGCACTAAGGCTCTCTGCAGCTGCGGGCTTGAACAGAAGCTCTGTTGCTTCTTTTCTAGTTTTATGCACAATTTTTATAGGTAAGGATTTGCTCCAAGGAGCAGCCGTCAGTCTGATATTATGGAGCGGAGCCAATGTTGCCACTCAGGTGTGCCAGGGAAACTGGATTATGCCGCGGCTCAGGAAGAAAGCGTCTGGCAAACCCGTGACAGGACCCCCTGAGCCATCACTGTTGCAAACTAATTGAGGCATTGAGCAGGAGTACTTTCCTCTGCACTGGTTAAACTGGAGCTCAGGTGAAGGAGGTGGTGCCATGGAAGGAAGGGGCGTTTCCAGGCTATCTGCACTGCTGCAGTCACACTGCAGGGTTGTTTACAGTTTTTGCCCCTGAATGTCTGGTTTTATCCTGTCATTTTCCCACAGACTGAGCCCCTGTGAATGGAATGAGCCAAAGAATGAAGAGAACAACTTTACCTTCTTAAACAGCCTCTGGTTTGGAGCAGGAGCACTTGCCCTGCAAGGTGAGCTGGGAGAACCGCAACAAAGAAGCTCTGGGAGCAGGATTGTTTCTTTAAGCTGATGGCATATCCAGCTCTCATCTGTCTGTATCGCCAGCGTGCTATCCTGTGGAGGGAAAAGATGTTCCAACAGGGACACCTGGCAACACTAAAACTCCCAGTTTGGGGATTTTTTGATTACAGACTTGTTGGAATTGTACAGATTCTTTCAGTTGAGGAATGCGTATTTTCTGCTGTAACAATTGAACAATTGCCCTAGGGAATGTCAGGCTCACCACTGCACTGGTGCTGTGTAGAGTGGAGTTGGTTGTTGTTGGTTTTGGCCACTGATGTTGCTTCAATTCTGCATCGCGTGCAGTTTTGATGCAGCTCAAACGAGCCATAGTAGGTCTTTTCAGGCTCGCGCTTTAAGTAGCTGCAGGGCAAGTTTGCGGTTTAGCCTTTATTTAAAGGGAAGTCTTTAACTCATGGATCTAAAGTTCTTTGGCTTTCTCTCTCTGTACGTCTCCTCCCACGTTTCCCCGGCTCCTCTGGTTGTGCAGGCGTCACCCCTCGGCCCAAAGCGCTCTCTGTGCGGGTCATCGCTGCCGTCTGGTGGCTGTTCACCATCGCCTTGCTGGCTGCCTACATCGCCAACTTCACCGCTCTGCTGAGCTCTGGCAGCGAGCAGCTCCCAATCCAGACTTTTGAAGATCTTGTGAAGCAAAGAAAGCTTGAGTTTGGGACCCTGGACGGCTCCTCTACTTTCTACTTCTTCAAGGTGCAGAGAATCTCTTTGCGCACACACACTCGTGCCGTAGAGCTGCTAAGCTGGGGCCAAGTTGTCTAGCTCACGCCTAACGGTCCTTACACCACCCTCATCGCTGTAGACTCCATCAGTTTTCCTGTAAGACTTCACATAACATCATTGGTTTCTTTTAAGAAAGCGGTGCTAGTCTTCAGGGGTTATCCTTGTGTACCTTGAACACAAGGACTGACGTAGGTAATTTCTGGGTACATTAACCGGATGCCTGCAAAGGTTGTTTGGGGGGAGGAGGCGGGGCGGAGGATTTTTAATACTTCTATCCTTGTAACACCGTGCATTAGAGAGGCAACCTGTGCTGGCTATAGCACAGAGGGCTCAAGGGGCAATGGTTTAAGTACCTTTATTCTCCAGGTCGTTTTGCAGTCATTGCGCATATGTGCAGATTATTTCGGATGATTGCTTTACGCTTCAGTTTGACACTTGGATTTTTGGGCTGCAGAACTCCAAGAATCCTATCCACCAGATGATCTATGAATATATGGACAAGAGACGAGACCACGTTCTAGTCAAAACCTACCAGGAAGCAGTTCAACGCGTGATGGAATCAAACTATGCCTTCATCGGTGAATCGATCTCTCAAGACCTTGCAGCTGCCAGGCACTGCAATTTGATCAGGGCCCCCGAAGTTATTGGAGCCAGAGGATTTGGCATTGCCACTACCCAGGGTTAGTCACTGTGCGCCGCTTCTGGCCCACTCCTCCACCGGGATTTCAGGGGTCCATAGTAGCAGACTGACAGAGCAAAGAACCTGGCATAGCCAAGTGCCGAAACTTGCCCGCACTGTCCGCACTAGCGGGAACAAGCTGGTAACCCTGCTACGCAACGTTTTCTGTAGGTGAATTACCACCAGCACTCACCGACCCTTACTTTGAACTGCAAACAGTTCCGACTCTCGGGGTGTCGTTGGCTCCTGTGGGTTTTTTGGCTTTGCTTTGGTTTTGCCTCGGTCCCAGTAATGCAGAGCTGCTGATGCAGTTCGCAGGGTGGAGAGTTTGTCCTCCTGTGGAGCACGACGGCTGGTATTTCTCCAAGCACCTTTGCTCTGTCATTATTCTGCAAGCGAACCCTGCTTGGTAGCACAGCAGCGGATTGCTTAAAAATGATGCAGCGGCTGTGATCTCTCCCATGCTCTTCTCTCTCTTTCATTCTGCTGCTCCAGCATCCCAGTGGACTAAGAAGCTCTCCGTGGCCGTCCTCAAACTGCGCGAATCGGGTGACCTTGACTACTTCCGTAACAAGTGGTGGGAGACCAGCTGCCTTCAGCAGAGCAGGGACGGATGGAGCCCCCTGCAGCCCCAGGCGCTGGGCGGGCTCTTTCTTACCCTTGCAATCGGCCTGGCCTTGGGAGTGATCGCAGCTGTGGTGGAGCTGTCGAATAAGAGCAGGCACGCTGCTGGGCACGTCAAGGTAGGTGATGGACACCTAAGGGTGGAGCTCTTTGCCTTCTGTTTAGCACGGACAAGCTGGGCACCAGCGCCCAACGCTGGATTCCCATAGGGATCTTGCTTTTCCTAAGGAAAGCGGTGCGGTGAGGGCGGAAGACGCGCTGTGTATTTACTCTTTAAAGCTCTGAAATTTCACGGCTTGGGCTGCGTGATAGTTTTGTAGCCCGAACAGGGTAACAATAATAAAACAACCCCGCCACCCCCCCCACGGGTACTGAGCAGAAACACACACTGCAATTCCTAGGCGGCCACGCTGCATTTCCGTATGCTGAGTGTGTACAGAGGACAGGAACTCATGAATAACAAGTTTATTCTCAAGTATGGCTATTTTAAAGTCATTTGACAAGCAGGAAAACACGTGTAAATGAAACAGCACGAGCAGCTGCGTGTGCACCTTGGTGTTCCTGTTCGCCAGCCTTTCCAACGGATGGGTTGTGCACACTTGAAAGGTGGATTCTGTGCCACAGAAGAGCTCACCCCCTTGTTCCCTCCCCTTTTGTTTTCCAGAAATCTTGTTGCTCCGTTTTCACGGAAGAAATGTGCGCTCGTCTACGTATAAAAGGAAATACAAGACAAAGCCAGGAGACTTCAGGGAGGGCCAATGCTTGAGAATGTTTTGCTTAAGGAAGGGGCATGGGCTAGGCTTATACCACTTGTATCTCATAGGAACTACATCACCGTAGAAAGATGTTTTTCTGCAAGTCTATAGAGTGTTAGTTTCTAATTACAAACACACACAGAGAGCACTTCAGGAGCTGAATACAGAAGAAAATGAAGTGGCTTGGAAGAATTTAAGTTGGTATGGGATAGAGTGTAAGTGTTAAAAACAAGGGATGTTAACAACTTAAACTTGAGCTGGCTAAGATGGTGGCTCCGTATTTAGTTTAGGAGTTTCCGTAAGTACATGAGTGCCTGTAGGAGTAAGTGCCGTGGGATAGGTTAATACGAAGCCTCTGCTTACTAATTACAGTATGAGGTACAATCCTGACAATTAAAGCTCTCATCTGACTGCTCTAATCAAGAACAACGGCTTCTTAAACCTTTTAGTCATAGACTGTGCTCTTCCCCTCTTCTCAGCAGAAGATGCTGGTCACTGCGAGGGTCATTTTTGAATCAGAGACGCCAGTTCTGTTGCATAAAGCCCCAAAAGGCAGGCCTTAGCTGCGCGCTCTGCAGTGGCCTAAACCCGAGGAAGGGAGACCACGCGATGAAGGAGCTACCGGACTTCAGAAACGCACGGCCCAGGCGTGTCCTCTGTGAGTTTCCCACCGCAGGATGAGTTTCCCTGTTGCGCTACAGAGGATGTTTTGTCCTCGTTAACCTGACGGAGGAGTGTTTAGGGCGAGGACTGCTAGCTGCAATCCAACAGTACTGGAGCATGCAGGCTGGTGAGCGGTCAATTAAAGCAAAGTGCAAGTTGGCAGTAAGGGGCAGTCTGCATTAGTCACTTGCTCTCAAAGCATCATCTTTGAAGTTCACGGGGAACAGTTAGCTCAGTTGCATATTAAATAGTTTTCTAATTAAGCTGTTTTTCATTTCAGAGCTGGAATGACTGATGCATGCACATGCTGGTTTGCAAATTCATGGGTAAATCGCTCCTTTTATGTACTGCACAGCTGATGATGGAGGGCAAAAAAAAAAAAAAAAAGCAAATTCTGTTACTTGGAAATGGCTTTAACTGCACCGCGTGAACAAAGAGACCAATTCCTCTCAGTCCCTGCATTAAATAACTGATGGCAACAGAAACTAATGTGCCTGTGACAGGAGAATAGCTGGGCGCTCCTGACAAAACCGCTACACTTTCACTTTGAGCGTAGCTTAGTGCGACTCCACTCCCAGCTACAGCGTTCAGGCTAGGAGCAGGAATCCCCTCCCACCCAACTGTTAACAAGGACAAACAGAGAAAGCAATAGGAGTTACGAGTTCTTCCAGCTGCTGGTAAACGAGTGCTCTTGGGTTCTCTGCTGCACACTCTCAGATCACCACAGTTCTATCCTAAACACAGCTTAGCGATGGCTCTTGGGTTAGAAGGTGGCGCAGTCCTTCAGGCAAATTAACTGCAAAGAGCATGAAACGGTTTAGGTAAGTCTGAAAGCTGGCATGGAAAATGCCATGTCAGCTTCACTCAGCACTTTAAAAACTATTTGGTATGTGCCATGTCATCGCTGGTAGAGTAGGCAGAGATGTATAAAAAAAGGTTTCATTGACATTTAAATATATTTCTATATGAATGTCTCACAGAACAAAAAAATAAAGTCTTTTCATCACAAATACTGCAGCATTAAAATAAACACTTACCAAAATAAACAATGAGTGATATACATATATATATTTGAGTGTGTATACTATAGTGAGTGAATCATATTGTTGCTTTTTAAGTCACAAAAGCACAATATAAATACGGAATTTCCTGTGAACTCTTTTCCCTGTTGTAATAAAAATACATTCTTTACAGTTAAAGTAAAACTAGTGCAAGTCCATTCTGCTGCTCCTGTTCACCCGGGTGACCAGATCCGTATCATTTACATGGCACTTCATACTTGAAAATGACACTGAAAATTTTCCCTCCCAGACGATCCGCAAGCCAGGAGTTTTTGATAACAGCAAGCTTGAGGCTCTCGCACTTCAAAGCCGCGTAGTAATTGGTGTGGATGGCACGGCCCATGCCTTCAATGATAACCAAGTCTGTCTTCCGTTCTCTGACCAGCACAGCCAAACCTTTATCCAGGCGGCTGAAACGAGAGGGCCGGTTTAGAAAGAGTCATCCTCACACATGCTACGAATGGAAGGCAGGCTGTCCTGAGGGCTTTGGCATTTGCATAAGATGTGGTGGGATATGGAATTACTGGCACCAACAAACAGGAACACTTGAAATCAAAGGAAACGTAGTTTTAAAAGCCTCATTAACTGCATGCAGGACTGGGATTTCCCAGAAAACACAGGTAAGTTCTGCCTCCAATAGAGAAACTCATTAAAAATAAATAGGTTAACAACATGAAACGCTTCTCATAGTCAAGTGGATTTCTTGGTCACATGCAGGACTTTACGTCGTCCCTAAGCTGCTCATGAAACTGTCAGCGTGTCATTGCTGAACACTAACATAAGGCGGCCAACAGCTAGTGAGGCTCGATCAATGTTACAAGCCTGTAAATCCAGGCTAAGCAACTCTTCATGGTTTTGCAAAAGTGATTTGTATCAGGACAGGTGCCCGAGATGCTCCAGAGCTAAGTCTCTGAACATCCTGCAGCTGGTGGAGACAAATAACAAACTGGCACTTTGCCGCTATACCTTAGATCCAGACACGGGGAACTCGAACCTGTCTGAACCAACAGCAGCTTCTCTTCCCTCAGGGCAGTTCTTTATAAAAAAAAAAAAAAAAAAAGAAAGGCAAAAAGGTTAAACAGCTACCTCAGCAGGGTCAAGCAAAGCCGGTAATAAGCCAGACAACAACGAATAGCTAAGGCTGCTTCGCAAAGGCTTCTTTTCCTGCTAGGACTTTGCCAAGAAACACAGTGTTTCCTTGGGCAGAAGGATTATTTAGTCAGCTACGTATCCCCAGCCGGGGGTACGCTGTATGCAGAATAGATGTGTTCTCCTCTGTTCTTTTTAACATAGAAAATGTATGTTTTAGGAGCTTGAGTGCTTATCAGGGACGACAGACAAGAAATACAATTACGGACGTTCAAGAAAGCGCTGTTTTCTAAATTCTTCACCTTAATGAAAGTAAATGATCTGCCTTAGCTAACCTCCAGGTCGTACATTTCAGACACTAATGAACAGTTAAATATGAGCCAAGTATATAACAAGGAACTGGCTTTTTCCTTCTCTGGCTTGTATGATACATGAGGAAGACCGGTGATATGCTTACTGAATAACTGGATCCATGGCTGCTATCCGCTCAGTGACAATCAGGGATTCGCTGTAGGTGACGTCATTTAGGGCAGGGCCAGAGTTACAAGCCAATATAACCTGAGGTAAAGATGTCAGAAGAGTTCACCAATTAATGCAGTCCACATATGGTGTCAGAGCTGCTTGCTTAACATCACCACTGCCTGATTTATCTTACTAAAGAGGAAATGTGAAGGGAAAGGCTGGAGGCCCAGTCCTTGTTTTCCTGCCGTTAATCAGCTATTTCAGGTCTTCTGACATTAGAGACCCTTGCTCAGCAAACTTAGGTCTGACAGAGGCTCCCATCGCTCTGCCAGCTTTCAGAGCCTACTTAAAGTTAGACTTTGGCACTCCAGGGACTTGGATTATTCCCAATTTAGCTGTTAGGAGCCAGTCTGGTAAGTGCGTGCACTGCTGGTAGGCAGGTAAGAGACCTTTTGCCAATTACCAAAGCTCCGTTACGTAGTGGAGTCACAATGAAAGCCACTTACCTCTGTCCCTCTAGAAAGGAGCTCTCTGACAAAAGGAAAGACTCCTAAAATTATGTCTATTCCACTGTTATCTGCGAAAATTAAGGCACATTTATGAGGGGGACCCTCCTGTAAGAGAAAAACCAACGTGTTCAGGACTGCGTTCGCAATTGACGTCAGTGAATAGTTCGTGTTATTTAGAACCACTCACTTCAAGGCCCCGCATTTTATACCCTTAAATGACTGGCAATTTTGGTTTTATCTAGTAGCAGCATAACGCATCAGAACATCACCTACCCTCCACCTTGGGAGAAATCGTGTTCCCTAACGGTGTGTTTGCAGAGTTCCTTAAAACAGCCTTTAGTTACTTCACTTTGTTTGAGAGAAGTCTTTCAAACTCCGTTAACAAAACCCACAGCTGCCAACTGCAGCCGTGCCTAACGCCAGCAGCTCGGAGCAGGAAGGTACCCCAGAGGCATCTGACTGGGGGGGCCTTAGGCCTCTACTCCTCCTGTCTGGAGACTCGCTTAAGGCTTCTGGTTTGTTACGCCGTGCGGCTGGAGAACGCCAGTCTCTAAACCAGAAGCAGCAGCATGGGCAGCTGCCTACAGGAAGGCGCTGGCTATCAGGGTAAACCTTCCTTCGGGGCTGTTTCAAGCTAGCATGCTGCAGGCTGAACAGGATTCCCTTCTGCCAGGAAAGGGCAGGATGGACTGCTGGGGGCAGCGACATCCTAAAATGAAAAGGTATTTCCTATTCTCCATTCACCTTTTAATTTGTTCTAAATCTGATGTTATGAGATTTAGTTCACTCCAGTTCATACCAGCAGAAGAATTTTTATTGTGAACAATGCTTAATTCCTAATAAAAATTTGTCAGGACTTGAAGTTCCCTCATTATCACTGTTATACAGGACTAGCTGATACTTTTGTTTTAAAATGTCATACGTAATGATTTGAAAAAGCCTGCTCGGACCAAACCTTTGGGCTATCATTTCCAAGACAGAGCTTCACACAAAGAAGCAAAAGCTTTTCAGTTAACCTCAACTAAACAGTAATCACACAAGGCAAAACAAGCCTTGCTAATTGATAGGTTAATTACTTTCAGCCAGCTCCTAAATTAACACCAGTTTTAGGTTGGCTACTCAGATGGAGGAACCACCCAAGCATTACATTTGGACCTAAGTTAGTTTTCAAAATTATGGGTCTAGTTGTACAGAAATAAGCAGCTGATAAAGAAGGGACACGATATGGTGACTTTGAAAGCCGCTGGGTTCCCAGTGCTGCAGTTTCTGAAGGAATTCAGCCTGGAAGCTTGGTAAGTAATGAAGCATCAGCTTAATTCCTTTTATTCTTTTCGTTATGGTAAGGCTGCTGAATGAGTGGTAATGTGTTACCAGAATTTGAGTTGTCTGAACACAATTCTGTTAATCTGTTAAAAACTCCAAGACTAGCGAGGTGATTTTATGATTAATGTATTTACTCAGTGGTTGGTAACAATCGTGGAGTCGTACCTTCAGTCGCTCTAGCCACTGACTGTAGGAATCTTCTAACCAGGGACGTTCTGTGTCACAGACAAGATTCATGTTAGCAGTTATTTGAGGCAAACAGTAATTCTGTACACTATGGAAAGCAGGAGATGTCTCTTTAAAGATGCTTCAGCATTACAGCATTTGAGCTCAGGTTTTGAATGTTAAATGTGTAGATTCAGAGAGTTCCTGAGCTCTTAATTATGGGAACAGCTCAATTACAGCAGTCTTGAAATGGAATTTCCATAATAACGCAATGGGATCATGCAAGTTGGCTACCATAATGCACCCTAGGTGGCTGGCGCTGTACGTCCCAGGACACTATCTCCTTGACAGGATTAGGGCAAGATAGTCTGAATATCTGTGCAGCTAAGACTTCTGTTCAAGGAGAGAGGTTTTCACATCTCGGTTTCTTTGGAACACAAACAGGAACATTCCACCAAAACCCTGTAGCCTGTATTTCAGATAACCCTAGCAAGCACTAATGATTTCTTGTCACCGGGGCAGCCCCCGTGCCCCAATAAACGTGTTCACACCTTCTCTACTCTCATATTAACACAATATCCAGTTCCAACCACCACCACAGATCTCCCTATACCTTGTAGCTTTGACTTGGCTTCTTCAAATCCAAATTGTGGCTCAGATTCCAGAACACTGTATCAGAAGAGAAATAGAGGGTACACAGTTAAGCAACTTCGTCTCGCATGAATCTAATTCAAACATTTCTTTAGCAGGTGGTCAGCAATCTCATTGCATCAGTTATAATGGGGCATGTGGATAGGTCCAATGACTGAGAAACAGATATTTCATGCTTATGTTAAAAACAAAAGGCTCAGACAGACAGTAAATTAGAGCTCTTATGCTAAAAGAAAAAGGCTTCAGCAATATACAAATGCTTGCAGGCACTAGACTACAGGCAAAAAGATATCTTTTGGTCTGCAGACCACCATAGAATGTAGTCACAACCTAGAATATCCGCATCGTAAAACTTTACAAAGTCTAATTTGAAGACTGTGCTACAAAAGTTTTTTTAAAGTTGTACCTGTGTGGGGGGAAAAAAAGGAATTAAAATAACCAGATACAGGTTTGAAAAGCTACTGCTATTGGCTGTACGTAAAGTACCCCCAAACACTCAGGTGGTGATGAGGGTCAAGCCGGCTACTGCTATTGGCTGTACGTAAAGTACCCCCAGACACTCAGGTGGTGATGAGGGTTTACATAACGAGACTGCTAGATCCCAAGCCATCAGTTAAAATATTAACACCAGATGGGGAACGCTTGCCAGTCAAGCCTCCTAAGGTTCCTTAAGCCTAGTACTGAGTGACGTTTAGTTCAGTCTGTGTCTCTTAGTTCCTTCCTTAAAGAGAATGAGCGCTACACTAACACAAGTGGCAAGAAGACCAACTGCTCTAACTGGTGTCTGTTCAAGTTTCTGCTTGTGGGCAACATCGGAAGGAACACAAGGCTAAGAACGCCCACGTTTGGTTTTAATGGACTTTTCTTGATTTAATCTGAGGGAAAACTCCTCAAAGATGCAGAAAGGGAAAGGAAGTGCTGAATGTCAGCTGTAAAACAGTGTCTCTCTCCCATGCTCTTGGATCTGTATTATCAGCCCTACAGAAAGAAAGTTCTAGAATTGAAAAATCAAAAAATATTTCAAGACTCTTGGCATTAATATCCTCAAATGAATTTGTGGCTGCTGACAGGATATAAGGAAAAAAGCTCTCCAAATAGTAATAGAAATGTATGTCGATCCAAAATAATTAGTATTTAGTCATCAAAAGAGACCACCCAAGCTAACTTACAGCCCCCTGAATACATGCTGTGACAGCAGGACAACTGGAGGTTGCAGAAAAAGAGCGTGGTTTTGTATTCTAGGAACATAGGACACCACGTACCCAAAAGCAGGGCTAATAACAGTGCTACAAGCAAAGCAGCCAGGCTGGAATATTAAATGCTCTATCATTCAGTTCAAACATTCACAGTGACATGTCTGCTGGATTTAAAGGGTGGAAACGTAACCTTTCCCGCACCATACCAATGCTTGTAAATAAACAACCAACATTTGATTAAGCTGAAATACAAACTACAATTAGATTGGTGCATTTTATTTTATTTTTTTAAGAAAAGAACAATAGGATATTCTGTATCTTAAAAGGGTGCTTTTAAAATATTTAACACCTACTCTGAGACTGCTTTTGCTCCCCAGTCAAAGACATTCCCCGCAAGAAGTCCTTTCACCAGAGCAAACTGCCTCTCCTCCCAGCCTAATGAATCCAAAGATTCGATTACGCTTTGAAAACATTTTAAGGCTATGCCATTTTCTTTCTGCTTTACCTGTAAGAAAGACATGAAACATTGCATTTGTAGACAAAAATTTCTTACCCATCATCAGCTGTCTCAGTCCCAAGACCACGTTCAAGCATTCTCCTCTACGTTCATGGCCTCTAATGGACCAACAAGTTACTGTTATCAGCATGCTTAGTATCAACAAGAAAAGAGTTTCCTGGGATTCTAATAAAAAGCTTCATTAGTGCTAAGATATGATCTGTAGCCCAAGAATTAATTTTCTTAATAAGTTAGAGGTGCAATAGGTCTGGAGCAGATTGGGGAATGGGAGAGTGGACACATACAAAAAAAATTCAGTAGTAGCATGATCCATCAAACCCAGGGGATTACCACGAGGACGCTTACCACTATCAGTTTTACAAAAACTGGAGATTATTTTTTATTTTTGCATCAGGAATTTCATCATCCCAGCTGCTTAGAAGCTCTTAATTTTTTTTCTCCGCTTCTATCTCCAGTGAGATTAGCGTTACATGGCTTGTTATCTTAAAGAACTTAAAAGTGATGCTGGGTTCCACCTTTACATCAAGATCTTCTCTTGGCAGTATCTTATCTGAATTACCAAAAAGCAAATATAAGTAAAACCCACCTCATGCTTTTTTTTTTAACATCTATTTTAGAATGAATGTACCATCTGACAATATAGCTAGGGAGAACCTCCTCTGTATTTTGTAGAAATGTATCAAAGTCAGAAAAAGGTCTCTAACCAGACACTGGCACTGTTGTTATTTATATGTCCCCACAGACAAGTGGTGAGGACATACAGAAAGTTATTTTTGACAAATACTGACTTCACGTGTCCTCTCCCCAACCATATTATGTTACAGAATAAAATACAAAGAGTAACAGCGGCGCAGTGGCAACAAATATTTTTAAGAGCTAGAGGTTATGTGTTTGTATACACTCCAACCCAACTCTGCTGAGTAGCTCAACAATTACAAAAGTAATCAAGAACCCTTTTACAGCAAAGCAGTAAATTAATCCAGAGACAATAAATACGTAGGAAAGCGGCACAGTTTGGTTTAAGGACAGATTGCCTCAGCAAGCAAGGGAATGCGTGAAGGTTTGGGGGCTTTTTCAGGCCTTTTGTGGACACGATGAGGTGGGGGAGGATGACTATCTGGTCATGAACACACCACCCCTTCCTTTTCTTTCCTTTGTGGGGGAGTGGTGAGGAAAGAAAAGAAACCACACTTGGAGGTAGTTAAAGGAACACAGAAGTGTGAGTTCATAGCATTGGTGACTTTTGCACAGAGCTGTTGAGGTTGTTAGCTGCTCTGTAAGATTAACTGCTCTACAAGAAAATAATGCCAAGTGTCTTTTACAACTGACTGCAATTTGCATGTTTACTGGAAAGTACTTACAGAGCTACACATAGCTTTACATTTGAAAATGGTTTCCACACCATGAAGAGAATTAGGAGAATGAGGAGAAAAAAAGAAAAATTCCTGAAGTCTGCCAAACTGCAGTAGTAGCCTTAGTATAAAGGCAAATAATCTGACCGTCCTCAGAATTGAAATTCTCGGGTCACCTGTAGGTGCTCTGTAATCAGAAGTGCAGGGTTCCCCATGCAGCTTCCTCAGTTCTAAACCGAAGGAAACACCTCCTCGCTGAAGGAGCAAGTGACAACAGTATCTGATGGCAGACACCACGCGCTCGTCAGGAACAGGACTGACACCATCAACTCGCTTCTCGGATGTATCGGACAACTGAAGCGGGTAATAGTTTTGGTTAGCATTATCCTCCATGAGCACGTTAGCGGTCAAAGGCTTTATATCCCATTACCCACTGCTGTTCCTCCTCAGTGACAACCAGCACCTGGTTAAGGCTGTTGCAAGGCAGGCAGTCTCTAATCCCTCCCCTAAAAGCCATTACTTACACAAACTTTCAAAGTACGGAAAAAGCGACTTGAACTTACATGTTGTCCACCCTGTAAAGCAAGAACAACTTACCTTTGAATAGGGATCCGGAAAATTGAACTCGTTTAAACAGTGCTCCCTTGTATCCAAAAGACTTCTAACTGTTAAGGTACCATATGCACTTTGAAAAGGGAGAAGGGGGGGGAAAAAAAGAGACAGAATCACAGAATCGTTTAGGTTGGAAAAGACCTTTAAGATCATCAAGTCCAACCACTAACTTAGCGCTGCCAAGTCCGCTAGAAGATCAACTACTTCAAACAGAAAAAAGTTCTTTTCTCCTCTGTTTCGTCCATAAGTCATAGCACGTCACACAAGCACTTATGTTAAAAATCTTTACCTGCCACATGCTAAATGCTGTCTCTAAGTGGTAGATCTGCTATACAGTTTATTTAAATACAGGGAGGGAAAATGTACAGAGCAAAGCTACATACCTGAATTAGCATGCTACCATTTTTAATAGCCATGTAACGATTTTTAATAATAAATTTTCTGCCGAGAAACATTTTTCCATTAAATTCCAATATACGAGATCCAAAAGTTCTGTGCAGAGGGCCTGACGTTTGGCACATCAGCCGACTCAGCTTTCAGTTTGCTCTGCTTCACAACCCTAATTAGCTTGTATTTAGCTTTTAGTCAGCTTTTAATTTGCTCTGCTCAACAGAAGCAGCAAGTGATGAAAAAGGGAAAATAAAGACACTTACAAAGGCTGCTGCCTGAGTGTCTGGAGTTTATTCCAGTATTTCTGTCGGAACTTTTCCGCTCTCTCCAGTGCATCAACAGAGTCTGGCTGACTGGCTGCAGCACGTTTTGCCACCTGGTAGAGAAATGAGGCAAGACTGAAGTTATCAAATGAATTCTCCTTCCATGTAACTGATCTGAAGTTCAGTCTGAAAAATAACCCCTCCATCTGCTGTACTGTTCAGTGCCTGCATACTATCTAGTCCCTCCCACACAGTATCTTCCAGCTTTCCTTCACTCCAGCCACCAAAGAATAATTTTAAATACCTCTTTTTTTTTTTTCCCCCAAAAGACTTAATGTTTATTTTCAAGACTGTACTTTCAGAAATTAAACACAAGTTCTAACAACTTATAGGAGGGGGAAAAAAAAAATAACAAACACACACACACAAAAGGAGAAACAGGAAGAAATTCAACAGTCCACATAAAACTCCTCATGCTCTTTTTTTTTCTTTACTACAGTAAGGTCAAGTCAATGTGTTGCTCCTGTGTTTTTCCCAGCCCTTTTCCTCCTGACACACGGTCAATGAAGTTTCTGATTTGGATTTGCTTACTAAGTATATGTAGCTCTTAAGTACTACCATGCACTGACTGAATCCATTTCACAGTGCAGAAAAAAGTAACTCATGTCTAATTAAATCATGCTCTTTGAATGCAAAAGTGGCTGTAAGTAGGACTGCTCCCAAGAGTGAGAGCAAGGCAGTATTTTTGGCCTTTGCCTTTTTGGCCTTCGATTGTGTAACCATCCTGCTTGCCAGCTCTGTATAAAGCGGTGGTAAGTGCCATTTAAGACACAAGATACTTTGAAAACACCTTAAAAAAAAAAAAAAACCAAAACCCAACAACAAACCCACACACCACAGGAGAAGAATACCTCTGCCTTTGAAGGTATCAAGCACTTCCCTAGGAGACTGGGACAAAGCCAAATGCCTCCGTTAACGGGGGAAAGATGAACTGTATTTACACACAATAGGTTTGACACAGCAGAGATATTTTGCAGGGTAAACACATTGGTCCGCAGAAGATTTACTTGCTAAATATTTGCATCATTCATACATATGACTGGTTTGTGACATTTACCCCATCCAGCGCCTCCTCAAAGCAGGTGAGCCAGTATTTTCTGGCCATGGCATCATCTGTGAGGTCAACAGTGTCTGGAATATAGGTTGATGGGTCTTTCAGCAGTGGCAGGTTAACAAGGGGTCTCTCCAACCTATCCATTTCAAGCATGTCAAACTGGGTGAAAAACGAAAGAGATTTATTAGAACTTAGTCAGAAACTGATTCATAACAAATTGAACTAGTGCAAGGGCTACAGAAGTCCATCCACAGTTAAGACTGACAAATTTGCAGACAACTATATTAGAGTACATGCCATCATAAATAATCCACTCTCCTGCATGGATCATTTATCCATGCCCACCCTATAGATAGAAATTATTGAGTTTCATGTTGAGAACTTACTATAGGCCCTCTATCTTACTATTTTCCTTCCCTTCCTCCCCAGTACTGTCAAATCTGCTGGGCTATCAGGTTCAGAGACAGTAGCACAAAGAGCTGAGCACAGGCTTATTTTTACACATAAGGAATATTGCTATGCTGCTTTACAATTTCCTTTTACAATCCTGTTCAAGTCTCCAAAACTTTTCCTTACACCTTGGGAAAACATTGCTTGGGACCAAATTTCTAAGGGAAGAGATTAAACTCATGTGAAATATGTATAGTTACATAGCTCTGTACATAAAGTGTGCCTTATTTCGTGTGTCTAAAAAAAACACCTGTGCACATTTATCATTATTTTATACAACTATCTTAATAGCATTGCATTTGCAAACACTGCATGGCCCCGAAACGTTCAGGCTCAGTAAAGATTAAAGCCCACAATGTAACAAGATTTTGTGTCCGTAAACCAAAGTGGTTGCTATAGAAAGATTGTTTTCAGCATTAATTCACTGCTGAGAAGTGGACATTTCTGAACTATGATTGTTGCCAAGAGATTTCACTTTGTGTGAACAAAGTGAGTGCCAAGCAATAGAAAAATTCAAAATGGAGAGATTGTGGACAGTACATTATCAGCTGGCTTGAGACTCCTGTACCACTGCCAGCATGAAAACAAAATCATCTTCTCACAGACTGAAGGGTTGACAAACAACAGGAGATCAGTAGATCCGCATAAATAGGTTTAAATCTGCCATATATTTTATGATTAAGAAGGATCATGTTGTTATTTTTTTGGTCATACTTATAATAAACAATTTCATTACAGTAATTTCAGTTATGGCAAAGCTTAAAATTAGATATATATTTTTATATATAGGCACATCCCACAAAATCCATCATCTGCAGCTCACAGGGGACTTATATTAAGGCTTGGTCTGGGAAACCATTCAGTAAGAGTTTTGCACCTCATCTTCAGGCCTAAAAAAGCCCAGCGACCGACAGAAAACAGCTAACCAAAGCCAACACCTGCTCCCCCCGCCCCTGCAGCCTCCAGCAAGTACAGGAAATTCCTGAAAACTAGGAGATAAATCAATGATGGAGGAAATTTAAAAAAACTTGACATGAAAAACACTGACACGTGAACCAGTAAAAGACAGTAAAACACGAGCTCCAATATTCTAGCTTCTTTTCAAAAGCAATTCAGTAGATGCAGTATTAGAATATTTTAAGAACCTTAATGTATTTTCTGATTGCTTACTGTATGCCAGTTTCACTGTGAAATCGGAATTACTGTATTGTCAGTGTATTTAAGAGATGACTGGGCTCATGCTCTTCTGTCCAGTTATATATTTCTCTTCTCATAGGAAGTAAATAAACGCTGCTTAAAGACAGTGAAACATCAGATTCAAAATTCTGAAGCACAATATTTCAACTGTAGCAAAATCCAGCTACTTCAGAGAAAGGGTAAGAAATGAATGTTCCCCCCTCTGCTTTGGTGAAGGAGAATAAGACAAAGTAGCAGTCACAATCTGGTTTTATGAGACATTACATCAAACCATCACACAAGACAGAAGACATCACACATGGCACAAGACACTATCAGTCACTTCTTTCGGTAAGCAGGAGTCCCAGGGCAAGAAGCAACTAGCTTGAGAATAATTATCTATTTTCAAATCACCGTTACTAAGAGAATTAGTTCTAGGAAAGACAACCACATACTGTACCACTCCTTGTTCTCTGCATAGGGTAAACATCAGGTGATGTGCTCATTAGACCAGAACTCCCAGCATAATTCTCTCCCCAGCTATACTGATTTGGATCTAGAAAAGAGAAAGACAGAGACACACATAATCTGAAAATAAAACTGAAAATACTCTCGTGAGTGAGTCTAGAGTCAGCATCCCTTCAGAGAAGCTGCTTCACTACAAAAAACATCTTCCCCTGTCTTTATAAGTAAACATAATTTTTCCCTCTAACCCTCAAAAGAAATGTTTCAGCCACTCAGTGAATTACCTAGCTTTGAAGAGCTTCAACCTGAATGAGACATATGACAACTGAAGTTCTAAAATCACCCTTTTTTTTTAACCCCCTTTCCTTTGTCATTAAGGGCTATAACCAGCATGCCTTCAAAGCACTATCACTAGTATAGTATTTCCTATTTCTAAATCTAGATCCATTATTAACAAAATATAATTACAAAACTCTCAAAGCACAGGGTAAATTTCATATAAACACTAAAGCTACTTCTAGAATTTTTTTTTATTTGAGAAAATTTTAATCAAGTTCAGATGTACAGTATTTGCTGCAGAAGCAACTTCTTTAATTCCTCAGTAGCTGGTTCTTTGCCCATATCTATAAAATGGGCATGAAAAGAATTCCACATCCATTATTCTGAGGTATATTTGGTATTTACTAAAACCAAGTACCCTTAGCAATCTCGCAATGTGTTCCGCTACAACCCATATACTGACTGGCTTGCTAGTACATCAACAAGAATAAAAGAAATAAACAGGGCAGAATTCAACCAAAGCACCCTATACCAAAAGAACGCTGGGCAGAAGTGTCTCATCCTTCATAAATATCTGTGAGGTTTTTCGCTCTCAAACGAACACAGTTTTGAGATGCTGGTCTTCTGCAGTACGTTAACTGAATTCAGAAGCTGGCCTCTTAAAGAGGGGGAAAGTTCTCAAAAACCACGCTTCCCCAGTTTGATTTAGAGTTATGACAGCTCTTTGCAGAAATGCAGAAGAGAGCCAAATCCTGCTGGCTTCTCAAAGGCGAGCAGGAAAACCAGTGAGAAATTAAGATGTCCCTGCCAGAATACATAAAACCAAAGCCCAGCATCTGCGTTTATTAGTGCCAAATGTATTTATTTAGGCAACAACTTACATGCAGCCTCTTAAGAGAAACTTGGACATTACACTGACATTTCAGAACACAGCATATACAGAACATAGCAGTGCTGTACTTACTGTCTTGTTCAGCTCCTTTTAAAAATGCCCCAATGGCTCCCAGGTAGCCTTCATGTCTCAGGAACAATGCCTGAACCTCTCCCTGCCACAATATGAAACATTGCAATTGGATGGTCCCTGATGGCTAATATGTACTTCTTTGTCACTAGTTTTACACTTAAACTTAATAGAAACAACCTGAAGATGGTAATATTAATTTGTGCTACATTCTAACACATTTAGTAACTGTAATGGTGCCCCTGAAACACAGCTTCAGGAGGAACTGCTTACATACATCATTCCACAATTCTTAAACAGCCGGGGAAAAAAAATACATGCAGAAGTGGTGCGTATTCTAAGCCTGCACAACCCCAGAAGCAGAGGGAAGCCAGTGCCTTCACTAGAAAAGACCACTGCATCATTCCATGAATATTCAACTCCTCTTGCTTGAACAGGCTGGAAATATAAGGTCACCTGATTCCAGGTCATCAGCGTAAGCGTGTGCCACCGTGCGTCCAACGCATTCAAGGCATTGCTCAGTATCTTTATTCCGTTACACTGCTATTTAACGTTCAACAGCATACAGACACCCTGCGTATTATCCATAGGCAAGCATTTCCCCCATTGAATTAGTTAGTTTAATTGTTAATATAATACACAAAAGCTAGGGAGAATAAGAGCACCCTCCATGCTAGCAGCGGGGTCCCTCAGCTTTCCTAGGCGAGGCTGGGTGAGACACAGCCTTCTCCAAAGGACAATCAGCTACGTCTGCAGCAGCGACTACAAGAACACTTAACACTGAGGTAAGCTATAGTAAAAGATCAGCTACAATTCGGTGAGGTTTGGATTTGAATCACTGATAAAGCTATTCTCACAAGAATCTAAAGCTGTAGTTTTGCAATAGTTTTCTTGAAACTGAACACAGTTTTCCAGAAAGGGACTGCAATGGCGAAATAAAGGGGGGAAAAAGCAGCATTCAGGAGTCTCTTGCCTGAAGCACTGACATCAGAAAAAAAATTGTGTCATCTATTCTATAAAATTGCAAAAGTGCAGGAACTAATCTACCTGTAACAACCATTAATTGAGCTTTTGGATTTGACAGTATTTCTAGTGAAAAAACTTCAGTATTTTCCACAGCTTCAAAACCTACAAAGAACTACAGCTTGGTTGTTTTGGGTTTGGGTTTTTGTTTTTGTTTTTTTTAAACAACAAAAATCAACTCACACCCCCCCACTGATGCTAACTATCTCAGCAGAACAATCCCACATTGCATAGCCTAGGGGGTGAAAAGAAATAGATGCAAGTCAGCAAGAGGAATTGAATAACAATGGCAGCTATCTAAGAAAATAGTGAAAACTCATTACTTGGCAGCTACAAGACAGACTGTCAATCAAAAAATAATAATAAAGAGAGAGAGGGAGGGAAGGAGAGAGAAAGAGGGGCCAGACAGAACTCCCAGGGAATTCACATTGATTTTACCCCTCCCACAATAGATCTTTATAGCCCTGCCTTACCTACCTCAACAGCAGCCCTCTAAGCTTACTTCATGTGCAAATTCATTTATTAAAAGTCTCCCAACAACCTAGAAAGATAACTAAACGCGTGACTTTGCTATAAGGAAAATCTCTGTTTTCATTACCTTGGAGAAGAAGTTGATACTGTAGGTTATTGTGCGCATAGTAACAGGGTGACCCCGAATAAAGAATCCGCCAAAATATATTTTATCTAAGTTATGGAGTTTGGCATAGAGGCAGGCGAGTTGACCAATGTCATTGCTGATCATATGTAGTAAACTTTTTGCCATATCTTCTTTGGAAAATTCTTAAAGGAAAGAAATAGCAAACCAAATTAAACACAGCTGAAGAATGCTCAGATGGACTGCACTTCCCTAAGAGATAGCCTACAGCTGGAGGAAAAAAAAAAAAAAAAAAAGGAGTTTGACCAGTCTCTTCATGTGCATAGAAGAGAGGTGTTCCCCCCACCCCGCCAAAAATCTTTTATAAAAAAAGTACTTCAAACAACAAGGAGTATGTATTTGACTGAAGTTATCATGAAAAAAATCACTAAGCCTCTGTGAAATATTGCTTGAAAGAAACCTGCTTGAAAGGCCAACAGCGAATGGAGAGAACTCCATTTCTTCTCTCTAAGAACTACGGATGATGGTTCATCCACCCATCTTGACCTGAGGCACACTGCAAGCATTTTATTACAATACTGTAAATAAAATTGCAAATTATAGTAAATCACTGCCATAGGTCCTTTTCAGGACCAAGAAAGCCACATTTATTTCCCACAGGAATGAATTAACACTGAGCTAACTTCACACCTATTTTTGTCATTTGCCTAGACTTATGCAATCCCAAACTGAAAATTTGAATGCCTGCTTGTAAGATAGTACTATATAATATTTTTAATAAATAAAATATTGCGCAGGAAAAACACATGTAGGCAAGATCATGAAAAGGACTGGCCCAGCTCTGCTTATTAGATCATTATAAACATCAGATTCCCAAGGACCAGAAAAGATGGTTGCACTTCTCATTAGTTTCAAACAACAGCTCCAAATGTTCCGTGTCCCCTCTTAGCCCAGCATGCATAACATAGGGAAATAGATAAGGTATGTTTATGCTGATGAAGCTGGCAACTGTTTTTCCATCCATTTAAGTGTTCACAGGAAGCTGGCACAAGCAGCAAATCCATGCTGACAGGCAATATAAAGTCTTAACTGTACAGCAAATCTTGGATAGATCTTTTATATACCAATACCTTTATCTGCTGTAGTAGATTTCCCGAAGCTGCTTGCTATCAGATTTCCACTTAGCCCCAGGGTCTGGTAGGCTCCTCCATACACATCTTTCACCAGCATGTCTACGTTTGTGTGCTGTCCCTTTGAAGCGAGTTGCAGCAATTCATCGAATTTCTGAGGGTGAGAAGCAGAGTTACTCCAGCTTTCCTGGACAGCTAGATGACCTTGCCCGTAAACCCAGAGCTCTGCAGCATCTTTACTGACCAAACCTGGGGGTTTTGGCTTGTCTTAGAATCAACCCTGCCAGCAAAAGATACATTATTTCTAATTACAAGGACTTATTCAGAGTCCATATCTTATCAGACAGACTGATCTTAAGTGGAGCTCCCTTCATGATGAAAAGCACAAGCATCCTCTTCAGTTATCTGCAAATAATTTGTTGCATTTCCCCTGAAAACTAGAGCTGGATCAGCACATTTAAAATAGTCAGAAGCCTCCTGCATCTCTTATCTTGGAATGAGCTCAGAAACACAGTAACTAAGAGCAAACAGAATTCTGTCTTCTTGGGGCATAAGAAAAAAAACGTTTAAAAACCAAAAGACCAAGTCTGCCTTTACTGTTGCAGAAACGCATTAGTGTCCCTGAAATTAAACTTGCATGCAATCTGCGTTATACGAATACTTAATTTATGAGTCTGTTAACCCTAATTTCTTCTTTTACAAAATCAGCAAGAATTAAGAACCGATACTGTCATGTTCTAAGATTTCTTTTTTTAAAAGCATCAAACAAAACACTGCAAGTATGGGTCTTCCCTTTGACATTTTCTTATTTGGTGCATATGTAACTCTAGCTTTTTCTACACTACTGACATTTAGGGACACCTATTTAAGCCACATGGATCTTTGAGACAGGAAAAAACAGCATGATTTAAGAGCTGAGTTAGGCAGAGCAGTACTAAATCAGGCCTTATTCTGGCAGATTACCAACCTGGGATTTAAGTGACAAACCCCTGGAACCGTAATGTGTAACAAAGGGAGACAGAATTCCTCCTCTCTACTCCCAGACATTTTCCAGTAATCGTGTGCTCTCTGCTTTGCTTCTGCAGATAATATTGCAGGAACTAGGCAGGCATTTCATGTTGACAAAGAGTACAGAAAATTAACAGGCCACTTTGAGAAGGCTATTCTCTGCTTTACAGACACTATTTGTCCTTGTTGACAAACTCCTTGAGTCCCAAGCAGGATCACTATTTTGCCACCGATGAGCATCGTATCATTTTTGTCCCTATATTCTACCAGTATCTTTTTACATTTAAAGCTTCCTTTTATGCATCAGAAGCATCAAAAATATGAACATAAATCAAGGACTCGGCCTTGTTATCTAACAGTCTAAGACCACAAGCACCTAATGGAGAGTATTAAAATTGTCCTGAGTGTTGCAGAACTGCCTGTTCTGGCTCTGCACAAGGGCAGCAATTCTTTGAATAAAAGGTAACACACACACGCCCCCCAAGAGACACACATTTTTTTTCATCTTCTGGTACACTAATGTTGGACTTCTGACACACACGCCCCCCAAGAGACACACATTTTTTTCATCTGGTACACTAATGTTGGACTTCTTGTTTCCCATATAAAAGTTACGTAAAATAATTTTCTCCCTATCCAAAGAGTTTGGTGTTCCAACATTTCAAGCTTCCTCTTAGCATCTCATTTAATCCCACGCCCCTTAAGGCTGACACTCCGATACCTTTGTTTTTGTGAGCAGTGCTCCAAGACCCCAGAAGGTTCCACCTCCAATTGAGCTCCCTCCGATCCATTCGAATTTGTCTTCTGTTTCTACCTGTCAACAAACCAAGGCAGATTTGTCTAGAAAGTCCTATTATAACTATAAACACGGTTATATATGAGATCATGCAAGTTTTTTTGAACAGTGATATTAGTGTAGGCAGAACTATTCAATTGTATAAATGTCAGGCAAGAAGTTCTCCAGAGGTACACGTTCCACATACTTATGTCACAAGCAGTATCTGAAATATTTGTATTTAATTCTTGGCCAATAATCCTAAATATAGACATCAAATTTGGTCCCCTCAACAGGGTGACAGCCTGCGTCCTCATCAGTTAACATAACTTCTCTAAACACTGAATTAAGTGGGATTAAAAGGAAACTATGGTAGTGAATGGAAAAGCATTCATAACTCTGTAAGAAATGGAAATTAAAAAGTTCAGAAATAAAATAATGATTTTTTTTTATTACCCAAGAAGAAACAATTACAAATCTAAAACAATGTTTCAGATCACCATTATCAAATTCTACAGAAAAACATTTTAGCAACCACTCACCTTCACTATAGAAACCCCAGAGCCAATATTCACCAGTAAATAAGGAAAAATATTTGGGTGGTTTGTCTGAAATCGGAATTCTGTATCTGAATCTTTCTGGTATGCAAACACTTCATGGGGTATGTTCCTTAGCACGAAGTTGCATCCTTTAATTAGGCAGGTCATTACATCTTCTTTATCTACTCTGAGATGAAGAGGGAGAAAAAACACCCTTACATAAATGTCATAGTCCTATTGATAAGCAAGTATGCTTTTAGAACAGTAGTTCTTAAAGCCTTTACAACCAGGAGATAGTAACCCACACCACACGGCACAAGTCCAGATCTCCTAAAACATGAAACCTACATCTGCATATGTTCTGATGTTCACCTTCCATGCCAGCACACACAGTCCTAAGTTAGGCTGTAGTTACACAGTAACTTTCATCTTACATTAATCATGCTGTCATCAGGAATAATCCTGTTCCCGGTTTGCTTGTTTACACTGCCTCTTTAGCGCCCTAGCGCTAGCACAAGTACATGTGCACCCCTGCAATAAGGTGGGTTTGGAAACTTATTTGGAAATGAACATAACAAACAAATTCCCTTACACAGAACAGTTTTCTGTTGCTCTTCCCCTTCCTTCCCAATCAAGGAAAAAAGCCTCCGCTCAACATTTCAGCACTTGTTTATGACAGATTAAAGTGACTGCGAGGAGCCTACTTCTGGGGTTACTAAACACAGGAAAAAACACTTCTCACAAGAATAATAGGATTCACAACAGTATATATCCTGAGTATGGAGTCTAGGAACATGACATATGATTTAGAAGAGTGATGGAGTTAAGTCAGCTAACAGTCAGTGACTTCTGTCCACTTCTATATCTTATGTATTATTACTGATTTGTGGCAAATTTCTTAAATGAAATACACTAAATTTCTTACATGAAATATCATAAGCCTTGTTGAAAACACAGAAACAAAGCACAAATATACATCTCAATTAATGCAAAATGCTTTATGTTTGTCAGGATGGAGAAGGTGCTGCTTGCTGGGCCTGTGGACCAATCAAGTATGTCATTAGCAAATAAAAGCCAAAGAAACAAAAACCAGGTGCACCACATGAGAAAAGGGGGTAACTGCCTCCTGGTCTTGATTAATTGATACTTAGTAACAGCCAATAAGGTACTGATGTGGGCTGGTTTGAAAAAAAATTAACAGAATCCTACCTATCAGAAGAAGAAAGTTATTTGAAAAAGTAGTATAAAACAAGATGAACGCAGCACCTTGGAGATTGTAGTGTGTACTAGGTAGAATTGCAGCATGGGAGGTACCTTGAAGTTCTCAGCAACATCAGGTAATGTTTTACATTAGTATAAATTAATGCTATTTTTATCTACGCTTACAGCAGTTTTTTAGCATATGGTGTTTGATAAAGATGTTTGAGTGGTAAATTTATAAGGCTGTAAATTCATGAGACTGTCCTTTAGTCTCCTGCAAGCCTATCCTTCTGCATGCAGTTTAGGTAGGAGCTATGTGGTAAGCTACTGTATCGTATTAATTACTTCTGAGCAAGCACAGAAAAGTGTTAGAAGCTTTTGGAACCCTAACTTGAGAACCTAGGCAACTATAGATTAGATACATCCAGGAAAAAAAAAAAAGTCTGCCAACAATATTTTGGCTTCTAACAACAAAGTCATCTTGTGGGTTTCATCCTTAGACTTTTAGTAGAAAGACTGACACATTTAAATGCACCTCATCACAGTAACTGATCAAAGATTTTCAATTAAAATTCTTGTTAGTAATGAATTTGCCCACTACTATACTTCAAATATTACTTCATGTTATATACTACTGTATGTTTTGTGCATGTGGATCTCTACTCCAGTGGCATTCAACAGTACATCCAAAGTGTGCTACTGACAGCTCAGATACCATCACTGAAATACTGATAGTTGTGGGGCGAAAAGTAAAAGCCATTACCATAATCATGATAAGAGACCAATTTAACTTAAAAATGGAGTAGGTGCAAGTTAGATCCTTTATAGAGAAAAGCTGTGATAATACCCTGCTTTCCTCTTCTTACTGTCTTTCTCCTGAACCCTGTGTTCCCTTCTGTTGGCTCTATTCCCGCACCTCTAGCGTGTCAGTAATGATACAGTTATCTTTGTGCAGCTTATGGTCACTAACAAGTCAATACAGCCTGGTCTGACCAAGAGGCATCCATACATTCTACTGCTTCACTGCTGCAGTGTAGATGGCTTTTGAGGACAGATGGGCAAAGTGGAAAGTTAGCCTAGTAAAATCGCTTCAAACAAGAAATACACTCCTACAGCTAAGTTCAAGCAGTTCCACTTACTTCAACCCCAATTTCTTCTCAATAAGATCTTTGAATTTATAGGCACCACCACCTGTAGCTTTGATGACTTTTGTCTCTGTATTGACAAGATGGTCTTTGATGAAATCTAGGCAGGTTTCGATATAAGTGTTTTCAAACTTAATGAAGTGAAGTCGAGCTGTAATCTCCTCCTGAACCGATATTTCATACAAAGGTTCATTTTCTATGTCCTTTAAAAGAGAAAAGAATTTCTTATAGATCATTCAAAATCCTTCCTCGAGAAACAAGGTTATATGCTAAACTACTGAACATCAAAACCTGTGCTTCCTTTGCCTTGAAACGGTGTTAATGCTATTAAAATTTCAAAGAATATAGTTTCAACAGATCTTAATACTCCTTGAGAATATAATCAATTCTCCCATGCATTAGACACGCATGAAGTATTTCTATATGAGAAAAGCTATGCTTACATGGAAGTATGGTTTTCTCAAAAGTAACGTACTTATCTGTCTAGAAAATAACTATTTCAAACACTGAACTGGCAATTCAAGCACTTCCAAGAAGGCAAGGAACGTAACTGAGTTTGCCTGTGCATGGGCTGTCCAAGCCTGAAGCCCTGCAGTCAGTCTTTCAGTAAAGAGAACATGTTCCAGTACCTAAAGGGGGCCTATAGGAAAGATGGGGAACGTCTTTTTAGTAGGGCCAGCTGTGTTAGGACAAGGGGAAATGGTTTTAAACTAGAACAGGGTAGGTTCAGGCTAGAGGTAAGGAAGAAATTTTTTACAATGAGGGTAGTAAAACACTGGAACAGGTTGCCCAGAGAGGGGGTGGAGGCCCCATCCCTGGGAACATTCAAGGCCAGGTTGGACGGGGCTCTGAGCAACCTGATCTAGTTAGCAGTGTCCCTGCTCACTGCAGGGGGGTTGGACTAGATGACCACTAGTGGTCCCTTCCAACCCAAAACATTCTATGATTCTATGATGTATCATCACATGAATTTAGATCTAGAGCTATATTAAGCTTGCAAAGCAAAAGTAATTGCCAAACCCATGCTAATGGCTAATTTCCCCTGGAATCTAGCAAAGGGTTATTAACAGGAGCCACGCACTCCTCTGAGCTGCAGTACAAATGCTTAGGAATGGCTGTAAGCGTTAGTATATACTAGAATGTGTTTAAAATACACATTTCAGTTGTGACAACTTACTTCAGAGTAACAGATGCTACAGAAGGTCATACTTAAACTAGAAGAAAGTTCTAAGTAAAGTTTTATACAGAACAAGTTACTAGGGGTTTCGGATGAAATTTCTGTTCCACTATGAGAAGCCAGTCCAGTACTTCACTCTTAGGAGTCAATTGCATGCAGCTGATTAATGATGCAATTCTTACCTTTCCAGAATGATCAAAGGATCTCACTCTTGCCACTTTGTGCTGCACAGTTGAATAATAAGCCAACTTGGTTAATGAACCACCTGTTAATAAAAAGATGACAAGTTACGACTAATGCCTCACCTTAGAGCAAACAATGTAACTTATGTTTATGTATGCTTCAGCTAAGAGTTCTTGGTTTTTAAGATCTCCTCAGCTAAAGCCAGATATAATTAAGCTAAATGCATAATGCAGTGAGCCAAAGAACCCTTGCCTGGAAACTGGTTTGGCATGGTTAACTCCAAATGCACTATTCATGGGGAAAAGCTCCATGAGTTGAGCTTATGCCCAACTGATGTGGGGATGATTGAAGATGAGCAGAAATAAGTGGAAGTTCTTAATTGGCTAGGCTTGAATGTATATCGCTGTTATTTATCTTCTATAGAAACCCTCAAATTTGTTGCTTATAAGAGGATTTTATAAGTAGGTTTGCCACAATTGGGCAATGCATGCCATACACACAAATAAAAAGTGTTTCTTCAGGAACGCTTACGTAAATATTCTTAACCTGCTTCCAAGGTCAAACTACAAATTCATAGCTGGTTAGAGGATGACTCTCTGTGCTAAGTAACTATTTTGCAAGATTATTCTTGGCTTTGGGGTAAAGAACACCTAGAATGATGTTCCTCAAGCATACTACTTAGTGATATTAGCAACATGCAAGTCCAAGCAGACCAGCCCCATCACCCTCTTCTCTTCAGGCCTTGTCTCTGCTTACATCAAGACAATAAAGCTTCCAACTCTCATCCTGAAACAGAACTTAACCACTTGCCCTATCTGTGCTGCCTTTGCCTCTTACCTGGAAAAGTAAAATTATTAAGTCAGACTGAGTAACTTCACTAACTGATTTTCCTTAAGACAAAAGAATAGCTACTGGTGCTTCCAATACCTCTGGTATCTTAATCAAGTAAATCCTTGAGCCTGGAAGTATGAGACTGTCAAAGAAGAAAAGCTTATTTTAACAAAAATAAGCTTTTAATTTTTCCCCCCTTCAGAAGGAAAATGCCTCTTCAATTACTCCTGAGTATCAGGATCTGATTAAGCTATCAGTTTGTTTCATAAACCTCTAAGCTGATTTGGCTGTTGGAGGAAAACCCCTTAATTTTAACTGGAGAAAACATACCCTGCACTGCAGACCGTAACAACCCTTATCTGTACAGAAAGTCAGTTCTAACTGCATCCACGCTCTTGGAACAGGAGCACGAGGCAGGCAGGCACTGCGTGTATCTCAGTGCTACAGGCCTAACATGAGGTTGAATTTAAGTCTGCTTGCATTACTTGCCTCTTGCCGAAGATCTGGCATGTTACCCCCTCCAGCAAGTTTACCATGCATCTCGTAGAACATGCTGCATACAGGACAGGAAGTAATTATGACCAACTACTGGGTTAAAATTGAAGTCCCAACAGTAAATAAAAACCTAGCAATGTTAGATCATGACATAATGGCTAAATTCAGTGGCCCTACACTCCCCTGCCTTATTAACAAGTGTAATCAAGAAATGCAGTATGGGCAAGTGAAAAATAATCAGCTAGTGCTTGTAGGTTTGCCTTTATAACAGTATTCTCACCTCTTCCATAGTGCTCGAATAAACAAGAACTTTTTTGCAACCTGTAGGAGAAAAATAGGTGGCTTTCTCCAGCAAAATTCAAGTCAGGTCAACTCGGAGTGATTGCTGACAGACACTTACAGTAACAAAAGCAATAAAGCTTTCCTGACCTCATATTATTTCTGTGTACTAGCCAATGCTTTAAAGTTTCTGGTACACAAAATTCAAACTCTGTTCTGCTAGCTCATTGCTTAAAGGTGAGGTTTTTCTTAGCTTTTGTTTTTTTAAAAATTAACTCAGTAGCTTTTCACTATGAAGAAAAGCTTCCTTCCAAACCTCTCAGTAGAGGAATCATGAACCTTGTGTTGGAATGTCATACTATTTGTACAACACTGATAGTGATACAGGTGCTTCAGCAATTAATTTATCACCAGATAAATGGTATGCAAAGCTATGCTTTATACATTTTCCCCTTCCTCTCCCAGTTTTTAAAGACTTAAATCTATTCAGAACACCTGCTGAGACATGTAACTAGGCTTTATAACTAATCCCACAACTCTAATTCCACTCTGACCCACAGAAAGGACTAAATCCAGCTGTTATTTTAACAGGCATGAAACACGTAGCTTCTGAAGGAGTTAAGCTGACTTGTGATATGACAAGATTGTGTATTATGGTGCGTGTATTCTTCCCGCTACACCACCCAGAGCAGTGTTAACCAGAGGACTAATGGAGGTCGGCACCAGTACCACACGGTACCGTGGCTGAAGAATTATTTTCTTCTGGCATCCCCGCTAAACAGTTCCACTGACCTAGTAACTGCAAAATAGAAGCAGGCTGCGTGAACTAGCATTTTTGGTTTTGCAGATCTCCATAGAATGAATGCTAATCCTTGCATAGGTGAAACTGCTGTTAACAGGCTTAGCTCGGCTGTGTCCCAGCACGGCCCCCCACACCAGTGCAACTCCCTGCCGGGGAGCTGTGGTGCTCGGCTGTCGCTGTGAGGTGCATTACTCCCTCTGTCCCTTGGTGCAGGCTGTTGTACCCCCGGGAATGTTATGCTCTGAGGCTTATGCGTAGGATGGGGGGTGTTCCTGGGGGCGACTGAGGACGCAAGTGCAGCCAGCTGCTGTGACAGGCCCCCAG